>NC_082688.1:102069085-102382906 GCF_949987515.2 Delphinus delphis
ACTTTTCACTGAGAACTTGGAAAAAACCACGCACCTTCATGCTAAGGACACAGCTCACCATGAGCTTGTGATCCTGGAGTTGCCAAAGAACAATGCTTAACTGTTCTCTTTCTGCCTTGGAAAATATTTAATTTTGTAGAAGAAAATTTGGCAATGCCCTTCACGGGCCAGACCCTGTGCTGGATCTCTGGTCTCAAGGAGATGATGGATGGTCAGGGAATATGGGGCTTGAATGGAAGCAACTCCACTGCCAGACGAACTCAGAGGGTCTGAGCATCAGAAGCTGACAATTTTGGGGACCTGGGACTATCTCTATCTTTATTCCTTTTTCTTTAGTTTTTATTTTATACTGGAGTATAGTTGCTTTACAATGTTGTGTTAGTTTCAGGTGTACAGCAAAGTGATTCAGTTATACATGTATCTATTCTTTTCCAGATTCTTTTCCCATTTAGTTTATTAAAGAATATTGAGTAGAGTTCCCTGTGCTACACATCAGGTCCTTGTTGTTTATCTATTTTATATGTAGTGGTGTTTATCTGTTAATCCCAAACCATAATTTATTCCTCCCCCCTGCCATCTTTCTTCTAACAGTGTTTTAAATCATCATCAGACTCATTCTGTCTCTTTCTTTCTGTCTTCCCCTAAGTGGGACCATTGCTTACATTGTGTAAAAACCAGATTTGCCAGAATAGCCTGTCTCCAATAACCTCTAAAGAGTTAATCACATCATTTATCTTCCGATTGGCTCGGTCAGTTATGTAGGTTCTAGATGTTACTGCCCTTTGGAAGACAAAAAATTTAGTCGATTCATCAAAATTGATGGTGACCTGGGATGATTTGTCCTTCCTGACCAGCTCTTTTTAAACACTGGGTTCGTTTCTCAGCTTTTGTTGATGATTCATTTGACATTTAGTTTAGTTTTTTTTTTTTTTTCTTGGCTGTGTTGGGTCTTCGTTGCTGCGCGCGGGCTTTCTCTAGTTGCAGCGAGCAGGGGCTACTCTTCGTTACGGTGCGTGGGCTTCTCGTCGTGGTGGCTTCTCTTGTTGCGGAACACGGGCTCTAGGCGCGCGGGCTTCGGTAGTTGTGGCTCGCGGGCTCTAGAGCGCAGGCTCAGTAGTTGCGGCGCACGGGCTTAGTTGCTCGGCCCTTGTCTGTTCACAGGAGTATAACCACAGGAGCTGCACTGCTAGTCATACAGTCCTGGGGAGACGCTTAAACAACAGCTAAGATGGGATAAAGCAGCTCCCTCCTGGCACATAGGCTGCCTCTGTATTCTTGGGTCTTGGCACACTGTGGCATCAGCCTGGAGGCCTCTGGTCTCTGGCAAAGGATGGTAATGTCCTACAAACAGCAGACCACGCTGGCCTTTTCATTTCAGCCCTTGGAAGCAGCTCAAGAAATTAAGCTACTCCATCAGTGCATCCGTGATCCGGTCTCGAGCAGCCAACAAGGCCCATTGCTCATAGTCTGGGCGGCCTGTGGGTCTGGCCGCCATGGCAAGGGACCTGCCAGATTGAATCAGTTGATGGAGATGCTATAAAACAGGGAGGCAGGAAATTAGGCATTTTTGCTTTCTGCCCAAAGACTTGGCACGTGCCACCGTTATCCTTGAACTTTCTTGCCCTTTGGACATCCTCACTCCTAAACTGCTAGCGCCTGGAGTGAACTGGGTGTTCAGATCACAGTATCCTGTTTCCACCACCGTCGCCAACTTCTTAGAACTAAGTACAATTTTTTCTGCTTCTGTGTGCACATCGGGCATAAAAAGCCTTGCTGGGATGGGGCCATGCAGGGACCGTATGGGCCTTACTATTCCCGTGCGGCACCCAGAGCTCCGTCTTAACACAGCCAGGGGTTTTCTTTTGCCAGTAGGAGCTAACATTCATTGAGAGCCTATTATATGCTAGATATTGTACTGTGTGCTATATATGCGTTATCTCATTAAATTCACACAACAGCCCTGAAGGGTAGGGAATAATTTACAGACGAGGAAACCAGGCCTTTGCAAAACTAAGTAGATGACCAGAGTCATATTGCCAGCAAGTATTAAAACCAGGATGCAAATCTTGGTCCAGCTGACACCAGAGCCCATTCTCTGAGATAGATTTTGTGATACCAACAGCCAGGACTTAACTTCTTTGATTCCTTTGGTTGCTCTTGTTGTTTTTGGCCGCGCCGTATGTCTTGTGGGATCTCAGTTCTCCGACCAGGGATTGAACCCAGGTCACAGCAGTGGAAGCCCTGAATCCTAACCACTAGGCCACTAAGGAACTCCTTTGATCTCCTTTAAAATGGTCTTGAAAAGGGCTTCCCTGGTGGCGCAGTGGTTAAGAATCCGCCTGCCAATGCAGGGGACACGGGTTCGAGCCCTGGTTCGGGAAGATCCCACATGCCGCGGAGCAACTAAGCCTGTGCGTCACAACTGCTGAGCCTGTGCTCTAGAGCCCGTGAGCCACAACTACTGAGCCCGTGAGTCACAACTACTGAAGCCCGTGCGCCTAGAGCCCGTGCTCCGCAACAAGAGAAGCCACCGCAATGAAGAGTAGCCCCTGGTCGCCACAACTAGAGAAAGCCCGCACGCAGCAACAAAGACCCAACACAGCCAAAAATAATAAATAAATTAAATAAATAAATTAAAACAAACAAACAAACAAAGAACAGTCTTGAATTAAGCACTGTCCCCAGGCCTGTGCTTTTAAGGAAATCAGGGTAAGTTCCCCAGTATCTGAGCATTCGTCTTTCATAGTTCCTATAACAAACTACAGATGATTAGGGGAAAGAAACATTGGTCAGACGACTTTGGTTAGAATTAGCGCCAGTTTTGCCTTTCCTGTTGAGGTTCTGCAGACCAAATTACTTTGCATATTATATGAGTTTGGGTAACATTTGCATAAGTTTTTTAGCATTGTTGTTGTATGGAAAGGAAGCAAAAATTGAAAGGAGAAAAGCTAGTGAACTCTTCTTATCTTGACTTGTCTGGCACCCAGCCTTTCAGCTGAATCCTCTGGGTTCTTCCGTGAAGACTCTTCAGGAAAGGGTCTGCTCCTGACGAGGAGAACCAACTGACCATTTCTTTCTTCCTAGAATGTTGGGGTTGGATCTGGTCGTGCGGGACGACAACGGGAACATCTTGGACCCCGATGAAACCAGCACCATCGCCCTCTTCAAGGCCCATGAAGTGGCCTCGAAGAGGATTGAGGAAAAGATTCAAGAAGAGAAGGTGAGCTTCCTCAGATGTGCAGACTTTGGCCCCAGAGGTTCCATTTTTGCTTTTTTTTTTTTTGCGGTACGTGGGCCTCTCACTGTTATGGCCTCTCCCGTTGTGGAGCACAGGCTCCGGACGCACAGGCTCAGCGGCCATGGCCCACGGGCCCAGCCGTTCTGTGGCATGTGGGATCTTCCCGGACTGGGGCACGAACCCGTGTCCCCTGCATCGGCAGGCGGACTCTCAACCACTGCGCCGCCAGGGAAGCCCTTTGCTTTTGTTTTTAATGAAGGAAAAGGAGTTAAGACAACAGAGGTGGAAATGTTGTTTAGAAAATCATTCATTTCCTCGTTTTAGAAGCAAAATGTTACAAAAAGAACAAGGCAGTTTTGTATATTCTGACCTGGGAAGATTGCAAAGATAATGTATTAAGCAGAAAAGAGCAAGATGCAGAACCGTGTGTATAAAAGACTATTATTTGTGTTTCAAAAAAGAATATACATACATCTGTGCTTGCCTATGTGCAGACTAACTCTGTGGTGATAGACAAGAAACTGACAATTAATGGATGACTCTGAGAAGGAGAACTGGGTGGGAGAAAAGCCTCTTTACTCTGTAAACTTGTGTATTTAGTACATAGATCATGATTTCCAAAATAAATAAAATAGTATTTACAAATAAAGTGTTTGAAAGATTTTAAAAATAATAATTGGACAATAAATAAAGAATCAAAAGGTATAGAAAAAGAGAAAAAGAAAAAAGTCACCTATATTATGACTGCCCAAACATACTGATGTTGAGGTATATATTCTTCCAGTCTTTCTGTTCTAATGAGTAGAGGTTTCTCTTTATTTCGTTTAGTTTGTAGGTTTTATTTCTTCAGCACAGTTGTAATAACATTTCATTGTGTTTCTGGATCTAATGGCTAATCATGCCTGAAGGTGGACCTGTCCAGTGGAATCTCTTATTTGCAGTGAGAGTTGTTCCCCAAAAGAAGGATAATGAATCGTGATGTTTATACTTTTGAGGTTTACCCAGAAATTGTCGTGAGAGATGAGAACTTCTTAAAGCTACTAAAACCCTGAGTTATCATAAACTTTAGATAATATGCTCTTTAGACAGCATTTATTGAATTACTTGGGTTCAAGGCGCTTCACAGGACCGCCTTGATCATCTAAATAATAATGGTTCTATTTTTCTCACTTGATCACTTCTCCACTTACACACACTTTCTTCTCAGTAAGTGCTTCTCTCGGGTGGTCATTATATTTGGCTCCCGTTTGCAGGCCAGAGTCTTTGCTAGCGTTTCCCACTTGCTGAAACCAAGATGCTTTTCTATCTTGTCCTCTGTGTTCAGTCAATCCTGCAGAATCTGGACTTGCGGGGCCAGTCCATCTTCAGTGCCGTGCATACCTACGGCCTCTATGTGAACTTCAAGAACTTTGTCTGCAACATTGGGGAAGACGCAGAGTTGTTCATGGCCCTCTACGACCCGGACCAGTCCACGTTCATCAGGTAGTAGAGACCCAGGTCATCTTCCATCAACCTTGCAAAAATACCCAGCCTTCACCTATCTCCTCCCTGAGGATTTCTTTACTGGGTTTGAGAGGGGAAGACGGAGAAGAGGGGGAGGATTTCTAGGCAGTGGAAAATAAAACCCTTTGGGTCGCTAAGCCATTCTGAATAGCTGCTGAAACAGTGCAGTAGTAACAGTTTGTGTACTCCCTGGGTCTTAGAAATCACAGAAAACTCATCCGAACATGGTGACAGGAACAGAGAATTCAAAGGAGCATAAGAGAGGGGTGAGGGAGGGATGACTCGGCAGAGCACTGAGAATTTTAGAGCAGTGAAACTATCCTCTGTGATACTGTCATGGTGACTGTGTGTCATGACACATTTTTCCAAACCCAGAGAATGTCCAACACTAAGAGTGACCCCTAATGTAAACTGTAGACTCGGGGTAATAATGACCTCTCAGTGTAGGTTCAATGGTTATAACAATGATTGTACCATTCTGCGGGGGGTAGTTGATAAAGGGGTGGGGGCTGGGCATGGAGGGGGGCCTAGGGGAAATCTGTACCTTTGGCTCAACTTTGCTGTGAACCCAATACTGCTATAAATTAAAGACTTTAGCTTTGTTCAACCCTACAGTCATGCTGCCGCTGAGCAGCTAAGAAAACAGGCTTATTCTTGAGAAGATGGCTAAAAGTAATTACTGACAAATTATTTATTAGTTTTTAAAATAAGTTTTTAAAATAATTAATTTTTGGCTGCGTTGGGTCTTCGTTGCTGTGCACGGGTTTTCTCTAGTTGTGGCGAGTGGGAGCTACTCTTTGTTGCGGTGTGCGGGCTTCTCATTGCGGTGGCTTCACATGGGCTTCATTAGTTGTGGCTCGCGGGCTCAGTAGTCGTGGCTCGCGGGCGCTAGAGCGGAGGCTCAGTAGCTGTGGCACACTGGCTTAGTTGCTCCGCGGCATGTGGGATCTTCCTGGATCAGTGCTCGAACCCGTGTCCCCTGCATTGGCAGGCGGATTCTTAACCACTGCGCCACCAGGGAAGCCCCCAAATTGTTTGTATCTAAAAAAGAAAGCTTATTGCAGTGTGGTGCTGTGGATTCCCGGGGATGGACTTGGAATGATTCTTATTATATTCCTGACTCAGCAGAACTGAAACTTTCATACAAAGAATTTGAGATGGAACATAGACCCCAGATAGAATCTGGTAGAATCTACTGTGTCTGTGCCCGTCTTGAGCAGTGCTTGTCATGGGGCCGTACTGGGTGTACCTCAGAGAGCCAGGCTACAGCCAGGAGACCAGAGGCCGATCATTGGTGTGGTCTCAGACCCGCCTGGTGAACTTTACTGGGCTCTTCTGGGCCACCTTTCGACCCTATTAAGTCTATACAGAGAGCAGCTTCCTCCCCATTTAGGTGCTCATTGAGATTTTTTTTTTTCCTCTTCATCAGTGAAAACTACCTAATTCGTTGGGGCAGCAATGGAATGCCCAAGGAGATCGAGAAGCTTAATAACCTTCAAGCGGTCTTTACTGTAAGTCCTACCTATGTTTAACCCTTTCCTTTGTTTGCGATCTTCACAGGTGCACGTGACAGGTATATGGAACATTTAAAAACGGACACATGAAAATAACAATCAGCATGATCTCTCTAGCAGGACTGACCCACTCATTTATTCACCATATATTTATTGAGCACCTGTCAGAGGCCAGGCACTTGAGATACATCAGTGAACACATCCGATAACGTCCTGGTTCTCAAGGAGCTTTCTGTCCTAATGGGGAAGTCAGTAATAAACAGTAATCAGATAGATGAGGATGTGTATAGAATGTTAGAGGTCGTGAGTGCCTTGGGGGGATTGGGAGTTTCTGGGCTGGGGGAGGGTTGCTGTCTTAAACAGTGAGTGAGGGCAGACCTTTCAGCAAGAACTTCCAGTTGATGAGGGGGTGAGCTGTGCAGATAAAGGGGGGGACCTTCCAGAGCCACGTTACAGTTGGGGCAAAGACCGGACTAGACTTTTGTGTTGGCTTCTATGTTAATGGACTTTTCCCTCTCTGTCTCCACTTCGCCGAGGCAGGAGGTGCTGCTGTAAATGGATCGAGAGCCAGGAATGTCCTGGGCTAGAGCCTGGGGCCTGGTGACTCTCCTTTTCGTGGGCTAGGAACTTCCTTGGGATTCTCTCCCCTTTTTTGGACATCAGTGCTTGAAATGCCCTGGAGCTGCTGCCACCTGCTCTGAGCAGCCTTGGTGGGCAGGTTTTCCAGCTCCCATTAAGCCTAAAAGAGATACTGGCTTCCTTTTCTCCCTTTTACCCTTAAGCCACACCCATATTTTGTCTGCTTTTTCTCTTACCACTCTTACAGTCAGGAAAACAGAGTCGAAGGTAAAGCACCAAAGGAAGTGATAGGAAGGCGCATTGGTCCCTGCTTCCTTCCTTCCTGCCTTCCTTCCTTCATTCCTGCCTTCCTTCTTTCATTCCTTCCTGCCTTCCTGCCTTCCTGCCTGCCTTCCTGCCTTCCTGCCTTCCTGCCTTCCTTCCTTCCTGCCTGCCTGCCTTCCTTCCTTCCTGCCTTCCTGTCTGCCTGCCTTCCTTCCTGCCTTCCTTCCTTCCTGCCTTCCTTCCTGCCTGCCTTCCTGCCTTCCTTCCTTCCTTCCTGCCTTCCTTCCTGCCTTCCTTTCTTCCTGCCTTCCTGCCTGCCTGCCTTCCTTCCTTCCTGCCTTCCTGTCTGCCTGCCTTCCTTCCTGCCTTCCTTCCTTCCTGCCTTCCTTCCTGCCTGCCTTCCTGCCTTCCTTCCTTCCTTCCTGCCTTCCTTCCTGCCTTCCTTTCTTCCTGCCTTCCTGCCTTCCTGCATTCCTTCCTTCCTGCCTTCCTTCCTGCCTTCCTTTCTTCCTGCCTTCCTGCCTTCCTGCCTGCCTTCCTGCCTTCCTTCATGCCTTCCTTCCTGCCTTCCTTCCTTCCTTCCTGCCTTCCTGCCTGCCTTCCTTCCTGCCTTCCTTCCTTCCTTCCTGCCTGCCTTCCTTCCTGCCTTCCTTCCTTCCTTCCTGCATTCCTTCCTTCCTGCCTGCCTTCCTTCCTTCCTGCCTGCCTTCCTGCCTTCCGTCCTGCCTTCCTTCCTGCCTGCCTTCCTTCCTGCCTTCCTTCCTTTTTGCCTTCCTTCCTTCCTGCCTTCCTGCCTTCCTTCCTTCCTTCCTTCCTTCCTGCCTTCCTGCTTTCCTTCCTGCCTTCCTGCCTTCCGTCCTGCCTTCCTTCCTTCCTGCCTTCCTTCCTTCCTGCCTTCCTTCCTGCCTTACTTCCTGCCTGCCTTCCTGCCTTTCTTCCTTCCTGCCTGCCTGCCTTCATTTCTGCTTATTATTGTTCATTCCATCTATTAACCTCCTACCCCTATGACGAAAGTGGTGTATTACTATCCCTGCACTGACCCATCCACATCTTCATCACCTAGTAAACATCGACAAAAAAGGGCTTAGAACTCTTCCCCAAACCTCTCCCCAACACGCAGAGTATTTCCTCAGTTCTGAGATACGTGAGGGTTTTTTTCCCTGAAATTAAAAGGCGTTTATCAGTCAATGCGTACATTATTTAAAAAAAAACAACAACACATTAAAAAGGTGTTGTTGAATCATTGGTCCATCTTCTAATCAATACCGTTTCAGAATAGCTGCAATTCACCCCCTCCTCTCCTCCCCCCACCAATTAGGCCCCTCCTATATGCAAATTTCATGTCCAACTTTTTCAATGAAATAAAATGTGGTGACCGATTCTTTGGTCATTGAATATTCTACAGAAACTTCATTTATACATGACTGTATATTATTAAATAATATCAGTGTGCCCCAGTTTATGTAACCAGTCACTTAAAGTCTTTATCTTTCTATTAATAGAAACTTCACAAAACCTAGAGTAGAAATTCAAGGTGAATATCGTCATCGGTATATACTCCTATCTTGGAGACCTGAGTTAATTTGATTATAGGGGATAGATATGGATCGATTGTTTAAAAAGTAATTCTTGATTCAGTAAAGAGGCCTTGGATAGCCGTTTCATGAAAAGAATTTGAGATGCAGTTAAATCATTTCTGATATTAAAGCAAATGAGATAGGTGAGCTCTTTTGTGGGTTTACTCACCCATCCTTAGGAATACAAACAAGCATAGAGCATGAGCCCCAAAAAGACAGAGAGATTTCATCGACACATTTCTCATTAGTCAACACACACCCAGAAGCTCTCGATGGTTATCTCTCATAAAACAGATGAATAATTACAGATAGCAATGCATGTAAACTTCTGTGTTATAGTTGCCTCACAGGATTGTTTGGAAGGTGAGATGAAATATCACCAGCATGTGTAGATCCCCAGTAAATGTCAATGTCTTGTAAGTTTTAATTCCGTTTGACACTGAAACGCGTCTGGTGCTCAGATATGCCCTGGCCAGGATCTAAAGTAACAATGACAAGGGACCCCATTTTTACACACCCTGCGTAAACTGGAGACTTGAGATTGAATCCAATCTGATTTATAAATTTGAAGTAGGAGCTGGGGAATTTTTAAAAATTCTTTTTTTGAATACAGTCATTTTTCTCTGATGCTATGATACTTCTTGGGTGGATAGGGGGAAGAGAGGAGTCCTTCTGATATTTCAGCATTAGGAAGTATGCTCTGAACGGTGTTTTATTGTAGAGTGAAAAGAAAAGAGAAATGAATGTGACAGGGTGATGTAGGGTGACATCCTTTTCTGTTCTCTCTGCCCCTGTAGGACCTCAGCAGCACAGACCTCATCCGACCCCGCATCAGCCTCGTGTGCCAAATTGTCCGGGTTGGCCACATGGAGCTGAAGGAGGGCAAAAAGCACACATGTGGGCTCCGAAGACCCTTTGGAGTAGCAGGTACAGAAAGGACCCGAGATGGATGTAAGATGGTATGGCCACTGGGAAAACAGTATGGTGGGGCCTCAAAAAATTAGATTAGGATCCAGCCATCTCACTTCTGTATCCCCAAACGAATTAAAAGCAGGGTCTCAAAGAGATATTGTCACACTCACGTTTACCACAGCGTTGTTCACAATAGCCAAAGCAGCCCAGCTGTCTGTTGACGGATGAATGGATAGGCAAAATGGTCTTTCCATACAGTGGGATGTCATTCAGCCTTAAGCAGCCTGTGTCCCCTGCACTGGCAGGCGGATTCTCAACCACTGCGTCGCCAGGGAAGTCCAATGTGAATGTTTTTAATGCGACCTTGAGCGGTACATTTAAAAATGTTCAAAATGGCAAATTTCATGTTAGGTATATTTTTCCACAATAAAGAGAAAATTAAAAGAAATACAGAGAAGAGGGAGGAAGGAGAGAGGAGACTCAGAGACAGTGCAAGATGAATTTGGTTGTTAGGGCTAGTATCAGGCACACCGCGTTTACTGCCTGAAACTGCCAGGTAGCTTTTTGTGGGTTCTGTGTCCTCACCTAGATGCCCCTCCTTTGTTTCTCCCTCACTGCCCAGCACTGTGTCTTGTACACAGCAGGGCCCTCTCAGTAAAGCCTCCGTGTGACTGTTGTAATTTTCCCTGACTGCGGCTGCGTATTGATTTTAATTGAATAAAATTCTCCTGGGAAAGTGGTTTGTATGTCTAGGAAATTGGCTCTTCCAAGGCAACATTGCTTTCAAAGAGCGTCCTTGGCTTAAATCAAACTCCATAACCTTCCAGGAGGCCCTCCATTTTCCTCTGTAGTTTGTTAAATGGAGGAAATATATTTTTGGTATTACACCGACACTTTGGTCCCTAAGTAGTTTTGAAAGCCATCAATTCTGCCCCTGGAACGAGGGCCCAGAAACTGCACGTTTTCAGGGTTGACCTGTGGGTTACGTGGCTGGTGAGGCAGCCTTTGTACCCCAGGAGGCTGTGTGCCTCGTGCATCCCTTGAACGGCCTTGCACTGCACCTGCTCTCAAGGTTGGCCAGGCTCTGTCTAGAGGGGACAGCACTACTTCCTGATAGTGAATTGAAATAAAAGCCCAGAAAAGGCAAGGAACCCTGGCCCAGGACTGCTTAGCCATCTGTAGGGCCGTCTATTCTTTCATAAAAGATTTCAGGAATATTCAAGGTCGTTGTCTTTCAAACTGGTCCATAGAGATTCAAACGTCAAGCTCGAGGCTTTTATTTGCTCTTCCCTTTCAGGGTGTGTGTATGTTCATTCAGGGCGTGGAGATTCATTTACTTTGAGCCTTGATGCCAAGCCCCAGAAGTTAGGAGTAACTAGATGATGTCATTCACAAATGAACTGCCTATTTGGGGGTTCAAATACAAATTCTCCAGTGCGCGCGCGCGCAGGTGCACGCATGCAATGTTTTCAGGGGTCTGTTAAGGGCTGATAGCAAGTTGATGTCATGCCCTGCTTTCTACAGCTTTCTTTCACTACCTTTATTCATTCCCAAGCCTTATGCACTATATGTTCGGGTTGATTTGAGAAAGCATTTCCTCCCTTGTCTTTCGTTTTTCTAATGATTATTGTCTCATATCTCAGTCTTTCTTTTAATCGCCAAACGGATTACCTGTGGTGTGGATCGTTGGTGTGTGTTTTATGGCTAGATTGTAATTTGTTAACCGAGGAGTGGCTTCTTGCCATGGCCCCTGCCTAACCTCAGCAGCTGTAGAGTGAACGGCCCACTTATTAGTTCTCTAGGCAGCAGGCATAGTTAGGTTAAATGGTTTGGCCCTGTAATCACTGGGTTCATACCCTGGCTTTACCACTTAAACTTCTGACCTAGGGAAAATTACCTACCTTTTCTGTAGTCAGTCTCCTCATCTCTTAAAGTAGGGCTAATATTAATATTTGTATAAATAAGATAATCCATGCAGTAGGGTTACAACAGCGCTTCCTTAATAGCTCTTACCAGGCATCAAAGACCAAGTCACTATATGGTCTTCTAGTCTGTGCTGTTCGTGCCCTGGCTGCCCTTCATTTATGTGGAAACCAGGTGAGAAAATGTCAAATCAGAGGGACGGTGGCCCACTGCAAGTCTTGAGTTCCTCTCCCAGGTCTTTATTCTACGGACACTCCTGCCAAAAAAAAAAAGAGTGTTCTCTGGGTCTTGGAATGCAGGCTTACTAAAAAGGGTCGGTGTCACGTACTCAAGAATTCACCAACTTGGTCTAGTAGAATGTTTTAAAGGAGGTTGTCTGCAGGGTTGATCCAAGAATACCCAAGCCCCTGCCTGAGCCCCTGATGAATTGATCTTCTGCTAGGCTGGGGACACCGGGAGTCATCATTGGCAAAGAAATAAAAGCAACGTCCCTGCTCGCTCTCGCTCTCTTTCTTCCTCCAGGGTTCTATGTTTGCTGATACTGTAATTTTCCATAGTTCCTCGCTGAGGCCTGAAGCAGTTGGTTTCTTTAATTCAGCTTTGTCTTTTTCCTAGTGATGGATATTACCGATATCATACATGGGAAGGTGGATGATGAAGAAAAGCAACATTTTATTCCCTTTCAGCAGTAAGTACTGTGGCATTATCCCAGGTGACTTGAGACCTGGATTAGACCTTTGGATGGTGTGTTAGAACCAGGTGCTAGGAACCTTTTGCCCAGTTAGAAAAGGAAAAGCTCTTAAGCGGGAAGATTGTCAGAGCGGAGCTGACAGAAGACTATTCAAAGTCTTCATGTGGCACTCCATTAAGAGGGTAACTGAACTTTCCTGATTCTACAGAAATGACCAAAGGAACATAAGGGGCAAACCTACCAGATTATGGTGCCACTTAAATGCCAGAAATGCCAACGTTTATCTGTACTTTGTCCTATGGAACAGGTATCACAGAGGACGAGGAATCGAGTAGAATAGCACAGGGCTTCTCAGACTGTAACCTGCACCTGAATCACCTGGGATCTTGTTAGAATGCAAAACACGACCTGGTGGGTCTGGAGTCTGCATCTGACAAGCTTTTAGGTGATGCTGCTACTGCAGGTCTGGGGATCACACTTTGAGTAACAAAGGTTTAGGAGATGCGAGAGTGAAGGGTAGACTAATCCTTGTTTTCCTGCAAGCGGAGGGAAGCCAGCCTGGGAGTGCGTGGAAGGTTTCCCCGCAGAGCTGCACTCAGCTCCCCATACTGAGTCTCAGGAGCTGGAGCCCCGGGTGGGCCACTGGGGGACGTTGGAGAGCTACTCTCTATCCCCGTAACGCTGAAGGAGCGTACGTGTGAACATCATGACTGGCTCGTACTCCAGCAAGCATGCGCCACTGACCTCGCACAGGTGGCTGGGACGTTACTGGATCTGACTCCTAACAGGGCAGTCGTGTCAGTGAGAAGAATTGATTGTCTCGGCCACCACAACAGATCAATATGACAAACCGAGAATTCCAGAAACCAGCCCAAGGATATTTGAGTTAATACGTGATTTTATTAGTAATAAGTAATACGGTTATATATATATTTTAATTATTTTAAAATAATTTAAAATCAGTGGAGAAAGATAAACTCTGCAAAAGACAGTGTTTGAGAAAATTAGCTAACCATTTAAGAAACATAAGTTAGATCCTCATCTCCCACCTTATACCACTGTAAATTCCAGATGGTAACATATGTAAGTGTAAGAGCCAAAAATCTTAAAGTACTATAGGAAAACAAAAGTTTTATACGATGTGATGTGTGGGAGGCCTTTCTGAGTCAGACACCAAAGATTTGCCTAAAGAAGAAAAATTGATAGGTTTCGCCACACAGAAATTTTAGACAACTTATACATAGAAAAAATTTAATAAAATCTTTGCAATGTCTATGAAAAAGAATAAATATTTCTAAATTATAAGGAATTAATACAAGTTCATAAGGAAGTCAGAAGGAAACATACACATGCAAAGAAATGGCCTATAAATTCATTGAGAATCAATGAAAGGCAAATGAAACAATGAGGTTTAGTTTTGGGGTTGACGAAGTTTTAAAAATATATGATATCCAGCGTTCAGTGGGTATAAAGACTACTTATAAGAATATAAATTGTTACAATGCATTAAAAACCTTAAAATTTAGAAATTTCAAAGAATATACTCCATAATTAACAGTGATTATTTCTGTTGGTGTAACTCTAGGTGATTTTGCCCCCTTTTAGTTTAACTGCTTACTATTCTTTCTACAATAAATAGGTATTATATGTAATTTAATTTAAAATCTAAAAATCCTTATCTTTCATTTTAAAGTCCAGCACTTTTGGATAAGTTTCTAAACATAATAGTATAAATAGTTTGTGCTAAGTAGTACTTCCCTTCTCATCCAGAAGCTGCTATTAATAATTTTTAAAATATGTACTTATGTAGCATCCTACCACCTATACACTGACCCTCCAAGAATATGGTGAGGTAAATATTTTATGTAGCTTAGTGCTAGTGTGAATTATGACACAACTTTCAAATTCACGAATGCTGCTCCCAGTGTAAATACGTATATTTAAGTATGTTAAATAAGTGCGATATATTAAATTAATGCGTATAATATATTAAAATATATAATTTTATATTAATGCATTCAATTAAATTATTTCATATATTAAACCAACTATATTACAATATCTTATGTAAATATAATAAATATTAAATAAAATACATAGCATAAATGTGAATATATAAATACATAAAATATAAATATACTTGTGATAAATAGAAATAATTTTCATATCCATGAATGTTGTTTCTATTATATATACATATATTATAATTATGTCCTATGTATATATGTATAATATATGTATATTTTATATGTACATGTGTACTAGGAGCAGCATTCATGGATGTGGGAGTTATATGAAATATAATAATATATATAATATTATATATGTTTCAATATATATGAATTATCGGGGCAGCATTCATGGATATGAAATTTATTCTACTCCATACAAATAATTTTATAAATGTATATAAAATAGGAACCACATTATGGATGTGAGTTATCTCAAATGTGTGTCTCTGTATCTGTCTCAATTTCTGAGGTGGGTTTCTTCTTTGGTTATGTGCCTCCCCGCTTACTTTCTGAACCAGCTCTTACCTAAGCAGCCGTGCTGAAACAGTGAGCTTTCAGACTGTCTCCACCGTATAATAACACAAGCTTTGAGTCTCCAAGGAGCCCAGCCCTAATTTGATTACCACTCACTGTGTGGCCAACAGCCACTGTGCAGCTTTCACGATGCACATCACAGCCTCTGGCATTGAACTCCTAAGATTCATGGCAAATGCTTTCGTAACTTACCTCGAAAGCTTTGTATTATATTGGGAGAGTTTTATGCGTGTATCCTGCTAGTCTAAGAGGGAGTCATTTGAAAACAACTCAGACTGTCGCAATCCCACTTTTCAGGAACATATTGCAGAATGCTTCCCCCCTATTGTCAGGGTACAGGTCTGAACCCTGCAGAGAAAGCTGGCCTGTGTGTCGTGGGCAAGAGAAGGAAACCACAGCAGAGAAGACTGGCTGCCGTTGTCCCGCGCCCGGTTGATATGTAGTTATTGATAGCGCTTGTGCTTTCCATAGAATGGGGGCTGTGTTTGGCTCTTTGATCCCCCTGTACGAGCCTCAGCCTGATGTGATCTTTAAAGTGGCTCTTGTTTGCTGGTGGCTGTGCCATTGCAACCCTAAACATAGTTCTTCATCACGTGGGGTTCTACGAACACCATCCCGAAGCCGCTGTGTACATACCGCTCTTGTACATTGAGTCTTGTCACTACATGTGGGCCTTCCAGGCATGTGATCCTGGCCCATTTCCTTACAGATGAGGAAACTGAGGCCCAGAGGGGGGACTCTAGCAGAGCTCACTTGGCAAGTAGAGCCAGGACCTGGAGGCTGGGTCTTCCTGCCCCTTCCTCCGTCCACCTACCATTCCATTCCCGCAGCCTCTCCCACCTTTTAAAGTGCATCAAGCATCGCCCCTGGGTTTAGTTGTTAACATTTGACCGTCGGTTTTGTTTGTTCTTGGGGTTTATTTTTCCCCTCACTCCCCCAAGTCATTTCAAGATGAATTCAGTGTCTAAGATAGGCCCCCCGGTGGGAAAATAAAGATGGAAAGTATCCTGTAGTTAGGTTCCTCTACTGTTTATATTTCCAACTGACGCGCATGGGACCCATGACTATCTGAGGCTGTGCTGCAGAGACTTACTCTTTTTTCCTTACCAATCATTTCTGACTTCCCCAGAATTGCCATGGAAACCTATATCCGGCAGAGGCAGCTAATCATGTCGCCCCTGATAACATCCCATGTGATTGGGGAGAATGAGCCACTCACTTCAGTCTTGAATAAAGTGATAGCAGCCAAGGAAGTGAATCACAAAGGACAAGGTACACAGCCCTATGTACTGAGCTGGGAGGGGACTCTGGCAGGGGTGGAGGGGTGGTGCTCAGAGCTGAGTCCTTGGACTCTGGCCCTTTCACTATCTTTCTCTGATATAAAACAGACCCTGCTGGGGACTGCCCACCTCAGTTTCCGTCTAAAGGCAGTTAAGACTTAAGAGAGTTGGATCACAGCTGTATTTTGTAAATTCTGTAGAACAGATTCTCATCCCATGAGTCTTTCCTCACTTTTGTCTGACCTGTAATCCCCGTGTTGTTTCCACAGGTCAAGGCACAAAGAAAATGCTTTTTTTAAAAATTTTTTTAAAATTAATTTTTATTGGAAATTAAAAACTAAAAAAATTAATTTTTATAGTTGCTTCACAACGTTGTGTTAGTTTCTGCTCTATAGCAAAGTGAATCAGTTATACGTATACATAGATCCCTTTTTTGGATTTCCTTCCCATTTAGGTCACCGCAGAGCATTGAGTACAGTCCCTTGTGCTATACAGTAGGTTCTCATTAGTTAAGAAAAAGAGTTTTGAGGATAATTATGTTCCACTCTCTGAATATGTTTCTCCCAATACGTTTCCTAAAATTGAGAGGAAGGAGACCAAAGTAATGCAAATGAATAAGTATTAATATAAAATAATGGGCTACCTAGCACAACATTTTTAGTTGTTTTTAGTACCTCCATATATCATTTTGTTGACTTAGTTTTAACCCAGAGGAGTTCTGCTTATTGAAACTGCATTTTTAACTCAAATAATAAGGGAAAATAGTTTAAAATCTGAAATTCAAATGATGATGATTTGGGGATAATTTTGAAGATTGAGTCAATTTTTTTTTTTTTTTTTTTACCACCCGGTAATCGTCTTCTGAAGTGGAAGCAATTAGGAAACATTTTCAGGATATTTAATTTGCCATGTGTTCACAGTTATCCTGAGTAGTAAATACATGTGAGAAATCATAGAATCCGAAAATAAATAACTAAATGTATTTCTGTTGTTTTGGAACTCCTAACCTAAGGATATAATTTGTTAAAGTGGAAAACCCTTACACTAAATAGATTGCTGTGTATGTACAATTTTTTTTAACAAAACTGAAAAAAAGAAGACCATTCCTTCTCCTCCTTCTTAGCAATACACTTTTCAAATGTTTTCAGGCTCTTCATAAATATTTTTTGTGGCTGTGTAATATTCCATTGCTTGGATATTTTTTTTTTTTTTTTGAGCATGGAATTCCTAGGTAAGCACTTAAATGCTTTCTATTTTGCTACCGTTATAAATTTAAATAACTCTGCTGTGACTACCTTTATATATGAATCTTTTTCCATATTTAGGACTGCCTCCCCAAGAAAATTCCCGGAAGTAGGATTTCTGGGCCAAATGATAGGAATGAGCTTAAACCTGGAGATGTACATATTTCCAGAATACTTCCCATAAGTTTCTTCCTGTGGGCACTAATTACCATATGCCCACTTTGCAGACTGATGTTTAAAAATCTTTACCTGTTTGAAAGGTGAAAAGTAGACCACCGTAGCATTTTAAAAAACTACGTGACAGTGAACTGTCTGGCCTTCATATGTATTGATATTTAGGAGTTTTCTAAAGTTTTCCTTCCTTTCTAAAGTTTTTGTGAACTCTTTGTGTAATGAAGATAACAATTTGTCTTACTTAGGACACATACTTTTCAATTTCTGGTTTGCCAAATATTTATAAACTTTTTGTACTTCTTTGTGAATTGTATATTCATGTTCTGTTTATTTGTGAGGATCTGAATGGTCTTCTTCTAATGAGTATGAATTTCTAATTTCTTATAAGTATTTCACCATGCCTTTTATAGGTATATGTAGTATATGGTTTATGAAGTATACCTTTTACTTTTTATGTATATCAAAATTTCAGTTTGTATAGATAATTCTTCTGCTTTTGTGATTTCTTCATTTGTTTCTCTACTTAGAAAAATGGTTCATACTCAGAGATTTGATAGTGATACACTTATTTTTTCCTTTAATTTCCTGTCTTTTTATCTGTTCACTTTTCTGTTATATTAGGAATTTATTTTAGTGAAAATGTGTCGTTGAGAGGTTAGATTGATTCTAAGTAGCTAGAAAATTATCCCAGCACGTTTATAGAATTGTTCCATTTTTCATGATTTGTTATGTCTCTTTTGCTGTATGTTTAATTGCTGTATATAATAGTACTTGATTTCATTGTTTCCGTTGATTTATATATCTTTTCTACTACTAATAGCACTCATTACTATAACTTTACAGTATTTTGATATCTGAGAGGGGCTATCTTTATTTTTTTTTCCCCAAAGTAAACATCCATTCACATTTCTGTCAAATTCTCAAAGAAATCTTACTGTGATTTTTTTTTTTTTTTTTTTTTTTGCGGTATGCGGACCTCTCACTGTTATGGCCTCTCCCGTTGTGGAGCACAGGCTCCGGACGCGCAGGCTCAGTGGCCACAGCTCACGAGCCCAGCTGCTCCGCGGCACGTGGTATCCTCCCAGACCGGGGCACGAACCCATGTCCCCTGCATCGGCAGGCAGACCCTCAGCCACTGTGCCACCAGGGAAGCCCCCTTACTGTGATTTTGTTGGGAGTATCATTAAAATTCTAAGTTAACTAGGGGAGAATTTACATCTTTATAATAATGTGTTTTTGTATCAATACCACACATATATTTTTCTCAGCGTTTGTGTGTGTTTATTATATGGATCATAACAAAGAGCTAAAAGTTTATCTTTTCTTTCTTTAAAGGACTTTGGGTGTCCTTGAAGCTCCTGCCGGGGGACCTCACACAGGTTCAGAAAAACTTTTCACACTTGGTGGATAGATCCACAGCAATCGCCCGGAAAATGGGCTTTCCTGAAATAATCCTTCCAGGTAAACACTTTGCTTGATTCACCTGTTCTGCGTCCTCTAGGACTTTGTTCCATGCAGCCATCCCTTCTAATGGGACTCTTGAGGCAACATGGATCCATAAGATTTCGTTATTTGCATTCAGGGATATCGAGACGGTGGGAGATGGAGACGGTGGGAGATCGAGACGGGGTTGCAGTACCTTAGAAAACTACCCAGTGTGCAAGCCCAAGAGAATGCTTTTAAATGTACTCAGAAATTTCTCTTTGCTCTCTCTTTATGTTCTGCACAAGCCCCTCTGAAATACTTCCTAGACCATCCATTAAGTCGCGCTAAATAGCACAGGTTCTCTGTCCCGAGAATAGTTTGCTTCATCTGCACGTACCTCTTCTCGTGATGACATCACCAGCACCGTGAGCTCCTTGCTAGGAAATCCCAGCAATGTGCCCATTCAGCTCAGACTCAGCTGGACCTTCTCCTCCAGTGGCTTAAGCTCCAACTATGTTCTCGGCTCTCCCCATACTTGTGGTGACAAGAATGTAAACATTCTGCAGTTTCCTACTTTAGTTTCATCTTTTTTTTGCCACTGCTTGTTGATAATCTGCATAGGTGTTCTTGTGAATTCACTGATTTAACCCGTTTACCTTCTTTTTTTTTTTTTAAATAAGTTTATTTATTTTATTTACTTATTTTTGGCTGTGTTGGGTCTTCGTTGCTGCGCGAGGGCTTTCTCTAGTTGCTGCCGGCGGGGGCTACTCTTCGTTGCGGTGCGCGGGCTTCTCATTGTGGTGGCTACTCTTGCTGCAGAGCATGGGCTCTAGAGCGCAGGCTCAGTAGTTGTGGCGCACAGGCTCAGTTGCTCCGCAGCATGTGGGCTCTTCCAGGACCAGGGATCGAACCCGTGTCCCTTGCATTGGCAGGTGGATTCCTAACCACTGTGCCACCGGGGAAGCCCCCCGTTTACTTTCTTGATTGTTATAGTGGTAAAAGGAAATCATCCCCTCGAGGAACCTTACATATGTGTATTATATAAAATATATGTGTTATAACTATTAAAATATAAGTATGTTGTATATTTGATAGATAGGAAGAAAGAATATATGAATAAACAATCTTTGGCATGTTAGAAAAATTCTCAAAAACCAAGCTGTTTATTGCATAAAAATTCAGGTTCTTTTAAACTAATACAAGATCTTGTTTCTCCTTTGGGAAATTAAGGAGCAGTAATAATTTGATGCCTCACACATTTCTGTACATGGTGGGTATTAAAAGTATATTTGTGGAATGAATGAAAGGGTTCTAAAATTGAGATTATCATTTTCTTCTTTTCTCATGAAAAGTAGTTTTTCATCTGCCTACTTCATCCCTTCCAGGGCCATTTCACCCTAATACCTATTCATCAACATTCTAGGAAAATGCTTTGTCTTCTTGTTGTTTATAAAAATAAGTATTGATACTCTTCCTATAACTGAAGGCAGTTTTATTGCTACAGCAAGACCGAAATCTGAAAAACGAAAATAGAGAAGTTTATCTTTTGGACAAAGTGCATTTATCTTGGAAATCTGGCTTGGAAAGATTCTTTCTATTCAGTAGTATTGGTTCATAAACTTCCAGGGCTATTAACAGACTTTAAAAATCATCTCGAATGATGGTTCCCAAATATGCTAATCTTTGGGTCAGCCAATCAGGATCACCTGGGAAATACGAAGATACCGATTCCCAGATTTTTCCAGAGACTCTGATGCAGTTTGTATGACCGGGACTCTGCGGGGGATTCTGGTAATCGGCCAGGTTTGAGGAATATAAGATCTGGGCTCACATCCCTCAGCTGGGCTCCCTCTCATCATCATTGAAACAGGCTGCAGATTCATCTTAAACTTCTCCCTCTCCTGCACTTTCTCCTATAGCTAAATTCTTGGAAGAGATTATATACTCTCTGTTTCCTCACCTGCCAGCCTCCCTCTATCCTGTCTGGAATGGCTGTCACTAGTCACCAAAGATTACAGTGTCATCAAATCCGCTGGATATTTTTAGCGTAATGGTCACCTTGGGCCAGTATGTGACCGGGTTGACCACTCCCTCCGTGAAATGTTCCCCCTCGCTGTCTGTGATCCCACACACTCCTCTTTTTCCCCATCCCCCTGAGGCCTCTCCCAGGAATCCTTTGCCACCTGAGCATCTTCGACCTCACCTTTAAATGTTGGAGCTCCTCGGTCTTTGGTCCTTATGCCCTGTCTTAGTTTGCTTGAGCTATACCATAACAAAATACTCCGGGCCATGTGGCTTAAATGGCGGAAGTTTGTTTTCTCACAGTTCCGGACGCCGGAAGTCCAAGATCAATGTATCTGTAGGGTTGTTTCTTCTGAATCCTCTCTCCTTGGTTTGCAGGTGGCCCCCTTCCCACTGTGACCTCACACCATCACCCCTCAGTCTGCGTGTCTGTGTCCCAATCTTTTCTTATAAGGGCACGAGTCATATTGGGTTAGGACCCGCCATATGACCTCATTTGACTTTATTCACCTCTTTAACATATGAATTTGGGGGGAGGGGCGCAATTCAATCTGTAACAGGACCCTTTCCTTCTCCCCTCTGTTCCCTCCCTTGGTGGATCTCTTCCACTTACTTTGCTTCTGTGTGTTAGTTGCCTCCAAATCCACATCTCTAGGCCCAAGACCCTTCCTTTAAACTCCACAACCATCCATCCAGCTGCTTCCTGCCTCAGGACTTGAGTGGGTCCTCTTCCCATTGGATCACTCTTCTCCTTGTTTATTTCTTACTCAAAATCCACATTTGGAACTTGTCATCCTGGGCCTCTAGACCTGACTCTTCTGTTGTGTTTTATCTAAGAGAACAGCCCCTCATCCATCCAGCTGCACAAACATGAAGCCTGAGGATCACCCTTGACACTCCTTTCCTTTACATCTCACACAAAATTAATGGAGGAGACCTGCCAACTTTCCCTTTCAAAGGCCTCTCAATGCCACCCTCTTCTCCATCCTGTTACTGCTCCCCAACTTGTAGCTACTGTCATCAATTCCCTGGACAAGTGCCAGAGCTTCCTAACTGGTTCTCCTGTTTCTGCTCTTTCTGCCTCATTCTCCACACTATAGCATGAATGATCTTTTATAAATGCCTATCTGATTTCGTCCCACTCCCTCCTTGCTGAAAACATGACTTCTGTTTATATTTAGGATGAAGGTATAAATTCTTCACTTGGCCTGCAGGCCTCGGGGAGACTTGTCTTATGTCTGTCTCTAGCCTCATCTCACCACAGCTTTCCCCTCACTTGAAGACTTCCATCATATATCTACTACCTCCGGGCCTTTGTACATGCTATTCTCTCTCCCTCTTCCGATATCAGCTCAAAGGAGAGATTCCCACACCTTCCAAACAAGGTTGGGACTTAGTGTGATGCTTTCACCGAGCCTGGCCTTTCCCTTCTTTTGTAATGATGCATTTCATCAGGTGATTGTCTGAGAATGCTTCTCTTGCCCACCAGACTTACAGCTGCATGAGAGCAAGGCTGGTGCATGGCTTACCGTCGTTTCCCAAACACCTAGCACAGTGCTTGGTACAGAGTAGATGCTCAGTCCATTTTTTAAGTGAGTAAATCAATATTATTTCATTTTATTGTACCATAATTTATTCAGCTGTTTCTGTGGTTGGAAATTGAGGATGATTCCAAGTTTTCACATTCACAAACAATATCACAGTGAATATCCCTATGGATAAATCATTGCTCATGTTTTCTTATTGCAATATAGTTAAGGTACAATCTTAGGTAAGTTTCATGTGTACAACAGTGATTCACAATTTTTACAGGTTATATTCCATTTATAGTTAGTATAAAATATTGGCTATAGTCCCTGTGCTATACAATATATCCTTGTAGCTTATTTTATACATAGTTGTTTGTACCTCTTCCTCCCCTACCCCTATCTTGCCCCTCCCCTCTTGCCTCTGCCCACTGGTAACCACTAGCTTTTCTCTATATCTGTGAGGCTGTGTCTTTTTTATTATATTCACTAGTTTGTTTTAATTTTTAGATTCCACATACAAGTGATATGCAGTATTTGTCTCTCTCTGTCTGGCTTATTTCACCAATACTCTCCAAGTCCATCCATGTTGGTGCAAATGGCAAAATTTTATTCTTTTTTCGGGCTGAGTAGTATTCCATTTTGTGTGTGTGTGTGTGTGTGTGTGTGTGTGTGTGTGTGTGTGTGTGTGTGTACACACCACATCTTCTTTATGCATTCATCTGCTGATAGACACTAAACTGTACTCCAGACACTGTGATATATAGAGAGAGGTAGAATGAGGTAAGCGACAGGGAACAATACACATAGAAACTTCTGCTGTATGAATAGTTTATTACCAAGTCAGAACATTTTATATTTTACTTATAATTTGCATCTTATTACATCCTGAAATTTAAAAATGACTCCACACAGCACCACTCACAGGCTGGGTTGTCACGTTGCAGGAGATGTTCGGAATGATATTTACGTCACCCTGATCCATGGGGAGTTTGACAAAGGGAAAAAGAAGACACCGAAGAACGTGGAGGTGACCATGTCTGTGTTTGATGAGGAGGGCAGGCTCTTGGAGGTACGTGGTGTCCCCAGCAGTCCCGCCGCCGTCACACGCTCCTTTACAACAACAGGACTTGGCGCGTGATGTAAATCGTTCTCCACTGTAGAGCACATTTGGTGTTTCACAAGGAAAGAATAGGAAACCTGTTAAAGTTTGTGATTAGCAATCACCAATTGTAGTAATAAATTCATGTAGACTCTTGTTTTCCTGATTTCTCCTGTGCTGAGAAAGACCTTAAGCCATCAGGGATTTCAGGTGTACACGCCCTCCCCCTGGGTGAGCTAAACCAGCAGAGATGCGCCTGTTAGAGCTGTTACACCAGAAGGGCTCTTGGTTCGAGGTCAACTACCACGCTCTTTAGTTTTGGAATCGGGAAACTGCAGCCCAGAAAGGAGAAGCTGTTTTCTCAGGGAAGCACAGGACTTAGTGGTGGCACTGGGAACGGACACAGGTGTCCTGCCTTCCTCCAACAGAAGTGACTCTTCATTCTGACATCAAGGAGAAGGAGAGGCAGGGGGAGGCTTTCATTGTCCCAGCTGACATCTGGCTCCTCTTGTATGAGCCATACTTACCTGCTTCGGAATGCACCCCATTCACTGAGTCCCTCACGGCGGGGGGCACAGCCGAGTACACAACCCCTGCACTTCCCCATGGATATGATCATCTTCCAAGGAATCAGTTGACTAAGTTGTCTTCTGCATTGAGGGATAAGCAGAATGCTGTGGGCCACGGTACGGGAGTGATTTCTTTGTGCTGTTGAGAGAGTCCTTTTGCCCCAGGAGTTCAAGTACGCATCTTCACGGCTCTGCTAACTAGCTTGGAAGGGCCCCCATGGAGGCCTGATGCTACTGAACTAAGTGGTTCATTTCTAGGAAGAGACACAACCCCAAGTTCTAGCGAACATGCCACACCTACACCAGGTCCTTAAAGCAGAGCATAGACAGGACCTCACACAGCAGTGTGTCTGCACACATGCTGGAGCTCCCGGTCACCCTCTCGGCCTCTGTTCCCTGAGAGAGGAAAGAAGAAAGAAAGAAAGGACAGTGTATGGCTGGGATGGAAGAGAGAAGAAAAGTTCCAGCAAAGAGGAATGTTAAGCTTGTGCTGGGTGCCTTAGCTATTACACATTGAGACACTTGGACCCTCAAAGTGCTAGAAACTCGTTCTTTTTTTTTAATTATTTTTTTTATTGAAGTGTAGTTGATTTACAATGTTGTGTTAGTTTCAGGCGTACAACAAAGTGGTTCCGTTATCCATCCATGCATCTATCTATCTATATTATTTTTCAGATTCTTCTCCCATATATGTCATTAAAAGATACTGAGTATAGTTTCCTGTGCTATACAGTAGGTCCTTGTTGTGTATCTATTTTATATATAGTAGTGTGTGTATGTCAATGCCAACTTCCTACTTATCCCTCCCCGCTACCTTTCTCCTTTGGTAACCATAAGTTTGTTTCCTATGTCTGTGAGTCTTTCTGTTTTGTAAATAGAAATGTTTTGTACATTTGTATCATTTTCTTTAAGATTCCACATACAAGTGATATCATATGATATTTGTCTTTCTCTGTCTGACTTACTTCACTTAGTATGGTAATCTCTAGGTCCATCCATGTTGCTACAGATGGCATTATTTCATTCTTTTTTTATAGCTGAGTAGTGTTCCATTGTGTATATGTATATACCATATTTTCTTGGAAACTCATTCTCACTCTACTGTTCACCCCCAGATGTAATCAGCTTATGTATGCCAGTGTAAGGCATGTGCTGGCCATGTGGAATACCCTTAGTGTTCTAGATATTACTACCCCCTCCTAATTTTTTCTTTCCATCTGAAGAAAGCAATTCATCCTGGTGCTGGATACGAAGGCATTTCCGAGTACAAATCAGTGGTCTATTACCAAGTCAAGCAGCCCTGTTGGTATGAGACTGTCAAGGTGAGAATGTGTCATCAGTAACCCCTATCATATATGAAACCTCGTTTAGCTTCCTTTCTTCTTTTTACCCACAAATCGCTCCTCCTTTATCCTGAAGTTTTAGATAGGTTGCCTGTGGTGTGC
Source organism: Delphinus delphis (assembly GCF_949987515.2). NCBI lineage: Eukaryota > Metazoa > Chordata > Mammalia > Artiodactyla > Delphinidae > Delphinus > Delphinus delphis. The sequence continues at coordinate 102,094,620 of NC_082688.1, forward strand.
AATCAGAAATGAATTGATCGTCGTAGCTCTGCAGAAGCTCATGTCTCTTTCGTAAACTTCAGAAACCTTAAGTAACATTCTCGTTCGTAAACGTGTTGAAATTGGAAGAGAGAAACTTGATGTTGTAATGATGTAAGAGGCTGCCAAGATGGTCCAGAACCAACTGGAAATTTTCACAGTGTGCAAGCAGTTTCCTAACATATCTTTCCTTCTTGGCCTCTAATCAAGTTAGCTGGGCTTCTTTTCAATTTAAATATGTGTCTTACAAATTCCAAAGTGCTCTCGAGATCAGTCCGCTCGCGTGAGCCTCACAGTAGCTCTGCGACAAATGGTCCGAGTTGCAGCAGCCCATTTTCTGATGACATAACTGACACTCAGAGAAGTGAAGTGACCAAGTTCCTCTAGCTGCTCGTATTGGAGCCTAAACTGGATTCCACTTCTTCTGAGCCCCAGACTCCATCAACTCTTTCCTTTTTTGTTGTTCTGGTTTTTTACTGAAGCACAGTTGATTTACAATGTTGTGTTAATTTCTGCTGTATAGCAAAGCGATTCAGTTATACATATATATACATTCTTTTTTATATTCTTTTCCATTATGGTTGTTACTTCAGGATATTGAATATAGTTCCCTGTGCTATACAGTAGGACCTTGTTCTTAATCCACATCGGCTTTTTCTGATTGTCAAGGTTTTATGAGCTCTCCGTAGAAAACTAAAAAAAAAAAAAAAGTTGCACTAATATCTTAATTCCGAAGTAACCGTTTTCCACAATTTTATATACTTCATAGGTTTTGGATCATGCCATTCAGACAAATTTATATTGTGCCTTTTCAAACTCTCTTGAGGCATTAAAAAGCCTTCAGAAGTATATTTTTAGATACTTGCATAATATTCCATTATATAATCATGCCATAATTTATTTAACTATTTGCTACAAATTCTCTGCTCTGTACGTTGCTCCATGCCTCTGTTTCCCCATCTCTTCTGTATATGTAAGCAGCAAAAAAAAAAAAAAAAGCTTCCTTGTCCCCAGTATTTTATCTTTTCCTTCTGTTATAGGCCCTAACTATTAACATATCCATGTACACCTTGCAGTCTTGCACACAGACCTGAAAGTACTGATCTCTTCCCCCTGAAGTATCTCCTGCTTCCCACTTGAGAAAGCACTAGAAATTTGGAATGTCTCCGTTTTCAGAATCTATGATGAACAGCCAAGATGATCTTCTCTTGAGATCCTTTGGGTTTTGAAAAAGAGCTAAATCTCCTTCGAACGAAACCCTACACCAAATCTCACTCTCTAGGAATTACTCCTGTGATCGGATACTAAAATGTGCCTCATTTTATAAAACGAACTGTGAGTGCAGGGGACTGTACTGATAGTCCTCATTATTGTGCAGGTATCCATTGCTATAGAAGAAGTCGCTCGCTGCCATATAAGATTTACCTTCCGACACCGGTCATCTCAGGAATGTGAGTATTAGGAGGTCGACGACACGTTTCAGTCAAAACAGTGTTTACTCTTGCTTGACAGTGCTTTTGTGGGTCTGCAGAATGAGATACTTGGCATCTTTAGTTCAAGATTCAGTGAAGCTAAGGAAATCTTAAAATGAATTTTTCTAGGCTTCCAAGATCTGTGTTTATCATTGTATATCAGAATTTCCCTGAAATGTGCTCTATGAATGCTAAGGTTCTACAGTGCTAATAGATGCTGTCTGACAAAAAGAGTTTCCCAGTTGAACAGGGATAGAAAGTGCTTGTATATTATGTCTCCCTCTTAGACATTCACTGTGTATGTTGCCACATTGCTGAGAAATCCTGAAGCAAGAGAACTGTTCGATCTGTTGTTTCCCAAATTATTTTTTTTCATGAAAGAACTGTTTCAAGTCTCAGATCACAGTTTATAAGTTGACTTTCCTAAGGTGTGAACAGAGGAGAATATTGATTATTTTCAGATTGATCCTAACATTTCTGGAAGTGTTGTTCTCATTCAGCACTGCATAAAAATGCAGTCCTTCCTTCCAAACTGAATTTTTTGAATGCCATCTACCTACCAGACTGCAGGCCAGGCCCTGGGTAGATGACAGCAAATAGGACACAGTCACTGCTCTGAAAAGTCTCTGTGGTCTAGTTAGAAAGATGAGCAAGAAAACAGGTGATGAAGTTCAGATCAACGTGATACGTGTTACAGCAACGACCATCAAGGAGTAAGCACAGCGCCTAAGCCTGCCTGGGGATTTACGCATAAGGTTTCCTACATCCTAGCTGAGACTTGAAGGTGAGCAGAAGTTAGCCCAGTGAAGGGTGCTGGTGGAGAAATGTGTTTGAAAAGCAAAGTGAGCTCGGTAGGGCTAAAGTGGGAGCTATCATGATATTAGATCGAACCATCTGAAATTGCCATTTTTGTAGGTCAGTATCAGATCGTCAAGTATCAGCAGATAGTCAATTATCAGCAATTTCGTACAGTTCTCCATCACACTAAGCTAGCATTCATCAAGCTCTTAGTTTGTACCAGACACTATGCGAAGCTCTATTTATACACCATCTTGTTTAGTATCTACAGTAATCAGTAAGACCCATACACATTTTAATCCACATTTATATGTAAAGAAACTGAGGCACAGAGATGTTAGGTATGTGCCCAAGGTCACAGGGCTAGTAAGTTCCTGGATTGACCTGTCAGTGGTCTGATTCCAGGCAGGCTAGAGCCAGATCGTGAAAGATGAAGGTTCTTTTGAACTCTGTTATGGAGGAGCCATTAAAGAATGCTGTGTGGGTGGTGTTGGTGTTATATATTTATAACAGCGTTAGTCACGGTACCCCCAAATTGGCCGTCAACAGGAGAACAGATGAACAAACTGTAGTATGATCCTGTGCTCAGCCAATCTGGGTAACACGAGTCACAGCAGACCTCAGAGGTGTGCCTGTGCTGAGAACAGGCCATGAGTCACCCCAGCCATAGACATTGAAGCAGGGGACATGGTGAGCTCAGAGGCTAACACCTGAAGACCAGGAGAGAGGCCCTTGGCTTCCTCAGGAGGCTGGACCCTCCTCCCCCAAATGCCACCGGACACACATATCCGCCTCTCCTGGCACCAGGGCTACTATCTTGGAAAGAAGAGAGGAACAGAGATCTTAGATGGCATCACAAGCCTTGGAAGATAATAAACAAAATACTTACGGAGTCTGTCTTAGAACAGCAGTAGCGAGGTAGGTCATGGGAAGGTTTGGAGCAGGGCAGTTGACTTGGTTAGATTTGATTTTGGAGATCCCCAAAGGGTGGAGAAGAGCTGGAGACAGAGAGATCTGTTATGAAGATCTTGTGGGAATACAGGGAAGAGGTGAGGGTGGCCTGGCCTCAGGTGGGAACAGCAGGGATGGAGAGAAAAGGCATAGCCTCCAGAGGCGCTCAGGACGCCGAGCTGGCACGGGGGTGGGGTCAGCGTCAACACCCACAGTTCTGATCTGGGTGACCGAGTCGATACTGATGTCATTCATTCACAAATAGAGGAAAAGGAGCATACTTGGGGGCACCAGAAGATTTCAGTCAGGGAACTGTTTCCTTCAAGGGGTCTGTGACGTGGACAGTACATATGGCTTATTGGGGCTCACTCAACTGTGTTGGTTATAGCACGATTGAACACCAAACCCCAGAGCAAAATGTGCCATCAGCTCTCATAGCCGTCAGCCCCTGGTATCTCCCTGCCCTGCTCAGACACGTATTCCTGTCTTTTCAGCCAGAGATAAATCGGAACGAGCCTTCGGGGTGGCCTTCGTGAAGCTGATGAACCCGGACGGCACCACCCTGCAGGACGGGAGGCATGATCTGGTGCTTTATAAGGTGGTGCTAAAGAAGGAGCCTTAGAAAGTGACTAAGGACATAGTTACTCCCCCTGAAATTGGTTCTGCAAGCTCCTTTCAGACTTACGTGTACAAATATCAGAAACGTCTCTCGGGCTGTACATGTTTGCCCCTTCAAGTCTAGAACCCCGGAGGACTGTGGTCACACCAGCTGCATGGTCTCCCATCCCTTTAGTCTTTTAAGTGATGGTCCCTCCCTGTTGTGCAAATGGCGTCCGTGGAGGTGAACAGTCAAGGGCTGTTCTTCTGCTCTTTGCATCAGCCTGTGTGGAGCGCTGATAGTTGCACTGTTGGGCTGGGTTAGAGTGTGGTGGATGTGGTAGGATGTGGTTTTCATATCAGCGCGAGCCAGGCACCACTTCTCCGTTCTGTGGCCTCCTTTCCTCTCCTATCAGCTGTGTCCTTATTCTTCCCTCTAACTGCTGCAGAGCTATCGCTTCCACTGAGATTTTAGAGCAGAAAGCAGATGTTGGGAAGATCTCATTTGTCCAACAGTATCCAGGAGGCTTTTCACACGGTTGGTAGCTTTTTTGAGATGAGTCCACTTGATGTGTATTGCCCTTAGCAGCTCCTGAGCTCAAAAATAGTGTTGGAAGCCATGGCAAGCTATTTCTTCTCAAAGGACCCAGTGAAGTATCATTGTGACCATTTACATGTTCAAGAAAGTGAAATCCAACCTTATTCTTTATGTATTTACTTATAGCAGAGACTAGAATGTTGACTTCTCGTTCATAACTTATTCTGTTTTCATTCAATGTTGAAATTATTTCTGGACTCAAACTCTGGGACAGTATCCCAGTATCTCGGAGTTGGAAGGGATCTAATTTGATAAAATACACTGCGCTCGTGATAGATACTATTTTATTTGCACGTAAGAGATTTTGTCCACCACTTGGTGTCCCTAACATGCTTCCTTTGCAGGGTGACAACAAGAAAATGGAAGATGCTAAATTCTACCTGACCCTGCCTGGAACCAAAGTGGAGATGGAAGAAAAGGAGCTCCAGGCATCCAAAACCCCAGGCAACTTTACGCCAAACAAGGATAGCACGAAAGATAGCTTTCAGATCGCCACCCTCATCTGCTCCACAAAGCTCACTCAGAACGGTAGGTGTGCTGACCTCGGTGACACCAGAATGAGTTTTCTCTTTGGTCCTCCTAGGCTTCTTTGTTAGACTCAGGGGACTGGACGCTGTGGGGCTGTGTCTTCTGAGGTAGGGTCCTGGGCTATCTGGATTCTTCTCTCTGCTCTTCACGTGATGTTTTCTGGGTAGGACGGATTAGATAGCTAAAGCTCTTCCTGAGGCTTCTTTGTCTATCTTTCCACTAGAATGAAAAGCATTTTGATGGTTTTTAAATAGGGTAAAACCTATAAATGTATTCATTAACAGAGGCTGTGAATTTCGAAAGTCTTACGTTTCCTTCCTTCAAGGCAGGAAAGAACTCTAATACTGTGCTCTGTATGATGTATATAACAAGAAGTGTTGGTAGTAAGGGTAGGATACTGGCAGAGGAACATCAGTCTCCTGTCCAAGCAGGTATGGCAAAGAGCAGGGAGGGTTTCCTGTTAGCATTCCGTCTGTCCCCCATATAGATTCCTCTTTCTCGATTTTTTTCCCCAAGCAGTCAGATTTTCCATAACATCAGCTGAAGAGTTCAAATGCGGCTTCATTTTGTCCCCTCACGAAATCTGATAGCAATTTTCACTTCTCTTGTGTATATCATGACATTTGATAGCCAATAACAGCTTCTTATTCTTTTAACCTATGTCATTTGTAAGGAGTCCTGCTGAATGTAGTGATCCAGGAAATAGCTGCTTCGGGGACTTGCTTTAGAAATTCTTTGTCCCCTGTGCTATGTGGAGGATCAGTCCCTTGGACCTCTGAGAAGATTTGGGGGCTCTGCCTTAGGGAAGTGATAAGGTAGACAAAACAGCTGAGATACAAGGTCCACTCAAGGATCACATAGCATGTGCTTGATCTTTAGAACGGGTCAGTATTGTTTATTTTGATGAATCTTGGTTGCGTACAGAATATGGATAGTATTTCAACTTGGACCACTGAATAGACTCAACAGAGTGAGGTTCAGTGCTGTTACACATGGGAAAGTAAAAGCAGGCACCAAAAATTAAGCCAGAGAAAAGACAAAACTATGGAAACGTGAAAAGATCCGTGGTTACAAAGGGCTCGGGGAGAGAAGGAGGGCTGAGTAGGCAGAGCACGGGGGATTTTTAGGGCAGTAAAACTGTTTACTAAATGATACCCTGATGGGTACGTGGATGCACGTCTTTATACATGTGTCAAAAGCCACAGCATACTGCACAGAGCGAACCCTAACTTAAACGATGGACTTCAGTTAATAATCTTTATCAGTGTTGATTCATCATGTGTAACAAAGGTACCACAGTAATGCAGGATGTTAACAATAGGGGAAACCCTGGAGCCTTGAAGGGGTATAGGGTAACTCTCTGTACTTTGGGCTTAATTTTTCTGTGAACCTAAAACTGCTCAAAAAAATAATAAAGTCTATAAATTAGTAAAACAAACAAACAAACAAACAAAACACAAAGTTAAGCCAGAAGGCATTCTGAGCTTTATGGAAGCCACGAGAAAACGGTATCAATGATATAACCCTTGTTAGGGAGAAAGTAAACATAAATAAACTGCCGATACGGGGTTAAGTAGTATAATGTTTATGGGAGATGATTTACAAGGTGTATCAAAGATTTTTTTTTTTTTTTTTTTTTTTTTTGCGGTACGCGGGCCTCTCACTGTTGTGGCCTCTCCCGTTGCGGAGCACAGGCTCTGGACGCGCAGGCTCAGCAGCCGTGGCTCACGGGCCCAGCCGCTCCACGGCGTGTGGGATCTTCCCGGACCAGGGCACGAACTCGTGTCCCCTGCATCGGCAGCCGGACTCTCAACCACTGCGCCACCAGGGAAGCCCCAAAGATCTTAAATGTATTCAGACCCTTTGACCCAGTACTGTGACTCCTAGAAATTGAACCTAACTAGACAATGGGAGATGTGCACAAAGATTTATATATGAGGATGTTTCCCTGTGATTCATGATAGGGGAACAGTGCAAAGAGTCTAAATGTCCAATAGTTGGGGTCAGGTTCAAGTATATAAGGTTATTAAATGATAAAATATATGCAGCTGTGAAATGTATTTCAAAACAGTCAAAGACATGGGAAAATGTTAACACTATGTAGAGTATAATCCCAGTTTTGTTTAAATATATGAGGATAATTTGGAGCTTACTGCCTGGGTTCAGATCCCAGCCCTGCCACTTACCAGCTGGTTCATCTTGGGCAAGTCACTTGATCTCTCTGTGACTTGGCTTCCTCAGTTTTAAAATGGGAGTAATGATAGTATTTATTTCGAAGGACGAAGTAAATTAAAATAAGTAGAAGCAAAGCAGCAACGTGTAGCACATTGTAAACACTACACGAGTATTAGCTGTTGTCATCATCATCATTATTATATGTACACAGCAAAAGGCTAAAAATAATTAAAAGTTTGGATGATAGTTCTTATTTTCTTTATTCTTTCTGGTGTTTTCCAAATTTTTAACTAGGAAATGTCAAAGTTTTTTTTTTTTTTTTAGCTCTGATGGTAGATGAGAGAAAGCATCGATGTACTTTTGGGGCTCTAAAGGGATATTCGAAAGAGACAGCGTTTACCAAACATCTAGTAGATTATCCTTCCTAGAGACTAGGTTTGAAGAAAACAAGTAATAAAAGTTTGTAAAATTAACTTAGTAGAGATAATGGTTAGAGATAACCATATTGTTACATTGTTTATTATCTCCCAGGCAAAACTTTAGGAAGCTTATTGACAGGTAGCAGTACTCAACCTGATGCGCTGATACCAACATCACACATCTTCTAAATGTTCCAAACCTGTGCTGTCCCGCGCCTTATGTAGCTTGCGAAATTTAAATTAATTAAAGTCAAGTGAAGGTATGACTGCAGTTCCTTGGTTGCATTCGCCCCATTTCGAGTGCTCAGTGGTTTTCTGTGTCTGGTGACTTTCCTACTGGACAGCACAGGTTGCAACATTCCCATCATCACAGAAACTTCCATCGGGTAGAACTGTCCTCTTCCATTTGTTGTCATCCCCTTCCTAGTGTTTAGATCTCAAAAACACTCAACATACTTTTAAAAAAAAGTCTCCAAGAATATCCTGTCCCAAAGAAGACTTAAAGAAGCAAACTCACCTAAACCAGAGCGGGGTGACCTACTGTCAACCTGGATGGGGGTAGGAAGAGGGGACAGATTTGGGGAAGATGAGGTGACATCGTGGGCATCAGAGAAAATGGGGCATTCCCAGTGACAGATAATAAGTGTGTTTGCTTTCAGTTTCAATTCAGTTTCTTCTGAGAAAGAAGAAGCTGAGGAACATGAATAAATCATCAACTCTATGAGGGCATTTGTTGATCAAGAGGAGGGTAGCTGTTCTCCTTTCACTCGGAGGCCATGACCAAAGGCGTTTCTCCTTAGCCTTTGGAGGGCTATTCAGACTCCAAAGTTAAAAGCCACTGGACTTTGTTACAAACAGAGCCTGTAGGCACCTTCGTTATTTTATGAATTATTTCAAAACTAGAACAGACTGATGTATATGGGATCATTTTGTTGCTGGGCCCATATGGAAGGTGAGGATAGAGGAGAGGAAGAGAGGAGTCGAGTCTCTGCAGGTGTGGACCTGTGCCAGGCCATTCAAAGACATCTCATTTTACCCACCGACAGCCTAGCACGGGAAGACACCAGTGTTGTCGTTATTAACCTCAGTTTACTGATCAGAGCGCCGAGCTGAGGTGGTGAAATATTTTGCCGAAACTCATAAGTGGTGGACTTGGGTCCGAAAACAGATATTTGTAACTCCAAAACTTAGGGGTTTTCTTTGTCATTCTTTTCGTTTTTAAACGTTATGGTCCCTAACCCTTTCCGACAGGTAATCACTACCCTAAATTTGGGGATTATCATTCAGAGTAGTGTGAATTCTTATATACTTTTTTTTTTTGGCCTCAAGGCATGTGGGATCTTAGTTCCCCAACCAAGGATCAAACCTGTGCTCCCTGCAGTGGAAGCGCAGAGTCCTAACCACTGGACCGCCAGGGAAGTCCCAATTCTTACATACTTCTGACGGTGATGTAAATTGGGACAACTTTGGATAACATTTAGATAGTATTTAATATGGTTAGAGGTGGTCATTCTTGGTAATCCAGAAATGTAGTCTAGTTTTTTTTTTTCCCCACTTTTTTTTTTTTTTTTGGCGGTACGCGGGCCGCAAAAAGTGAGGCAAATTGACTGTTCTAATGAACAGAGTACATTTTCAGCTGCTTGTAAATATATATTTCTACAAATCCATTGATTAAAAAGTACGTATTGCTACTTTTACTAGCTAATGCTCTGTAAATAGTAAAATGATGCACTAAACAAAACGATAAAGAAGTAACAGTCCATCTGCCTGCTTTGTTTCCCTGTCATTTCACTTTTAGTATCTAGACATACATTAAAGCTGGAAGGGACTTAAAGATCCCAAATTCTGCATTTTTAGATCCAAAAACACCTCAAGACTTTTGTCCCAGACGTACGCTAAGGACCATTCATCTGTTCTGCCTTCTTTTCAAGATAGCAAACCATCTGATCTGCTCATCTGTTTACTTCTTTGAAGAACTCTGGAGAGGCAGTATGACAGAGTAGCAAGGACATGGTTTTTGGGAATCAGATAAATCTCATTAAATTCCATTCATACCACTCCCTGGCAGTTGTGTGACCTAAGACAAGTAATTTAATTTCACAAAACCTCAGTTTCCTCATCTCAAAAATGGAACAAATAAAAATCTTCTCTATGGTTACCGAAGGGGGAAGGTCAGGGGGAGGGATAAATTAGGAGGTTGGGATTAACATATATACACTACTATATATAAAACAGATAACCAACAAAGACCTACTGTATAGCACAGGGAACTCTACTCAATACTCTGTAATAATCTATATGGGAAATAGAGTCTGAAAAAGAATACATGTTTATATAGGTATAACTAAGTCACTTGGCTGTACACCTGAAACTAATACAACATTGTAGATCAACTATACTCCAATATAAAAAAAAATCTTTTAAGGTAAAAAAAAATAAATAAAATCTGCTCTACAGCGTGGGTATGATATTTAAATGAATCAATGCACATATATAAGTTTTTATTTTCCCCTCTGTATCCACTGAGACACACATAGTGACAAGGGACAAATTAAGCAATGCAGCAAATTAAAGGTAGGAAGGTTATTTAAGTGTTTCATCGGTAAGGCTGTGATGTCTTATATGAGAGACGTGAGTTCTATTCGGGCATCATTTTATGTTCTTGTACATTTGTGGTTGGTTTTTGTTTTTGTTTGGTTTTTTTTTTTTTTTTTTGCTGTACGCGGGCCTCTCACTGCTGTGACCTCTCCTGTTGCGGAGCGCAGGCTCAGCGGCTATGGCTCACGGGCCCAGCCGCTCCGCGGCATGTGGGATCTTCCCAGACCAGGACACGAACCCGTGTCCCCTGCATCGGCAGGCGGACTCCCAGCCACTGCACCACCAGGGAAGCCCTTGTGGTTGGTTTTTTTCCTCTGAAGAAGGAAAGAAGACCCCAGGGTTTTCTCTGATTTAGGTAGGAGGCAGTAAATTAAAAGGCTGCATAAGGTATTAGCCACCGTTAGGAGCAACGATCTTTTCTAGAGAGCGCTGTCACTGTGTCCTGAAATGGTATGCGTTGCTCTGCTAATCCGTGTCTAACGTTTATGGTTTGTGGTTGTTCCTCCTAGTTGACCTGTTAGGCTTGTTAAATTGGCGTTCGAACCCTCAGAACATTAAACACAACTTAAAGAAGTTAATGGAGGTGGATGGAGGAGAAATTGTTAAGGTATGTTTATATATTCACAGTTAGGACTACAGCCACTGCATCCTTAGTTCAATATTTTAAATTAAACCGATGAGTGTAAACATAAAACTTGTCTAAATTGGGAAGCAAGTGTGCCAATTTTTAGGAAAATGCTATTTTTAAACCTATTCTGTTGAAACCTAATTAGCCCCGAATTTCTTCAGTCTGGAGCCAAACAACCTCTCTCTTTTTCTTATCTTCAGTTTTTGCAAGATACGCTAGACGCACTTTTTAACATAATGATGGAAATGTCAGACGATGAAGCATATGACTTCCTTGTGTTCGATGCACTGGTAAGCAGTTACACATATTATCTAGTGTTTGTTCTCACAACTGTGTGTGGTTTTTGATAGTTCAGTATTATAAATAATTGTGATGCATAGGTCCCTGCATATGTATTTGTATACAATTCTCTGATGATTTCTCGAGGCTACATTCCCACAAGTAACATTAGATACAATTGACTTATAGTCAAGACGTTTATGGCTTTGTTTCCTGTTAGATCTTCCCTTTTGATAAGCTTTCTCTTTCTCATTAGGGAAAACAAGCTGTTTTATTACGTTTGAAATCAGGAATCCCTTTAACTCGCTTTAAAATTGTCTGGTCCTAAACCAGGAGATACCGTTAACAAAGACGACTGTGGTTTGTTGTGTATGCGCGTCCTTGTGCGTTCTTGCAAGGGAGACTGAATTTGCAAGTCAGAGATGAGTCTTGGTCTCATTATGTACAGTACGCAACCCAGCAGACAATTCAAATTGTCACACAAAGTACTAAAACATGCAACCCATTCCAAGACCGGAAATCCAAAGAAGGAGAGGGGATATCGGACTCTGGGAAGGTCAGAGATGGCAGTGGAGTGGCGGAAGCTGACACATCCAAACTTAAGCATCGTTTTCTGATTGTTGGGGTTCAAGTTCAGGGCAGAGTTTTCCCTGAATGTTGCAGCAAAGAAGGAGGAAGGTAAATTGCAGCTTCAGGTCATTCATCAACTTGCAGAGACTGGTAGATTGAAGAAGAGTTTAGGATGTTGACACTTAAGGATGTAAGACAAAGAGAAAAATGCCCCCAGCTGCGATCGCACCTGGCCAGGTTTATGGGCAAGAGAGTCTATGGTAATGACTCCATGGGAGAAGGTCTGGAGATAGATTCCCGTGGGACAGAGCAGCTGGCAACGGGCATGTGTGGAAGGTGCCCCATCTTTTGCTCTCTTCTATCACAGCTAGGTGCAAAGCAGTTATTTGTATCAGTAGATTCTGTGTCCGGTAGTGATAAGAGTTAACATGAGCGGAAAATTGAGACTCAAAAGTCTGGTGACTTCAGTTATTGGGGGCACCCACACTGCGCTGAGGAGACGGATGCCCTGCAGTATTTCATTAGCTGCACCCTTGGGTTCGTGTTTACTATTCCCATGGGAAACCCTTCCCCACACCCTTCCCCCTCTCATCCCAGTTTCTTCCCCGACTTGGTTACCTGGGCGCTGCCCTCTCTCTGAGGCAGTCAGCTCTCCGAGGCTAGGGGTGCTGGCTTATACTGGTTTCCTCACAGCATTTAGCACAGTGCCTGACACTTCATGGTCCCTCTCTGTTTGTGCTAAATACAAAGAAACCCCGAGACTTGACCTCAGCTCTGGAATAGTCACATGGGAATGCTACCGTAACGATCAAGAAGGAAAAGCAAGCCCCAGATGTTCAGCTCCAGCTTGTGACGGAATGCCGGGGGTTGTGCTGTGCTACTATTTATGTTTTCCACCTTTGGCAGGTGTTTATTATTTCACTGATAGGCGACATCAAATTCCAGCATTTCAATCCCGTCCTGGAGACCTACATCTACAAGCACTTCAGTGCCACTCTGGCCTATGTGTAAGTACCAGGTCCGGGCAGGGCTTGTGGCTGGGTTGTCGGGTTCGTGCTCTTGGGACCGGGTTGTTGAGAAACCAGAGGGACGTGAGCTGAGTACCCCTGCCTCGAAGCGCAGAACCTTGTTCTAAGCTTCCCTGGGGAGAGTGGGAACCGTCTAACTATTCTAACCATGGCAAAGGGATTACATTCAAGGCCCCGCTTTCTGGGAAGTTACGGAAGAGATGAGGCTGTACTTCTTTAAGAATCCAGAGCATCTCTAGGTGAGGCGTTGAAGCTGTTAGGAGCACAGTCCAGGACAGGGGACCCCATCCAGGATCTTCGGAGGTGGGTGTCAGTGGGATCGGCATGAGCCCCGCTGGGATCAAACAGAGGATGAAGCGGGACGACATGTGATAGAACTGAGGGTCGTTCCCTCAGCTGTACGCCGCAAATGCTTTGTAGAATTTATTACTTAGAGGTTATGAGAAGATTTAATTTTTTTTCTTTTACGTAAGAGGGCGTGGTCTCCACCTTTCCCAAAGTGCAGCTTTCTTTCTGTCTTTGGTTTATGAGCCCCTGACTAATGTTCCTTCTGAGCTTTGCCCTGCAGTGCTCAGCTCATCGTGCCGTTGGATGTGGCCTGTCACCCCGCGCCTTGCATCCTGGTTGTTGTGCAGAGCAGCGTGACAGTGACTGGAACAGAGTTGAGATGGCAAAGATCTTTCTGACGGTGGCTTATGCCAGCTGGTGCCAAGTGCTGCTGACCTGCTCTGTCATTGAGATCATTGATCCCTCATGGCTTTTTCTGAACTAAACAAGAAAGTTCTCAGTTTTATTTGCATAAAGGTCCAGACATGTAATAAAACATAAGTGACCTAGAAGAGGTGTCATGTGGCATAATCCCCAATTAACACAATGGATGTAATGCCCGCTGGGTTGGGGGAAGCAGCAGATACACCAGTGACAGGGCTCTTTCCACCCTATAGCCTCACTTTCTAAGTAGGCAGCAGCTACAAGAGATGAAATCCTATCATTGGGTGTTTATTACACAGAGCCAAATGCAGCGCTCCAGGTGGTGTGTTTCTGGTAATCTGGGTTTATTTGCAAGAATGGATCAATTCCACATGATTCCTGTGAATTTTTCTTAATATTAGGAAAACTCAGAGATTCCCAGAAGGAAAGTTCAAAATATCAGTGCCCTCAAAAATGTGAGATAGCCCAAGATTACGACAACGCCTAGTCCAGAGACTCTGGAACGACACAAAGAACAACCTAAAAGTCCCAGAGCAGTTTCATGTGATCAGATGCTCAGAACCATGGGTTGCTCTTCTTTCCACACTCGGTAGAGTTTCCATCTGGCTCCAGTTTATGGATCCCAAACAGCTGGGGCAGACTGGAGGGAATTAGACTGCTTTTAAGGTGACTGACTACCTTTGGCAGACAGTCCCTCCCTTACAGAAACACCTGAACATGTCTGTATAGCATGCCAGAGATTAAAATATACTCATGATTCGAGTCCCTTCAAGTCTTTGATTTCTTGATCATTTTTTAAAATCCTGCGAAGGGAAAGAAATCACCCCTTATTTCTAAGCAGAAGGGAAGCTGCAAGCCTAGACCGCAATGAGAAAACTAAACTACGAAGGACTTAACTTCCCTGTTCAGGGCATATTCTAGAAGAAATAATTACTATAGTTGTGATTTCTACTTCCCCAGGAGGCCAAGTTCCCTTCTATATAGCATACCCCAAACCCCAGAGTACCACTGTGCCCCATTGACATTTTTCTCCTTCTTGTCCTTTCCAGGAAACTCTCCAAGGTACTGAACTTTTACGTGGCGAATGCAGATGACTCCAGCAAGACGGAATTGCGTTTCGCTGCTTTGAAAGCCTTAAAGTACTTGTTTAGGTTCATCATCCAATCTAGAGTGCTGTACTTGAGGTAATGGTGACTGTAATACAGTGTTGACGCTCTCCATCCTCTCTTCCCATATTTTTCCTTAGTCCTTATGCTCATGTTCAGCTCTGTGAGCAGCTGGGTCATGGAACTAACAAATTTCAGAACTTCAGGGTGAAGATGAGGGTGCACTACACAACCGTTAAAGAAGTTTCATGTGACGTCCTTTTGGATCAGCAGAATTTCTAGGGCAGTAGTGACAGCAGGACTTAGGGATGCAGGTGGCTACAATGTGCAACTTACTGAAAGTCTTTGTTGGCGACAATAACTAGGAAGTCAGGTTCCTGTGATGAGATTGTATTTAATATAGCGACGGGCTTCATGATGATGTTGGGTGTATAAAGCTAGGATCATGAGCTGTTGTTGGGAGTAGATGGACAGTAGTGACAATTGATTGGAGGAGTTGTTTCCTGAGGTGTGTGTTTCTTTGCTGACACCAGGCTTAGGTACCTGGGAAAACTAAGCCCCAGAGATACGATAATTCCCAGTTTGGATCTAGAATAATCGTTCCATCAAAAACAATAGAAGTCAAGAATGAGGAAATAACTCTTCTGGGAATGCCCACAACTCCAGTGCCATCTCTACCCTTCAATAATAGCTGGATTTCCAAACTGTTAAAATATTTTTCTAAGGCAGGTTTGGAAACTAGGTAGATAACGTGCTAATATGTTAATACGAGTAAAGCTGTAGGTAAGAGGATTTCAAGCCTGAGATTTGAGCATGTGTATTTTCTTAACTTTGTGTTTTTAAAAAACTCATAAAATTAAAGGCCAACAATTAACATGGAAAAAAAACTTGTAACTTATAGTACAGTTCAAAGGTCAGTAGATTTACTAATTAAAGGCTCTTAAAAATCAACTAAAGAATGGTAAATATCCTTACTACAAAATAAAAACATAATTTACAAAAGAAAACTTCAAATGGTCAGTTAAATTTAAAAAGAAATTTATACTATTAAAATGCGATACACACACACCATCTTTACCTGCACATTTAATAACGATGAAAAATCTTTATCCTTTGGTGAGATTGGACAAAAATTGGCCCTGTGTTTTATTGCTGATAGGAAGATAAATTCTTAAGGACAGAAATTTGGCACTGTGAATAAAAATCAAACACACACAGAGCAAAGGAAGATATCACATTTGTCCAGTAATACCCCATCTAAAAATCTATCTAATGGAAAAAAAATCCATCAGGTATAAACAAAAAGGAATGTTAAAGTATGTACATTCAGCCCTTTCAAATGTAGGGTATGTTAATGAGGTAGGATAACCCTGATAGGTTCTTAAATAATAAAACTAAGGTAGAAGACATAAGTGTAATATGATCTCATTTCAAAAATATTTCAGGATTGGACACCGGTTAGATATGAGTACACTGTAGATAAGAGGGCTTTAAGTAGGTTTAGTTTTTATCCTTTCTGCATTTTTAAAGTTTCTACAATGAATTTGTACATTTTTACTGTTTTTAAACATGTTCAATGACTTAAAAGTTGAGTTGGACGAATGACAGCTCCTCCTTCCCTCGTAGAAGCAGTCAGTGTTCGCCCAACTCAGAGCATATGCACAGCCTCTGTAGTCCCCGCTTTTCTCCAGGTGGTCTTTTATAGTTGGATCTTTGTGTTTTGTAATTATGTTGAATTTCCACGTATTCAGTTAGGGTGTCCTACTGAGGGAATATTCCCTTACCTGAAAGTTTGTATAGCAAACCCTGATGTCCAGCAATAAAGATCCTCATAAAAACATAAAAAGAGAGACTTCCCTGGCAGTCCAGTGGTTAAGACTCTGCGCTTCCACTGCAGGGGGCATGGGTTCGATCCCTGGTTGGGGAACTAAGATCCCGCATGCCACGGGCACGGCCAAAACAAACAACCAAAAAACATAAAAAGAAAAAAACCTTAATTGAGGAAATTTTAAAAACATTTTCCACTTACGATCCACTAGCTCTTTTACCCTTCATAATGTTGCGTTGCATCTGGGCCATCATTTTCACCATCAGATTGCATGATACCAATGGAAAAGCCAAGTTAATTAACCCATGAGATGAACTAAGAGAGCGGCTGTGTTGAACTTAGTCCCTAATGGCCTGTTTACGGTTATTTTTTCCCCTGATGTTTTCCCATTCTAAAGAAGAGCTTGATCTGGGATAGAGGGTCTGGTAGTCTGCATTCTCTGATTGCTTGGATTTGATAGACACAATAGGACATTGAGAAGCTCAGTCGTATTAGTCCCTTTTTTAAAGTCACAGCGATAGGGTGCCAGCTGTTGCTCTAGGCCCTCCAGCAACATTGGCTTCTCTTGATTCTTTAGCTGTTCCTGCCCAGATGCCAGTTCCCGAGAGGCCTCTCCCACCGGCTCAGCTCAAACAGCCTTCCCTGGTCACCGTCATATCAATGCCTTCCCTCCTAGCCCTAGATCTGGGGATCTGCTACTAGATCTTGGGATCTAGCAGCAGATGAGACAAAGTTCCTGCTCTGATGGTGCTTGTGGGTTACATCGAGGCCAGGGAGGCATATAATAAAGAAAGAAACCCACAAGATCATCTCAGATGGATAAGAGCTAGGAGGAAAGATGTTGGTGTGACAGTGACCAGGGAAGGCTCCCTGAGCTGAGCTGGTGGGAGAGGCCTCTCCAGGAGCTGGGGTTTGAGTTGAAACTGAAAGATGGGGAGATAGCCTCTGAAGATCTCAGGGAAGAGAATTGCAGTGAACATGAACAGCTAAAGAATCATGAGAAGCCAACGTTGCTGGACCGTGGAGACTGGGAATGGGAGGATGGAGCCTGGCAGGCGGGTGCGTAATGGGGGCCTTCTAGGTCACAGCAAGGAGTTCGGATTTCATTCCAGGGGTCTCGGGAAGCCACTGAAGGGTTTCAGTTAGAGAAGTAGTGGAATCTGGCTTACATTTTACATAATCATCTCATCTCTTGGGTGGAAAGTGGATTATCAAGGGTTAAGAGTGAAACCTGGGTGACCACTGAATAGGCGGTTATAGTTCAAATGTGAGATACAGTGGCTCTGTCTCTGAGGAGACGCAGAGAGTGGACTGATTTAGCGGGAAGAGAGAATAGGACTTGCTGTTAGATTTGGTGGGAGAATGGGAGAAGGGGAAGAACTGTAAATAACTTCTAGGTTTGGGGTGCTCTTTGCCAAGACGTGGGCTATTTAAAGGTGAAGAGGAAAAACAAGTGAGTTCTGTTCTGGGTATGTTAATTTTGATATACTTTGTGGACTCAATTGCAAATAAAGTTCTTTTCTAAAGTTCTGCAAAATGGATGAATGGAAGATTAGCAGAAACCCTCTGATTGGATAATTTTCTGAGAAGTTCATATTCCATGAGTACCATATAAGATACAGGTGCACGGAGGAGACTAATGTAAATATGTATATGTGTGTACGTATGTATTTGAGTGTGTGTATAAAATTCTAAGTTCAAACCATCCCTACTCTTGACAGTTGGTGATAAGATTGCCACCCAGTGTAAATGCACTTTGACTACAATTTGGGGACTTTTGTGTTTCTGAGAAATGGGCCAAAGACCTTCTGATTTCTACTTATGAGAAAGAACCAACTTTTCAGTTGATAGCGTACTTTAATCAAACAAGCAGGAATAAGCAAAGACCAAGGCAGCCCGTGTCCTGGGACGACGCTGTCCTAGAGGCAGGTCGGCACCAGCGTGGCCAGTTCAGTGGATAGAAGGATGCTAACTGGACTTGCAGCCTGGGTTGGGCTCAGAACGTTTCTAGGTTGAGCAGCTTCTCTACCCCTTGTCTGGAACTTGAACGCAAATGATCAGGGCTTGTTGCGGTGAGACAGAATGATTCAAATGGCAGAGCGATTAGACACAAAGATCAGAAGAGGAGAGAGAGGCAGGAGGGGAGGCGTGGAGGTGGCAGGACTGGGCTGTCAGGGAAGGTAGCTGGACGGGGAGTCCCCTGCTTGCTGGACATTCTGCTAATGAGCTGAGGATGGTAGGTTTGCATGCAGGGCTTATCTGCTACTTGAGGCAAAGCTGCTTCCAGCCATTCCCCGCTCTGTGCCGGAAATGCCCGCACGCCACTAGGCTGGAGGACATCACCAAGACTGGCCTTCAGACAGCTTCAGGGGGACAGTGGGAGAGCTCTGTTGTAGGACTTTACGTACAAATCACTACCTTCCTTTTGTCCAGGTGGGGATAACTTCCCAGCTACTGGGTCCCTTCCTGAACCACCTAAGAGCACGTGTGACTCCTCTGTGCACGGTGTAAAGAGGTGACCAGTGAGGCATGGGCTTCCAGCATTGTGTAGGCAACAAATCTGTTGGAAAACTTCTTTTAAAGATGGAGAATCTGACCTCCTTCTCTCTCTTTTTTTCTTTTCCCGCCTTCTCTTTTTTTCTCTGAAGATTTTATGGCCAAAGTGAAGATGGAGATGAATTTAGTAATTCAATCCGCCAGTTATTTCTCGCTTTCAATATGCTGATGGACAGGCCTCTGGAGGAAGCTGTCAAGATCAAGGTCAGCTTGAGTAACTTTTTTTTTTTTTTTTTTTTTTTTTTTGCGGTATGTGGGCCTCTCACTGTTGTGGCCTCTCCCATTGCGGAGCACAGGCTTCTGGATGCGCAGGCTCAGCGGCCATGGCTCACGGGCCCAGCCGCTCCACGGCATGTGGGATCTTCCCGGACCGGGGCACGAACCCGTGTCCCCTGCATTGGCAGGCAGACTCTCAACCACTGCACCACCAGGGAAGCCCCCTTGAGTAACTCTTAATGCTGTCGGTGAGGATATTCTGGGGCAACATAGAACTGGCCATGGTGGGAGATAAAAGAAAATTAATCCTAGTTAGTTCGTGGAAAACTTGTTAATTTTAGAATGACTTATAGAAAGTAAAGGGAAATCCCTTTATTTTAACTTTTATGTACCCTTGTATTGTCAAATGTTGGTTTGCCAAAGACAAGCTAGCTATTTATTTATTTTATTTTTATTGAAGTAGATTTGATTTACAATACTGTGTTAGTTTCTGGTGTACAGCACAGTGATTCAAATATATATATGTGTGTGTGTATGTATATATTAAATTCTTTTCATTATAAGTTATTACAAGATGTCAAATATAGTTCCCTGTGCTGTACAGTAAATCCTTGTTGTTTATTTTATATACCGTGGTGTATATCTGTTAATCTCATACTCCTAATTTATCCCTCCCTTCTCTTCCCCTTTGGTAACCATAAGGTTGTTTGCTATGTCTGTGAGTCTGTTTCTGTTTTATAAATATATTTATTTGTATTATTTTTTAGATTCCACATATAAGTGATATCATATGATATTTGTCTTTCTCTTCCTGACTTTGCTTAGTATGATAATCTCTCGGTCTATCCACGTTGCTGCAAATGGCATTATTTCATTCTTTTTTACTGCTCTGGAGTGTTCTATTGTGTATATGTACCACATCTTCTCTATCTATTCACCTGTCAATGGACCTTTAGGTCGCTTCCATGTCCTGGCTATTGTAAATAGTGCTGCAATGAACATTGGGGTGTCTGTATCTTTTAAATTAGAGTTTTCATCTTTTCTGGATATATGCCCAGGATTAGGATTGCTGGATCATATGGTAACTCTATTTTTAGTTTTTTTAAGGGACCTCCATACTGTTTTCCATAAAAATTGGCTCCACCAATTTACATTCCCACCAACAGTGTAAGAGGGTTCGCTGTTCTCCACGTCCCCTCCAGCATTTATTATTTGTAAACTCTTTGATCATGGCCATTCTGACCGGTGTGAGGTCATGCCTCATTGTAGTTTTGATTTGCTTTTCTCTAATAATTAGCGATGTTGAGCATCTTTTCATGTGCCTGTTTTAAAGACCTAAATATAATCTATGACACCGTAAAACTCCTAGAAGAGAACATAGGCCAAACATTCTCTGACATAAATCGTAGCAATATTTTCGTAGATCAGTCTCCCAAGGCAAAAGAAATAAAAGCAAAAATAAACAAATGGGACCTAATCAAACTTAAAAGCTTTTTCACAGCAAAGGAAACCATAAAGAAAACGAAAAGGTAACTGACAGACTAGGAGAAAATATTTGCAAACAGTGCGACTAACAAGGGGTTACTTTCCAAAATAGACAGCGCATACAACTCAATGTCAGAACACCCCAATCAAAAAACGGGCAGAAGACCTAAATGGTCGTTTCACCAAAGATGACAAGCTACCCTTTTAGACGTCCCTTGAATGGCATTTCTGGACCCTGTGAGTTCAGCCAGTTGATCCTGATGATGATTCAAGCAACAGGCTTTACTCTTAGGGCTCCCCTTCTTCCCAGAAGCCCGTCGTCCCCATCATCTTCATCATTATCCGTTTTTTGAGGTAAAATATGTAATCCCTAAAGACTCAAGTTCGAGCTTTCTTTTTTGCTCTCTATGGCAACTTTGTGAGGGAGATGTCCAGATTTTTAACTACTTCCTTGGGTAGAAAACTGAATTCTAAATGGACAGTGGCTCTTGGGTGGTGAGGGCAGAAAGCTGTGCCTCTGGACTTTTCAGGAAAAAGATCCTGGGAGATCGTGTAGAGCAACATCAGCTTTCTTCTTCATTGCGAGAGTGTCTGTGTCCAGTTCCCTGTTCAGGATCCCAGCATCAGTCGTTTCTTCCTGGGATCAAGCAGGAAATTCTGTATTTGTCCTGCTTGGCAACTGAATATGCCTTCGATGTTTTTCTTGCAGGGGGCAGCCTTGAAGTACCTTCCCAGCATCATTAATGACGTCAAACTTGTGTTTGATCCAGTTGAGCTCAGGTAAATAGCCAAAAACATTTGTTTCTTAACAGAGAAGCAGCTCCCCTGCTGGCTTGAGCTCAGGCGGCTACACATGCTGTGATTCTTCTAACACGTATTGACCGGACACCTTTTTGTGCTCATTTCTGTGGAAACCATAAAAGAAGACACAAAGCCAGTCCCTCGGCTAGGTTTGCACTTTCTCCAGGGAAACGAGACACACAGACATAAAATTAACTACAGAAAAAAGTACATAATAATACGCTTCCAGCCCTATATCTAAGTACCCCCGAAATGCCGAGTCAGATGGTGATGGACACTGGGGTGGAGGTAGCCCGAAAAGACTTTTGCAGAAGTTGAGGGTGAAGGTAGGTCTGCAAAGCAGTGACGGACCTGACTAATTTGCCAGTTTAGGCTGACTTAGCTCCCAGGCTGAGCCCTGGAGTGGGCACGGAATAGAGCCTCTCCTTTGCTTCCTAGAGACAGACTCTCAGGTCATTGTGGAGAGAATTCCAGGTAAACCTGTCCACGCGTAAATAATTTCCCAGTAGAGGGGAAGAGCGTAATGCTCCCTTGAACTCGGCAGAATGAAAACAGTGACTACTGGGGTTTCTCTTGCAGCGTACTCTTCTGCAAGTTCATTCAGAGCATCCCTGACAACCAGTTAGTGCGCCAGAAACTGAACTGCATGACCAAGATAGTAGAGAGCAATCTTTTCCGGCAGTCGGGTGAGTCTCCACCAAAAACTGCGGCTTACAGAAATCCCGGTCTTGTGTCTTCTTCAGCCAACACTGCCTTTTTTTTTTTTTTTTTTTAATGTCAATAATGTCCTTGCCAATCGTTTGCTGGTACTTGAGGACCTCCTGGGAAACCAGTTTTAAGGAGAAGGTGAAGTCAGTTCAGCATTCCCGTAGTTCCTGAAAGAGCAAAATCATGTGTTCTTTCATCTTTAATTTGAACTCGTGTTTCATTAATTAGCAAACTTTGTCCTCAAAATAGGAACCCCATAAAGTAACAGGCAAGCAGTAAAGACGGTCCTTTTAAACAAATGCATCTCCTTTGACTTAGAGTATAACGCCAGTAACCAGGGGCTGGGGCAGGCAGTGATGCCATGGGGCAGTGATGTTATGGGGCAGTGATGCCGTGATGCTGTAGGGAAGTGATGGACTGCATGCCACTTATACTGGCTCGGCGGAGCTGGTTATGCACATCTCTTCTCGACTCCGTGCCCAGTCATGTCATCTTAGTGGCTGAAGAGTGACCATGGCAGAAGGACTTACACCATGGAAACTGGCAATCACTATAAATCAGAGAGGTTTTGGGGGGAGCTGTAGGAGAGCCAGACTAGCGTCATACCGCTGGGAGCGGAGAGGAGAACACTCTTCCACTGATAAAAGACTCTTCATTTTGTAACTAGAGTCAAGCACATAGCCACCAGGTGGAAATCACTGTGTTCCTGTCCCAAAGTTGACATAGGAAAGAGGTCCAATACCTGGTTCTTTCCCAGTAAACCCAAGACTCGCTAGGGTGGGGCAGCTGTGGGAGCTTCTTTTGAAACCACCACCAGGTCAGGGAGTCCCAGAGGGTGACTCATGCTGTGTGTATCGGCTGGAGGGTCTGAGGACTGGCAGGACACCTCAGAAATAGGAAAAGTTGAGTGAGTTGTTGGTGGGAGAACCCTTCTAGCCTTGCCCCTGGCTAGTTACGTAACTTTGGACGAATGAGGGACCTTCTCTAAGTCTCAGCTTCTGTTTCTATGGAAGGAGGGACTTGAACTAGATCATATCAGCACGTCTTTTGGCTCTGACCTCTTCTGAGCCTCAGAATTTGTGCTTAGACATTTCAGCTGTTCCAAGGACCCAGTCGCGGGAGTGCAGAAAGCTAGTGAGTGCTCTCAAGTGGAAAACTTAATACCAGTCAACCTCTTACTACGCTGTGATTCCCTCTGCCTCTAAGGATGCATAAACCATAAATGAGACAACAAAGGTGCATTGTTTGAGCAGAAGAGCAAGGATGCCCTGGAGGATTCCAACAGAGGAAGTATTGTCACCCTTCACAGTCGTTTCTGTTAGTGCCCAGAATGTCTGGACTCATCAGAATGATATTTTATCATTGTGAAAGATCTCAGAAGGAAGACATAGTAGGAAGATAATACCTTACTTTATGAAGTCCACGTGCCTGCGAAAGCATGAACAGAATGTCTGTGAAACACTGAGATGTGCTGGTGGAGCTCAGTATTCATAGGAATTTTCGAGTACATTTTCTCCATTAGGCGGAACGTTTCAAAAAAATTAAAAGCATATACCTTGCTTAGTTTATTCGTTTCATATGACTTAGCTTGCAAGTATCAAGTTGGCTTTTTTTTTTGGCTGTGCTGTGCAGCTTACGGGATCTTAGTTCCCTGACCAGGGATCAAACCCATGCCCCCTGCAGTGGAAGCGTGGAGTCCTAACCACTGGACCACCAGGGAATTCCCAAGTTGGCCTTTTTTTAGAAAAAAAAAAAAGCTAAAGAAATTGTTAAATACTTTAAACATTTGGCTACGTGGACCCACAATAGGTGGGATTTTCTTTGTTTTTAAGGTCAAGGTACTGGGCTAAAGTTCCGTGCCTAAAACCGCGTGCTCCTCGGTGGCCTGGAGGAGCCCCTGCAGGGCTGAGTGCAGAGCTGGGAGCTGGGGGGACAGGCAGAGAGGGAGTTGCAGGAAGGAGCCAGGCAGTTCGGGGGGGCACTCCTACAGCTGGTGAGTGGTCTGCATTTTCCCCCTCAGAGTGCAGAGACGTGTTGTTGCCTCTGCTGATAGACCAGCTCAGCGGCCAATTAGACGACAACTCCAGCAAGCCTGACCATGAGGCCAGCTCGCAGCTTCTGAGCTACCTCCTGGAAGTTCTGGACAGGAAGGATGTGGTGAGTCAAAGAGTCGCTGATGCAGAGCAGAGCGTACACTGGTCCCATGGCCTGGGATAGGAACCACTGCATGGCTCTCCTAGTCCCAGGCAGTTGAGAACCTGGGCGCTGGGGCAGGCTGCACCCATTTTAGAGGTGTTTAGAGAGGCTTCTCCCGGCTAGACTCTGTCATGCAAATCTAGGTCCAGGGAGATCCACCTACTGCTGGGGCTGCTACTGGTTGATTTTCCTGATTGGCCCAGTTGGCCTATCACTGAGATCCTGCTGAGGACTTTTCAGATCCAGAGCCCTGTTTAGACTTGTTAGGTAGAAAGCTCTACCCTGTTATACCTCTGATACCTGACACCACTATTGTAGATCTACCGGAGCTTCTGAGAAGTTCTCATTTTATGTTCTCTCTGAAACTGATCCTTCCTTCTGGAGCCTAGTAGAAATGATGTGTGTTTTTTTTTTTTTAAATCTCACCTCATCTCCTCCCCCTCAAAAAACCTGGGGCCACACTGCCTGGATTTTCCATGTTCTAGAGATAGACCTGTCATAGCCTCCACTCAAGAGGCTGGAGAACTTTGCAGAATGTTTTCAGTCGAACACAAACCATAGTCACTACCCCCCATGATGGCTACACGGCACCCAGGTTCCTACAGAGAGGCGGGTGTTATGAATCACTTTCATTTAAAGAAATAGGAAGCAAGCAGAGAAATAATAAAAAGCAAGGAAGGAAAGAAGGGAGGGTGGGAGAGAGGGGACGCTACCGATACTTGGTGTTTTAATAAAATTACATAAATAGCAGTGATCTAGTTGTTGGAAGCATTAAGCAGGAGATTCAAATATCTGTCAAGAAGCAATAATGGGTAAAGACTTTGAAAAGGCAACTTGAATATTGATAAGTTGGAGCTGAAGGAGTATAGCAACAAACCACAAGGAAAGAAGGAGAAAGAAAGACTGAACATTCATGAGACACTGTTGGGCGCATCAGCCCAGCTGATTCCTGTACGGGATCTTTTCTTTCTTTTCTTGCAGCTATGAGAATTGAAGCGCCACAAAGTTAAATAATTGCTCACGGTCACACATGACAGAGTCAGAATAGTAAATCCCCGTCTTAGTCTGCTCGAGCTGCCGAAACAAAATACTGCAGCCTGGGTGGATTAAACAACAGAAATTTATTTCTCATAGTTCTTGGGGCTTGGAAGTTCAAGGTCACGGTGCCTGCATGGTTGGGTCCTGGTGAGGCCCTCTTCCTGTCCTGCAGATGGCCACCTTCTCGTTGTGTCCTCACACGGCCTTTCCTTGGTAGGGCAAGCTCTCAGGTGTCTCTTCTTATAAGGATACTAACCTATCAGTCCCGGGCCCTCTCTTCACGACCTGATTATCTATCTCCAAAAGCCCCATCTCCAAATACCATCACATTAGGGGTTAGAGCTTCAGCACAGGAATTTTGAATGCGAATGATCAGTCCATAACAATCTCCTCGACTTGAATTTCTTGTTTTTTTACATCCTAGAGAGGAGGTAGCAAGAACTTCATGTTTTCGCCTTTTTCTTCCCACTTATGCGCCAAATTGTCCTGGGTAG
The DNA here is from genome assembly GCF_949987515.2 of Delphinus delphis. Taxonomy (NCBI): domain Eukaryota; kingdom Metazoa; phylum Chordata; class Mammalia; order Artiodactyla; family Delphinidae; genus Delphinus; species Delphinus delphis. The sequence continues at coordinate 102,120,418 of NC_082688.1, forward strand.
CCTGATCTACGCAGCATCAGGACCGAGTACCTCGTGCTAGCGGGAGTCTCCAGAAACTGTTGAGTTGCTGGCTACAGGGAGCTCTCAGCGAGCCCAGATGACCTGGGTCATTAGAGAAGCTTTCTTCCCCTGCATCCCCTGCATCTCCACGTTCATCTTTTAAATGTCAGAACCAATTATGTTCAGCAGATTCCTTAATAACGTTATGTATCGTTCTGTGACAATGTTTCCCCCTTTTGGACAAGAGATTGCTTTGTACTGAAGAGCCAGAATGAGAGTTAAAGAGAACTCTCAGCAGTCCAGGGTTTCTTTAAGAAAAGTGAAGCTGAGTCAGAAGAAGTGGTGTCCATCCCTTTGTTTCCCCCTCAGGGTCCCACGGCGCTGCACGTGCAGCTGATAATGGAACGGCTGCTGCGAAGGATCAACCGGACCGTGATTGGGATGAGCCGACAGTCTCCCCACATCGTGAGTGTCGCCCAGGGGACCACACAGCCACCGCAGCTTCTTATTTTTTATTTTTTTTTTTTTTTGCGGTACGCGGGCCTCTCACTGTTGCGGCCCCTCCCGTTGCGGAGCACAGGCTCCGTACACGCAGGCTCAGCGGCCATGGCTCATGGGGCCCAGCCGCTCCGCGGCATGTGGGATCTTCCTGGACTGGAGCATGAACCCCCGTCCCCTGCATCGGCAGGCGGACTCTCAACCACTGTGCCACCAGGGAAGCCCCACTGCAGCTTCTTAGTGTCCCATCCCACCTGCCCATTGGGGGGCTTTGAGGAGCAGTGTCTTGAGACCAAATTCACATAGGCCCCTCCCATCCCAGTTTCCAGTCTGCGCTGCGGGCTGGGTGGCATAGCTCCCTCGGGAAATGAATGGGGTCTAGAACTTTACAGCCCCCCTGGATGAGTGACTCTTTCGTTACAGCTGTGAGTAAATCTGATGCTGATTTTCTCTTGAGGGAAAATGATCTACCAGGGAGGTAGGGGAGGCAAATGGGGGAAAATTTTAAAGGATCTCGCCAGTACAAATCATAAGGAGCCTTGCTCATAGGGAAGGTGAAACCAAAGCCTCTTATAATATATTAAAGCAGAGACCCACTGAGATATGCAGGCACCCTAGGTGGACTAAGAACTTGGGACCCATTCGACCTAATGCTCTTTCAATATTTGCTTAATATTTTATTTCAGGAAAATGTGAGCCTTGGTGAGCAGAAAATTAGGGCTTTGGCTGACTGCATTTAGCACTTCCTGTATTGTCTCAAGCAGTTTAGTTGTAATTCTCAGTGTACGCATGCTCTATGTGGATCTGCCTTTGTTAGAATGATAACAGTAATAGTATCAGTGTGTCCAGCCAGCGTGATGAGAATGGTAGTAGTCACTGTTAGCTTATTTTTCTGTGTGTGCTAGAAACTATCTTAAGCACTTCATTGAAAGGTCACGCCAAGCTCCATTGTGCAAATGAGGAAACGTGCAAAAACCCGAGCAAGGTTACACAACCACCAGGTGATTGAGGTGGGCTTTGACCCTGGGCAACCAGCCTGGAGGCGGCGCCTTGCATGCTGTCAGCCGTGCCCACCCCCAGCAGCTCACCGAGTTATGTTCCCAGCTATGCACTATAGTCACCGTGAGAGGAATTCTGATTACGTCAGTTTTCCCCTTCGTATCATATTCCCCGTGATATTTAGTGTGCTTAAAAATCGGTGCCCTGTGGTACCATCCAGCCCTTGTGGTTCAAGGAAAAACCATGTAAAGAACTTGGGATTAGCATGCTGTTAGAAATGTCAGTGTTGCCCTGGCCTCTTATTCTCCGCCTGTTATGTCTATGAAACGTCAGATAAAAAGTGTGATCGAGACCAGAGGTAACTGTTGAAAGGCCGAGTTGCATCATCATTAAAATGAAGCATCTTTTACTAAAGGTGCATCTTTTGCGATGCTAAAATCTCTGATTAGATTTTTAATCAGAGGACATAGAAAAAGAACTATCCCAAATTGCTGTGGTAAATAAAAACCATTTATTCAACAAATATGTATTAAGAAACTCCTGTAAGCCAGGCGCTGTTCTAGATGCTGGGGATATATCAGGAAACAAAACAGACAAAAATCACTACCTCAGAGAAGCTTACATTCTAGCAAGAACAATTACAAAAAAATAAATGGCAGAGTACTAGAAGGCTATAAGTGCTACGGAGAAAAAAACGAGTGGGATAAGGGGAGTTAGGGTAGAAGAGTTACAATTTATGTAAGCTGATTAAGAATGGCTTTCCTGGGTCTTCCCTGGAAGTCCAGTGGGTTAGGACTCCACACTTTCACTGCCAGGGACCCAGGTTCGATCCCTGGTCAGGGAGCTAGAATCCCACCAGCCGTGTGGTGCAGCCAGAATAAAAAACAGGCTTTCCTGAAAGGGTAGAATTTGGACAAATGCTTGGCAAAGGCCTGGAGAAACAAATAGCGTTAGGTGCTGATGGTAATGCAAACTATATGCTGATTTGGCAATATATATCAAAGCCTTAATACAATAAATTTACATCACTTTATAGTTAGAAAAATAAACGTTCCTAAACAAGAGAGACCTAAGACAGACATTCATTCAGAGAGAGGTGTACATGGATAGTATTTCACTGTTTTTGTGTTTAGGAAGTTATTCTCTCCATCCCAGGAACAGCTGTATTTTCATCTCCTCTGTGCCAAGTTCACTTACATTTGTGTTGTTTTCATAACTATATGAATACAAGAAGATACTACCATAGATACTTGCCCTCTGGCTGGAAAATTAAGTCTGTGGCTCAAATATGGTTGGACTAGGGGAAAGCACGTTGAATATGTAATTCCTAGCCTCAAAAATGGAGATGATGGTAATCATCTAATTATCCGATCCCTTTCTTCAAACCAGGTCCACAGTTACACAGCATAACATGCTAGGAATCCCTGGCCAAAGGGTTCTAGAGCTGGTGGAATGACATTGAAGTGGTCCAGCAGGGAGCTCTCCTAGCCTCTCTTCTCTTCCATTCAGTTTTACGACCTCTCTTCGACCTCTCTTTCCTCTTTGCATTCCTCCAAGCTCAAATTTATTTAAATGATGTAAATACTTTGGATGTTTCTCCCTGGACGTCTCTGTTACACCTGGGTCTCAACAAGCAACTCAGGGTCTGCAGGTTGTTACAGCTTAACTAGTCATCTAGCTGAGATCTTACAATCAGTATCCCCTGACCTACAGGATTTCAGAGGTCATGGCTATTCATAGGATGAGTGAGGCCCTCCACACTGCTTCACTCAAACCTGGAAGGACCTTCTTTTTAGCAGAAACTGCAAAGCCCATGCCTTTGGACCTTTAGAATGCAGTATGTTTCCAGCGTGCTGGGGTCCCTGCATAGTTAATTGGGTGGGAAAAACCAAAGTACATGCACCCAGATCTTGGCTTTGTCAGTTGGTGATCTAAGGAGCTGGGATTTGTGTTTTCGGTCTCCTTCCAGGGGAGTTTCATTGCTTGCATGATTGCCATCCTGCGGCAGATGGACGAGAGCCACTACAGCCACTACATCAGCACTTTCAAGACCAGACAAGACATTATTGTAAGTTGTCTTCATTGGATCCTGGTAACTTAAGACTTCTCATATTTTGGCAGAACTGAGCGTCCTGAGTCTGGGGTTCTCTTCCCACACACCTCTGAATGCTGTGTCGCTTTCCACAGGGGTTACAAGAGGGAGAGTTTTTCTCTGCCCACAGGATTTGAAGAAGAGTCCAGTACATATACCAGGAGGTCCTCACGCAGCCACCTACGTCTCTTGGATTTAGAGAGAGCCCATATTTAGAAACATTTGGGTGACCTCTTTTGCTCTCAGAAGAGGACAGTGTCCCATTTTCAGGGACAGTAGTCACCCATGCCCTGGCAAGGATTTTAGGAGGTAAAGATGTTCATGGTCTTTTAAGATGTGGTTGATGTCATCCTTTTCAGTATTCCCTGGAGAGGGAAACAAAAAAAGGTAATACCTGCCCCCAGGTAACAGTTGTAAGTTATCGTCAGTTGAAAATATTCCATTCTCTTCTGTTTTAAACAAGAAAATTGTTCTCATAGTTACCATTAAGCATACAGCCGAAGGTGGCCCAAGAGGCTAAGTTAGATGTCTGGCTGCTTCCCCAGGATCCTTCCCTTCAGGGAATTGTTAGTGGCTGTTAAACATCCCTGAAGGTGAGAATTCCCTGGCCGTCCAGTGGTTAGGACTTGGTGCTTTCACTGCCGTAGCCTGGGTTTAATCCCTTGTCGGGGACCTAAGATACAACGAGCTGCATGGCCAAAAAAAAAAAAAAAAATCCCTGAAGGTATTGTCTTATCTTGTGAAGTAGTGGGCTGGACAGGGAGCTGTATTAACAGGCAGGGTCTCATTGCACTCATCTTTGCTCCGGGTAACTTCGCATCATTCGTGCATATTCCAATTTTCTTTATGCTCCGGATTTTCCACTTTCTGCCTTTATTATACTGATAGCATGTAGCCAGTACACCCAAAGATATCCAGCTCTTTCTTTGCCGGTCACTCTCCTTTCTGTGAGGTCTACATGAAGGAAAAACACACAAGGAATTGTACTGTTTATTACTATTAGTTGTAATCGATCCAGTGATGAACCCTCAGAGCACTGTCCTGGACCACAATAAAGGACTTAATGGGGCTTAGTCTGGAGTCCTATGTGGACCTCCACGTAGGCCATGCTCTGGCTGGCAGCGTGGTACAGGAATCTGTAGCGATCCATAGCTGTGCTTGCAGAGATCTGGGCGAGAGAATTAGGAAGAGGGGAGAGGTGGGGAGAGGTGGAAGCCGAGGGTAGCAGTGTTTCTCCTCCGTAGTGGGTTTAAGAACACAGGCTTTAGAACACCTGGATCTGGGTTTGAATTCTGACTATTCTGCTTCCCCCTATGAAATTTTGGGCAAGCTGTCTAACCTCGCTAGACCTCAATTCCTCCTCGGTAGGATGGTACCTACCTGGGGGCAGGAGGTAGTTAATGTGAGTATTGATGAGTGGACATGTGGACAATGCCTCACTTTGTGCCTGGCGTGTGTTACTAGCTATGAGAACCAACTACTTATAATAATGGTAATGATATTACATTATCATTACATATATAATAGTATTATTATTATATAAGATAAAATTAATATAAAAATAGTTTAGTGACTTTTTTTTCAGATTCCCTTCTGAAAGCAGGAAGAATAAAGAAAGTTATACTAAATTCAAACTCTTGACAATTTGGCTCCTTTAAGTAAGCAAAAAGAAGAAAAAAACAAACAAACCAGATTTAACTCCTATTCTCCAGGACCGTGGTGAGCTCTTCCCCTGCATCATCTTTTTTTTCTTTTTGCGGTACGTGGGCCTCTCACTGCTGTGGCCTCTCCCGTTGCGGAGTGCAGGCTCAGTGGCCATGGCTCACGGGCCCAGCTGCTCCGCGGCATGTGGGATCTTCCCGGACCGGGGCACGAACCCGCGTCCCCTGCATCGGCAGGCGGACTCTCAACCACTGCGCCACCAGGGAAGCCCTGCATCATCTAATTAAAAGAGGATTATTGTCCCCAAGGGAACAGTACTCATCAGTGGCAGAACTGCAGGGTACGGCTAAGCCCTTTGACCTCCAGTGGACTGTTCTTTCTCTCGCTCCTGCTGCTTCTGAAGAAATCACTTGAAAGACTTCGGGAAGTGGTAGATAAAGTGAGGCCTGGGGTTATCTGTGAACTGCCTTTATTATGTCATCACTGTTTACAGTTCACTGAGAACACTAGAGTTGAATATGGAGTTGGCATCAGAATAGATAACCGGCATCTACATCCTTGTTTCACAAACCATCAACTCCTGTTGACTTGAGGAAAAAAGTTAATAGGATAGTTAATAAGTAATGGATGCACTTAAAATGCATGATGAAAAAGTGGAACACTTGTGAACTATGTCTATGATTTCAGAATGGAGGGTAGAGAAGTTTGACTCTCCATTGAACCAGAAGAAAGTAACACAGACTTGAGAGCTGGAATTGCTCCCATTCCTATGCTGTTTGGCGTCCGAAGTGTACTGGTTAGCCAACAGGACCGGGGTCTCAGAGGAATATTGTTAGAAACAGAACCCAGGTCCTCTGCCTCCCAAGTCCCGTTTTCTTTCTGTATATGATGTCATTCATGAGCTAGAACTGCACGGTTTAGTGCCAGAGAAATTGGACTGGATTTTCATTTCAGGAATCTGAGTGGAAAATGTCTAAATTTAGCTAACTAATAAATTAAAAAGCTTCCCAAACTTTTTAGCTTTGATTTTTTAGCCCGATTGTTCTGAGTTCCTTTTTCCTCTTAGCCCTCTTTCGAGTAGAATAGCTGTTTTTTTTCAGTACTGGGCTTTTGTTATTAGGTTTTACAGACATGATGGTCCACTGCTATAATCTCTTTTTAAGGACCATTTAGGGCCCTCCCCCCAGGCTACGCATGGTAACGTTCCTGGAAGAGGAAGAATCATGACTCTGCTTCTTATTTATAGCATTTTTGTTCTGTTCTAATAATAATAAGGGAGAATTGGACTCAGAGTTATTAGAAGTATCAGTTTTCTCAGACTCAGATACAGAGAACAAACTGGTGGTTGCTAGAGGGAAGGAGGGTAGAGAGATGGATGAAAGAGGTGAAGGGGATTAAGAGATCCTAACTTCCAGCTGTAGAGTAAATAAGTCCCAGGATGTAATGTACACATAGGGAATCCAGTCAGCAATGTTGTAACAACTTTGTATGAGGACAGATGGTAACTGGGTTTATTGTGGTGATCATTTCCTAATGCATAAAACCGTCGAATCACTATGTTGTACATCTGAAACTAACATAATATTATGTTAATATTAATTAACTAATATAATATGTTAGTATGTTAATTGTAACTCAATTTTTAAAAGATACCAAAAAGTTAAAAAAAAAAAAAACAGGTATCAGTTTTCTCACAGTTGTTGGTGAATTCATTTGAAGTACAGTAGATCCATTCAGACAACATTGGCGGCCAAGGACTGAAGATATTATGGCTCTGAACTTGGGATCCAGAATCCCAAGGTCTCTTCCTAGCTCTCCAGCTTCTTGGTTTCTATGGCCTTAAGCCAGTCGTTTCATTTTTCAACAGTCTCAGTTTTATCATTTATAAAATACAGATAATTTTTTAATCCTTCTCTTGCTTATCAGATTACATGATATAAACATCAAATCATGGGATACCTGTAAGAATGCTCTGTTGAAGACACACTGCTACGTTTAAAATACATGACCAACAAGAAACTACTGTACAGCTCAGGGAACTCTGCTCAATATTCCGTAATAACCTAAATGGGAAAAGAATTTGAAAGAGAATAGATGCATGTATATGTATAACTGGATCACTGTGCTGTACACCTGAAACTAACACAACATTGTACATCAACTATACTCCAATATAAAAGAAAGTCCAAAAAAAATACTCTGTTATCCCTATAAACCTTACTCAAAAGATAGACTGTTATGGGACCTGGGCCATCGTATTCCTTCCTTTACGTCAGTGTGCTGGAGGAAAGGCTTATGAAGTATAACCCAGTTTTCCCCCAACCATTCCTCCTTTGTTTTCTGCAGGACTTCCTCATGGAAACTTTTATCATGTTTAAGGATCTAATTGGAAAGAACGTCTACGCCAAAGACTGGATGGTCATGAATATGACACAGAACAGGTGAGACCGGCCATCGCAGGGCTGGAGGCATTTGAAAACTTGGGTCTGGAAACTAGGTTTTGACCCTTGTGAAGCATGTTAAATCTCTTTGCTTCAAGTCCACCATCTGTAAAGTAAGGTTCCTCCTGCTTTCGTGGTCCTGGTTTACATGCTTCTGTTCTTGATTCCAGGCAGGCTACTGTGGTCACTCCGACTTGGGCTCTCTACTCTCTTTCTGCTATAACCTCCTCATTGCTTTCATGTTGATTGTCGGCATCAGCTCTGCAAGGTATCTTTCAGTGTCTCCATATGGACTTCATCATCCTGACATTCAAGGCCTCTGCATCCCGGCCCACCCTGCTTTTCTAGCCTTGTCTTCCACTGTTTGCCTCTATATACAACTTGCCCTCCAATCAAACTGGCCTCTTCCCTCCTAACCCTGACCTGACCCTGACCCTGACCCTGTTCTGTGCCTCCGCTCGCGCTGCTGCTTCCACCTGCAGTGTCTGCCCCATTGTCTCTGGCCATCAACATGCCTCCCATTCCTTCAGGTCCTTCGCAAATGCCATCTCCAAAGGAAGCCGTTCTGATCTGGATGTCGTCTTCTCTTCTTTTGATTTCCCCATACCTCTTTGACACCCCCTCCTAGAATTTTCCATATTCTTTGTTGGGTCATGGTTCGATTCACAGGTTGCAAATGATCTCCACCAAGTTGTAGATTTCTTAAGACCAGGAACCATTCTTTCAAGGCAGAACCTAAGCCAGTGCTTTGCAGTTGCTGATCCTCAACAAAGACTTGTTGAATGAAAGTGAAATGGACTGAATACAGATACTAAAAGAGATTCAGGATTTTTTTTTTTTTTTTTTTTTTTTTGCGGTATGCGGGCCTCTCACTCTTGTGGCCTCTCCCGTTGCGGAGCACAGGCTCCGGACGCGCAGGCTCAGCGGCCATGGCTCACGGGCCCAGCCGCTCCGCGGCGTGTGGGATCTTCCCGGACCGGGGCACGAACCCGTGTCCCCTGCATCGGCAGGCGGACTCTCAACCGCTGTGCCACCAGGGAAGCCCCGAGATTCAGGATTTTTAAAGAGCTAAATAAAGTAAATCATTATGATAAGCATTTTTGTTAACTCTCGGTGGTCCTGATACCTGATTAGAAAAACCCTTCCCAACTATGTACAGATTAGAGAAACAATTGCATCCGAAGTCCTAGACTTTAAAACGTAAGCATCACGATGGAGCAAAAGGAGCCTTGGTCTGAGGCTCAGGAGCCCTGACTTGTCCTCTGAGCTGCACTCTGAACTGGCTAAATCGTGATGCAGCCGTGAACTGTGCTAGTAGTCAGTTCAAGAAACTGATCTTCAGTGACCTTCTCTGTAGAATGTGCTGTAGTTGGTCTCTAAGGACCTTGATAGATCTAAAGGTCTTAGATTGCCAAGTCCAGGTTTGATTTGCTTTGGCTTTTAACATAGATGGAAAATGTTTCAAAGAGCATGAAGTTGCCTTCTTTATCCAGTGTGTTTTTCCTCCCCTAGGGTTTTCCTCCGTGCCATAAATCAGTTTGCTGAGGTTCTCACAAGGTTCTTCATGGATCAGGCAAGCTTTGAACTTCAGGTAAGCATGCGACTCACCTAGGAGTTCCTTGAATTCTCAGCCAAAGCAAGAGAACCGTTTCCTTTTGGAAAACATCGCCTCAGATTTTTTATCATAACACAAATACACACAAACACACCTGCTTGCAGGTAGGCACGCAGGTATTCCTCTACCTCCAAACGGTTTAGTGTCCAAAGAGCAGTTTGTATAAGCACCTGTTTGAAAGTCCAAAGTGATAGCAAAACTGGTGATCACTTGCTCCATCTTTATTCATGCATTCATCCAACAAATATTAGAGAGTTATATGTACAGGGCACTATTCTAGGCCCTGGTGAAGGCAGACAAGGTCCTGCTTCCGTTACAGGGTACATTTTGTTGGTGATGTGCTTTTGCTGTGATATGGCCTGCGTTTGAATCTATGGAACTTTGGAAGTAGAGAGTCATAAGCAGAGGAGATTATATATACATATTGCATATACATATACATGTTTATGTGTGTATATACATATGTTTTTATATGTGTGTGTGTATATATATCAAAATGGTTATATACGTGTGTGTATTTATACACACACACACACACACACACATAAGTACCTATGCCAAAATGGAATCAAGCTGTACAGTTCTTTGGTAACCTGTTAATCTACTTTATTTACTTTTTCTGTGATCTTTTCGATGATAATAAATATTCTCACAGTATTTTTAATGGCTGAAATACAGTGCATTGTATGGCTGGACCATGGTTTACTTAACTTACTTAGAGCATCTAGATTGTTTCCATTTTCTGTTATTATGTTCGATAGCAGTGTGAGGGCCTTCCTTGTTTTAAATATTTTTTTAAATACCCATAAATATGTTACCAGGATAAAGTCCTAAAGTATTTACTAGTCAGGAATTTGGCACATTGTCAGGGCTTTTGATAAGTATTGCCCAACTACTTACTATAAATAGGTACACTTCTTGGCAACAATTTTCCTTTATCCCAGGAGTAAAGACAAATATAATAGTTTGGGTTATTTTTAAAAGCTTGATATTAATAAAGCATTAAATAATTGAAACACAGGAGCGAAAAGGAAGTCCTGTGGATTTTATTTTGGATTTTTTTCCCGTTAATTTCTGGCGAGTGCATTTGTACCATGTGGCACTGTCTTATTATGACCCATATTAATGTTATTTTCTGTTCTTTTCACCCACATCATTAATTTTGAACAGCTCTGGAACAATTACTTCCATTTGGCAGTCGCTTTTCTCACCCATGAGTCCCTTCAGCTTGAAACCTTCTCACAAGCCAAGCGCAACAAAATTGTAAAAAAGTAAGTGTCCTCTTAAACTTGCTTATGATTGGGAAGGTGATTCTTCCATTTCTATTCGGAGCAGGAGTTTTGGTATCCCAGAAATTACTGTTCAGTGGCTACCTGTGTTGTTAGTGAGATAGGTCTTAAAATAATCATTTAATAGACCTCAGATTTCCCCAGATTCACATCTCTTCTCAGGGGCCCATTCATTTTCAAATCAACCATCACATTCTATTATAGAATCTCTACATAAAGAGACACTGAAGCCAGCCAGTCCTCCCATCACCAGGAACAGCTGCCATCTGCTGGCAGCTTGTCCAAATGGCAGGCATAGTGCCTCTCTGTCTCATGCTTCACAGAGCAGACTCCTTTGGCACCATTGGTCTACCTCCCAGTTTCAGTCACTTCAGCAGAGGAGCCAAGAGTAACACATCACCTAAAAACACCCTCCAGATTCCTGGCTCAGAATTCAAAATGGACCTTTGTGCAAGAGTGATGAGAGATTTAGGGAAGACTTTCATTGCTTTCAGCTCAAGTCTGTTTCGAAGTTCATTGAGAGCCTGGGAACTCAAAGGCTGTGTAATTAAATAGAAGTTGAGAAATTTATCATTTAAAAGCTGTGAATTTTAGTTCTGTTCCCCTGCTAGCATGTCTGGGACTCTAGGCAAATTATTTAGCATCCCTCTAGCTCCTCCCTAAAATACTAAGATTGATGACTAAGTGATTGAAATTTAGTGATTGCACTTTCAAAGATAAAAGTAAAACCTGTTTTGTAGATTTCCTTGTGGGGTGGGTATCAAGAGATATTTGATTTTTAAGACGGGCACCTTAATCTTATTCTTCAGAATACTGTAGATGACATAACTTCATTCAAGGATGTATTTGATTTTGGTTAAATGACCGTAAGTGAAATGAGTTGACACCAGGTCTGATAAATAAAGTGGCTAGTTAGGATTAATGATTCTGGTTTTGGTCAAAGGAAAGTGTGACTGTAAGTACAATCCATGTAAAAATATATATGCCTATGGGCAAAGATAAACCTTAGGAAATAAAAACATTTATATTAAGCTTATAGGAATGTGAATGAATTTCTTTTCAAGACTTCTCTGAGTTTTAGTAAAAGCATCAACAGTAATATTAATAAGCAATAAGAATAGTTATCATTTATTATCTATTATGTGCCGGACATGGACCACATATGCTTATATAATAATAATAAAATGAGCTTAGGTACCTTTGTTAAATAGGAATAGTAAGAAAAATTTTTCAATATGATTTTTATACTGGCTTCTGAAGACACTTCCAAAGCAAGAATTTGAAAAAAAGATGTTTGGTGCAATAGTATCGTAAGTAGAAAACATAGAACCGTGCTGGCAGGGTAGGTCCTAAGTCCATATTCTAACTCCTTGGGAACATTTACAGCATCTACTTTTGACCCACCCTTTTTCTATTTTCTAAGCCTCCAGCCTCTGATATGGTATATGGTGTGGGGCAACCCTAGGCATATGTATTCTTTAAGAGATTTTTCAGGTGACTCTGATTCACCTCCGCCCAAGAACCACTGTCTAGATCAATGCTTCTCTACTCTTTTTGCCTCCATTGTCAACTCCTGTAAGGAACCTTTTTAGAAAATGTTTTTCTAATCACACCCCCCATGAAATATTAATACCACAGATATACCATATATCAGTTTATGTACTAAATGTATATCTGTACTTTATACATAAGAACAGGAAGCTTTTTTTTGCCCCCATGGACCAATTTTCACCCCTTCAGGGATACTGTCACCCCCACTGAGAATGTATGTCTAGAGATTCCCAATGTGAGTGCTTTGGAGAGCGTCCTGGTGTGGATAAGGGTTACTCAAATATAAGTATATAAAGGCCAGCCACATTACTGTGTAAGTCATCCCTCATTCATCTTCCTTTTCTTTAGTGTTTGTTGTGTTTTATTTTATTGTTTTGCTTAAGAGCAACCAGAGTGTTTCTCACTCTTCCCTCTTCAATAAAGTTTGTTAATCTCATTTTGTCAGTGAGTTTTTGACACTTACTTTGGTCTTCCTCCTGCTGTGAAAGTCCCCCCACCTCTATGTGGCTCAGTTCTTGGAGGCTTTTTTAGGTATCGACCACATCTCCTTGTGGGATCTTAGTTCCCTGACCAAGGATCGAACCCTCACCCCCTGCAGTGGAAGCATAAGCCTTAACCCCTGGACCACCAGGGAAGTCCCTCGACCACATCTCTTAATGTGATTTTGCCTCGAGACCTAGCTTAATTGTGATCTAGAGGAGCACAGGCTCTTATACTTCCCTCATCATTGTATTATGTGTTCTCGTTTCCACTGCACATCTTTCTCCTGGTTTATGATCTCCTTCCTAGATACGGGGACATGAGAAAGGAAATCGGCTTTAGGATCCGGGACATGTGGTATAACCTGGGTGAGTGTATAACCCAAACAGGCCCACACACCACTCCTGGGCGACACGCATCCCACGATGAATTCTTTTCCATTTTAATTCCAAGAATCCTGAGATTGATTTCTCTGTGTGTCTGGAAGTGCAAGTTGACTTGTCGGTCTCTTATGACATCACATGTTATCAGAAAACAATATTGAGTCACTCACTTCTGAATTGATTTACCCACATAAACTTTTTCTTTTCTTATGGGCCCTGTGGAGGAAGATTGTAGCACTTTACTTCCAGTGAAATTATTTTTTTTCATGTCCTCACTTACTTTCATTTCAGGTCCCCACAAAATCAAATTCATCCCATCCATGGTTGGTCCAATTCTGGAGGTCACACTGACCCCCGAAGTAGAGCTCCGGAAAGCCACCATCCCCATTTTCTTTGATATGATGCAGTGTGAGTTCAATTTCAGTGGAAATGGCAATTTCCATATGGTAAGGAGTGGTGGACCTGTTATCTTACTAATGCACGTAGAGTCAACTCTCATTTATTTTCTTTCTATATAGAGAAGCGGTAGCCTGAATAAAACAAATCAAAGGTGATCTGAAAACTTCTTCTTTTGCATTTTATTTTGTAAAGCAGTTAGTCATAGGATCAGATATTCCAACCAAGGCTCTAGGAGCAGCCTTTTCTGCTGCGTGTGTTTCCTAAAGAAGCACTCTTATCTCTGGATAATTAAAATTTGACTTCATGCAGTTTAGTCCTATCTCTTGCAAATATTGCAGTGGATTGAGGGAATGGTGCAGGGGTCTTTAGCTTTGAGACCTTAGTCTGCCTGATATATTTTTCCTATGCTTCAGTTTCCTTATCTATACAGTATATTAGTATTGAATGGAAGATTTTGCAGCTATGAAGCTCTGCAAAAGCAATCCCACTGTCAAGACTTCGACAGGAACCAAAAATAAAATGGAAAATTAGAATCATTCAGCTATTTTTGTATGCATAGTTGGATTAGATGATAATGTTTGGGGTAATTTTTTCCCGTAAATATAAAGCAAAGGACAGAGTAGCACAAGGCTGCTTTTAGAAAGTTTCGATATTAATGGATGATGTGAAGTGGGGTCTTCCTCTATGTACGTTGGAATTAGTTTACAATTCAGTAAAGGGGTTGGGTCAAATCTAGAAAAGTTGGCTGGATGTCTTTCGTGTCCTCTTCTGAGAATGTGGCATTCTCCTGGAAATTCTGCCTCTGCTTTCAGTTTGAGAATGAGTTGATCACAAAGCTGGACCAAGAGGTGGAAGGGGGAAGAGGAGATGAACAATACAAGGTCCTTCTGGAAAAACTGTGAGTATTTCAGAAACAAAATCTCACGTTGATGGCATCATTTAGTGATGGAGAAAAACAGGCTTCTGCTGCCCTTACAGACCAGTTGAGTAGTCTCAGCATCCCTGGAGTCACCACCATGAATGGTTCTCGGGGGGTGGGGGGGGTTCATGGAGTTTACACGATCCACTGCTGACATTTGTTTGTCTGCTGTGAGTCAAATGTTCATGTCTTTCTGGCCAGCCCGGCCCTCGAGAACAGAGCAGATTGAGGAGAGAGGGAGATGGACAGAGTAGTGGCATTTTGCCCAGTGTTTGAAATGCTGAATTTTAACAAAAGTGCTAGCACCTCTAAGTATGGCTTCGAAGCAATAATTTAAAGGAGAAGGGAAAAACATTTCAAGGTCCACTTTACATTTAAGAATACCTTATGCCCTGTGAAGGATGTCTGAGAACACCAGGTACAGCTCCAGCCCTTTTCACTGCCCTCCGCACACCCCAAGCCAACACATTCATTCCCTCCCTGTGCTCGCATTATCCCACTCTTCCCTTTGCCTGTCACCCTCTGTCCCTGTTACTCTCCTTTGCATGTATGGAATGACAGTATAACAAGAGTGGTTGAAAACACTTAGATGTTGGAGAGAGAGATTGTGCTTCAAATCCCGCTTTCTCCACATACTAGGATTTTGACTTTGGACAGATGCTCTAACCTATACCACGCCTCTTTTTTTTTCCTGGTCATCTATAATGATAAGATCTGTATTTTAGTGAGGATTAAATGAGATGATGCGTTAACACAGTGTCTGTCACAGAGCTCATGCTGGACAAATGTTGGCTGCTCTGGTGTTCATTACTGTTATTATCTGCAGATCTTCCCGGCATCCTGGGTTGTAACTACCCTAGACTGTTCATTTCTTATGTTCTCTGAACTTTTATGATATTGGCCACCTCTGTCACCTGTTGATTGGGTACATGCCTAAGTCTTTCTGGGATTTACCTGCTTTATGGACGTGGTGGGCACTAGACTGAGCTGAGGACGGGGACACTCCCAACTCTGTTTTTCATTTTTCAAAGATTTTTTTAAGGAACCAGCACACGGGGTACTCAGAAATGGAACTGATGACTCGTCTATATTTTAAGGAACTAGAAATCCGTCTTATTTTGTTTGTAATGGATGATAAGATCGTTTGTTGATCTTTTCATCCTATATATCCATTTGGTCTCCCTGTTTGAGATTCAGACCTTTCAATTTATCACTTCTGCAGTTCTGATCTCATACGGGAATTAAGTGCAGGTGTTACACACACACACAAACACACACATTTACAAGTGATAATAAAACTACACTTTAAAAAAAAGCCTACAGTTGACTTTTCACATACAGATCTAATTTTTCCTTCATTCTTCTTGGATCACGAATGCAGAAAAATATGACTGTGCAAATTTCCAGTGCTCAGGAATAATTCTAGAGTCTGGACTAATGCTTTGAACCCATTTTTTCTCCTGTTCCCAAAGTTTTCTTCTAATTGTCTAATCTGAGAAGCTCCTATAGAAGCTTTGCTCTATTTGGGTCCAGAGGGAGAGGATTTAGACCAAAAGTTTAACCTCCATCTACCTATCTACAACTGTGCATTTTTTCCTGAAAATAACATTTTTTTAAACATCTTTATTGGAGTATAACTGCTTTACAATGGTGTGTTAGTTTCTGCTTTATAACAAAGTGAATCAGCTATACATATACATATATCCCCATATCTCCTCTCTCTTGCGTCTCCCACTTTTATCCAAAGAGCCACATGTCTAGCAGTGTAGTAGGTTCCTAGGTTCCTCTAGGCTGGGCATCAGTCCAAGATTCTCCAGAGTTCCCTCAGGATGCCCTGAAGTGCTAGACCTTAGGGAGAATAAAGACAGAGAAAAGATGGTCCTTTCAAATAAGTAGAGAGATCAGATAGCACACACAAACCTTTTGGGCAAAGGTTCTCATTTCTGTGGTATTGACAGAAGACAAAAACAAATACAGATGGAAATTCAAAGAAGGGCATAGTGGGCTGGGATCCTCAGTGATGATAGGGCTTGAGCTACAGACCTAAAGAAAATGTAGAACTTGAGTAACAGCGAGGAGCCTTGTAAGTGCAGGAGCCAGGCTAGCATAGACTGGAGTTACAAGGAAGGTGTATGTGTCCTAGTCTGGCGCCACCTGCCGCCAGGACCATGGACAGCGCTCGTAGGCGGTGCTGGAGTCGCCGTGTGAGACACGGTCATTTGTCTCTATCTCTGCCCCACAGGCTTCTAGAACATTGCCGGAAACATAAATACCTCTCCAGCTCCGGAGAAGTATTCGCGCTCCTGGTCAGCAGCCTCTTAGAGAATCTCTTGGACTACAGGACCATTATCATGCATGACGAGAGCAAGGAAAACCGCATGAGCTGTACCGTTAACGTGCTGGTACGTGCCACGCCCCTGGGATGGCGAGAGGGCAGTGCCCGGCCGCCCCTGCACCCCATAGCGCAGCTCTGAGTAGATCCGGCAGAGACAAAGGTCCCCTGGGACCACCTTTCCAGAGTCTGTGTCCTGCTGAGTCTAATTGGAATGGCCAACTCAACTTTGAACTCACAGATGCCAGCTGCCTCAGGGGTAAATGTGGAAACAGGGATAGAAAATGCAACATAAGCTCTTGACTCAACTCTCTTACCAAAGGCCATCCTCAGCCTGTTTCTCTGTCTTGCTTTTATGTGGTTGCTTTACTGTTGGGATTATTCGACACAGACGAAAATGCGTTAAAAACAATCTACCATGAGTAGAGAATTAGTCCATGAAATCCTCTAGGTGGTGGAACCCCGTGGTCTTGCCTTTCCTTAGACAGTTGTAACTGGCAACACAGACTTCAGAGGTTTAGGCCGCCATACACTCCTCTTCATATGAATCAAGAACCTACCACCTCTGATTCCCTGAGAAAACAGAATATCAGGTGACTTGGGTATGACCCACCTGTCTATTCACCTAGAAGGTTCCCTCACATTTCCCAGAAGCAGGGTCCTAAAAGAATTCAACTTTTCTGCTTTATAAATTGTCACTTCCTTATTTTGTTGGGGGTATTCGTTAAAGGGAAAGAAGAAAGTCTTTGGAAAAGTGACACTTGAAAAGTGCAAGTAGTGGTTTGTCCATTGTTGTGGCAAGCTCATCGATAATGGCTCTGTGTTGGTATTTTGTGACTTTTTTTGTAGAATTTTTACAAAGAAAAGAAGAGAGAGGACATCTACATAAGGTAAGCTGAAAGAAGTTTCTGCTTTTGCTGTTTATGTCAGGGCTTTATGATTTATTTCTCCAATAAATGAAAACAATAAGCCCCAACACCATGCTTGCGGCTTCGAGAGACACCAGAAAGTATGTGATATGCTCCCTTCTTCCTAAAAGGGTAAACGCTTTAGACAGATACACAAGTAAGTACAATACGAGGAAGTGTAGAGGGAGGATCGTGTCGGGATT
Organism: Delphinus delphis; assembly: GCF_949987515.2. Taxonomy (NCBI): domain Eukaryota; kingdom Metazoa; phylum Chordata; class Mammalia; order Artiodactyla; family Delphinidae; genus Delphinus; species Delphinus delphis. Next base: position 102,138,189 of record NC_082688.1, read on the forward strand.
CCAGGAAAGGATAGAGGGCTGTGGCCAGGTAACCAGGGAAAACAGCACAGGAAAGACGTGAAATTCACCCTCTGTCAAGGACTGTTAGCCCGACGTGCAGGAAGCCCTGAACGTGAAACCAACTTGGACGTAAACGATGTGCATTTTTCTGGGGAGACATTCCTTAGCTCTCATGAGCTTCCCAAAGGGGTCTGTGACGTTAAAAAATTTTTTTAAACATCACTGCCTTAAACGAAGAGTACAGAGTAGCACAGGTAGAGTAGGAAAGACACACAGGCAGGAAGCAGCACAAAGACTTAAGGAACAGGAAGTAACGATTCCTGCCGCCTGGCTGTGGCATGAGCCAAATGTCCCATCTACTCCCTGGCAGCAGAATGCCTCCTTTCTCCCATTCTGACCAGATACTTGTACAAGCTGCGGGATTTGCACCGGGACTGTGAGAACTACACCGAAGCTGCCTACACGCTCCTCCTACATGCTGAGCTCCTGCAGGTAAGTGGATCAGGTATGCGGTACGTCAGCCATCCAGCCCTTTGGGACCGCGTCCTGTACGATTTTGATGGGAAAGTTCCCTACTCAAGGAGGACCCTTTTATCCAAGAATGTTTTTATACCTTCTGAATAGGCACAGCTAGTTTTTAGACCAAGGTTGGGAAATTTTCCATTATTATTTATTTATTTACTTACTTTTAAATTTATTGTATTGAAGTATAGTTGACTGATAGTGTTGTGTTAATTTCTGCTGTACAGCAAAGTGATTCAGTTGTACATATACATACATTCTTTTTCATATTTTCCATTATGATTTGCCACAGGATATTATATATAGCTCCCTGCGCTCTACAGTAGGACCTTGTTGTTTATCCATTCTAATCCCAAAGTCCCAATCCATCCATCCCCCCCTCCCTCTTCCCATTGGCAACCACAAGTCTGTTCTCTCTGTGTGAGTCTGTTTCTGTTTTGTAGATATGTTCATTTGTGTCGTATTTTAGATTCTACATGTAAGTGATGTCATATGGTATTTGTCTTTCTCTTCCTGACTTACTTCACTTAGTATGATCACCTCTAGGTCCATCCATGTTGCTGCAAATGGCATTATTTCATTCTTTTTTATGGCTGAGTAATATTCCACTATATATGTACCACATCTTCTTTATTCACTCATCTGTCAATGGACATTTAGGTTGTTTTCATGTCTTGGCTATTGTAAATAGTGCTGCTTTGAACATATGGGTGCATATCATTTATTTAAAAATCCTGAGGAAGCAGAGCACAACTTACAGGTTGCTAATACTGACACTGTAATTGAAAAAAACAGGGACTTCCCTGGTGGTACAGTGGTTAAAAATGCACCAGTGCAGGGGACACGGGTTTGAGCCCTGGTCAAGGAAGATCCCACATGCCGCGGAAAAACTAAGCCCGTGCGCCAAAACTACTGAGCCTGCGCTCTAGAGCCCGTGAGCCACAACTACTGAACTTGCATGCTGCAACTACTGAAGCCCACGAGTGAGCCTAGAGCACGTACTCTGCAACAAGAGAAGCCACCGCACTGAGAAGCCTGCGTACCTCAACGAAGAGTGGCACCCGCTCGCCACAACTAGAGAAAGCCCGTGCAGAAATGAAGACCGAATGCAGCCATTATTAATTAAGTTAAATAATTAAATATTAATTAACAATAAATAAATTTATTTATTTATTTATTTAAAAAAAGAAAAAACAAAACACACGTCAATCAATATGTGTAAAACTGTAGAGAAGTGAGCTGTAAGTAAATATGGAACTGTAGAAGTACTATCCTATTTATACTGTCTCACTGAGGAAATTATATTGTGCCATGGATATAAATACAACTCTGCATCATCAATCCCAAATAATTATTTCCAGCTCTGACGACTCCTCCAACTTACTGTGCTGTCAACGTCAATCTCTGAATGACTAACAGACAACTCAAACTTGGCGTGACAGTAACAGAAGCTGTTCCCTCCACTGTCCTCCTGGGTCCGTCCCTTCCTCTCCTTTCTCCCCATTTCACTGAAGGGCACTGACATCTAATAAAAGATACTGTTCGTCATCATCTTTCACTCACCCCTCCCACATTCTGCACAAACAAGAATCGTGGACCCTCTGTCCAAAACCCTCCCTCACCCCATCCACTTTTCTTTCTTTTTTTTAATTGAGAAAGTTTGTGCTATAACATTAGATCCCCAGGGCTTATTTATTTATAAAATGAATTTATTTATTTATTGGGTCTTTGTTGCTATGCGCGGGCTTTCTCTAGTTGTGGTGAGTGGCGGCTTCTCCTGTTGCGGAGCACAGGCTCTAGGTGCGCGGGCTTCAGTAGCTGTGGCACGCAAGCTCAGTAGTTGTGGCTCGCGGGCTCTAGAGCGCAGGCTCAGTAGTTGTGGCTTACAGGCTTAGTTGCTCCGCGGCATGTGGGATCTTCCCGGACCAGGGCTCGAACCCGTATGCCCTGAATTGGCAGGCAGATTCTTAACCACTGCACCACCAGGGAAGTCCTCCAGGGCTTATTTATCTACTAGTTTCAAGTTTATACCCTTAAACAATCTTCGTCCTATTCCCCCACCCTGCAGCCCCTGGTAACCACCCTTCTACTCTCTGTTTTTACAAGCCCTTATTTTTCAGATGCCACATATAAGTGAGATCGTACAGTGTTTGTCTTTCTTTTCTAACTTACTTCACTTTGAATAACGCCCTTAAGGTCCATCCGTGGTGTTGCAGATGGCAGGATTTCTTTCTTTCTCATGGCTGAATAATATTCCATCATATGTATATGCCACATTTTTTTCTTTTTTTTTTTTTGCGGTATGCGGGCCTCTCACTGTTGTGGCCTCTCCCGTTGCGGAGCACAGGCTCAGCGGCCATGGCTCACGGGCCCAGCCGCTCTGCAGCATGTGGGATCTTCCCGGACCGGGGCACAAACCCGTGTCCCCTGCATCGGCAGGCGGACTCTCAACCACTGCACCACCAGGGAAGCCCTATACCACATTTTTATTCATTCATCCATGGATGGACACTTAGGTTGTATCTTGGCTAGTGTGAATAATACTGCAGTGAACACGGAGGTGCTGATGTCTCTTTGATAGCCTCACCCTATCCACTTTTCTTTATCTCCATTGCTACCATCTTGGTCCAAGTTATCATTTTTAGCTTCCTACTACATCTCCCTGCCTCCATTCTTGTCCGTAGCAATTCATTTTCTTGTGTAGTTTAAATTTTATTTTATACCTAAAGAATCCATGTATATTGTTCTAAGCTTTGGAATTAAGAACTGGAGTCCTCTGCTTCACCACCTCCCCTAAGGCAGCCATTCACAGTTCATACTCAAGACTGGGACACCAGAAAGCTTATTGTATGTGGGTTAGGGGGGAAGGCTTGTTGACTGTGGGATGATCCGAAAGAAACCACGGTGTCAGTGACTGTAGGTCTTTTCGTTTGTGCTGCTCAGAAAATTCAGCTCTCCTATCCTGGCATAAGGTATGAGGTGTGGTTGCCACTTTTTCCCCATAGAGCTACTCAGTAGGGAATGCTGCTTATTAAGTAGGGTCCACATTTTCATCATTTCCGCATTTTCATCATTGGTATGAGATCCCATCTTGATCACGTACTAAATCACTGTGTGGAGGGTCGGGGGGAACCTCTTTCTAGATGTTACATATTCTGCATGGGTCTCTGTCAGTTCATGCACCAGGACCACACTGTTTCCATTATCAGTATGTTTTAGGACCTAGTAGTTTCTCTTCGTTCCTCTTCTTTCTCAGAGTTTTCCACCTTCTTCCTTTTTGTTTATTTTTTCATGACTTTGGAATCATGAAATTTAAAAATTAATTTAGGGGAGAATTTCTCTGTTTATAAAATAGCATGTTCTTATCCAAAAGCATGGTATGACTTGCCCTTTGTTCAAGTCTGCTTTTGTGCCCTCCTGTGGTGTATTAACATCTTCTGTGTAGAAGTCTTGAATATTCCTTGTTATGTTGATCCCTAGATATCTTTGCTTTTTAATTTAATTATGGTGAAATACATATAAAATTAAACTTACCATCCTAGGCATTTGTAAGTGTATAATTTAGTGGCCTTAAGTATATTCACGTTGCTGTGCCTTGGTATCTGATCATTTTGGGTTTTTTCTTGTAGGGGTCATTTCTTCTGTTGTCTTCGGCACGGTTATTATTTATATGAAATCTATCTCTAATTTATTTCCAAATATGTTAATTTTGACCCTACTACTTAATTCTCTCCTTATTTGTGGTAGGTTTTCAGTTGGCACCCTTTGTGAATGGATTGATTATGAAGAATACAATCGTTGCTTTCACATGATAGTTTTACCCCCTGTTTTGCATTTTTATACTGCCGATTCCTCTCTTTTATCTGTCCTGAGTGGTAACCAGTACAACCACAGTCATGATGGTTGGCGGCCTCACCTCATTCCTGACCTTCATGGGAATGCCTTGAGTGTCCATTTGGCATGCACTTGTTTTGAACCTGGCACGTGTATGTATATGCGTGTGCAATTTTTGTGTTTGATAAATCATCAAAAATAAATGATTGAGTCAAAGGTATATACAAATATTTCTGTGAATTTTTGCAGCTGAATATTTGTTACATTCATCTCCTTTCAATGAATTGATGTGTTGCATCAATCTCTTGTGTTGCGTGTGTGTGTTTTTCAGTGGTCTGACAAGCCCTGTGTACCCCATTTGCTTCAGAGGGACACTTACTATGTGTATACCCAGCAAGAGCTTAAAGAGAAGCTGTATCAAGAAATCATATCGTATTTTGACAAAGGCAAGGTGAGTGTTGGGTGGTTTGTTTTTGTGTGAAGGCAAAGGAGGAAATGACCTGTGATACTTACACACTGCAGTTCTGATCTTCACTAGCCGGAGTTAGCGCAGAGACCCCTACAAGACAGCCCAAACTTCAGACACCAGCTGCAAGTTCAGGGGTCCCCAGGCCACCCACATTTCTGACCAATTGACTATAACTTTGGGGAGGGAGTGCCTCTGGTTCCCCCCCTCGGGTTTGATACTATACTAGAACAATCAACAAAACTTGGTAAAATGCTGTTCTTAATGATTACAGTTTTATCATAAAGGATACAAATCAGAACCAGCCAGATGAAGAAATACACAGGGCAAGGTCTAGGAGGGTCCCAGGTGCATGGCTTCTCTGCCCTCTCCCTGTGGATTCAGACAAATCACACTCCTGGCGAACTGATGTGTTCGCCAACAAGGAAGCTCATTTGAGCTCTGTGTGCAGGGTTTTTAATTTTTTGGGTTTTTTTTGCCGCACCACACGGCATGCGGGATCTTAGTTCCCCTACCAGGGATCGAACCCACGCCCCTTGCAGTGGAAGCGTGGAGTCTTAACCAGTGGACCGCCAGGGAAGTCCTGTGTGCAGGGTTTTTACTGGGGTGTCGTTGTATTGGCTGGACTGATTGAATCATAAACCACATGAATAAACTCCATCTCCAGCCCCCATCTCCTCCCTGGAGGTCTGGCTGATGCTGTCTAGCTCAAGGCTCCAACCCTCTAATCAAATGGCTGATGGTTCTGGCAGAGGCGAGCCCCCCCTGCCCACCATGAGTCACCTCGGGAGGTATCAACTCCCCTGTGGTCTGAGAGGTCCACCTTGAATAACAGTGACACTCCTGTCACTGGGGAAATTCCAAGAGTTTAGAAGCTGCCTCCCAGGAGCTCAGAACAAAGACCAGCCAAGTTCTTTATTATGCAACAGTGACTCACAACTTATGCTTTACTATTCCCATGTGTATCTTTGAATTCTGATATTTTTAATGGGAGAGAAAATGAATAGATTAATTAAGGTAAGAAAAACAATAAACAGAGATCAGTTATCTTGAGGACACATAACCCAAGGGAGAATACAGTGGGCAGCCAAGAGGGCCTCCCTCTCTGTAACCTTAATTGTACCTTTTACATTTTGCTAAGGGCCAGGAGCTAGTATAATCCTTTTCAGTGCATTCTTTAGAGGTTGTTAGCGAACACCTGGGGCACATCCCATCCCCAGGTCGCTGCCTGCCCGACACCTTAGGCTGTACGTAACAAGCAGCTTAAATGCCTATGAGGAAGAGAAAGTAAAATAAACATATAAACTGGGCCACCAAGTCCTGGAATCTGTGATTAGCTGCAGAAGGCATGTCCAGCTGGAAGACTTTTAAATTGAAAATTGAAAAGAAGCATAGAAAGGGTAGGGGGAGAAAAAAAGTGTGTGCTATTGAAACAAAACCGATTCCAGATTTGACTTTTTTCAAGGCGCTGCCACTTCCAGCCACCACTCCTGTTTTACCAGTGGAACCTGTTGATTAAATAAATAATCATCATGATAAAATAGCTACCCTCGATTTAGTGCAAGTTACTGTTTTGGGTGATTTTCAAGCTGCTTTTCTAATTTAATTCTCCCTGTAACCCTGTAAGGTAGCTCTTATCTCTATTTTACTGAGGAAGAATTTGAGGCCCAGAGAGCAAATATATTTGCTGAGACTTTTCAGCCTCTGCATCCCTTTACCCTCTTAAAAATCACTGAGGACCCCTAAGAGCTTTTGTTCACATGGATTATGTCTATTGATGCCTGTTCATTTCTAGTCTTTGAAATTAAAACAAAATTTTTAAATATTTACTTGCTTGTTCTTTTAACAATAACACACGTATTGCCTGTTAATATAAATCGTATCTATTTATGAACAATGACCATATTTTCCAAGAAGTGAGCGATGTGAGTGGCATTGTTGGACATTTTTGCAAATCTCTTTATCATCTGGCTCCATAGAAACAGCAGGATTCGAATATCCACTCCTACATCCAATGTGTTGTTACACATCCTCTAGCCCCTGGGAAACTCCACTGTAGGCTCATGAGAGAATGAGCATTGCAAAAAGGCAAGTAAGATTAGTATTGTTAAGAAGATGGTTTTGACCTCATGGACCCCTCGAAAGGGTCCTGGGGACTCCCAGAGACCAGGGACCACACTTTGAGAACCTCTATGCTAGGCTGTCTTCCTGTCTCTTCCATTGAGTTACCATTTGGTGAATGAGGAGTGAACTGGGCCCCGTGGTGCTGTTGACTGGCCTCCTGCACCAGGCCCGGCTGAGGCCCATGTGGCACATTTCAAAGAGTTTCCATGATCCAGGCCCAGAAATTTCAGAAGGGACAAATTTGGCAAACAATATTAGAAGATTTAATTAATTAATTAATTAATTATTTTTTTGCGGTACGCGGGCCTCTCACTGTTGTGGCCTCTCCCGTGGCGGAGCACAGGCTCCGGACGCACAGGCCCAGCCGCTCCGCGGCATGTGGGATCTTCCCGGACCGGGGCACGAACCCGCGTCCCCTGCATCGGCAGGCGGACTCTCAACCACTGCACCACCAGGGAAGCCCCTAGAAGATTTAATTTTAAAATGTTTTTACAACTGTATGGGAACTGTACACACGTTCCTTCGGCAGCCAGAAACAGTGGAACTTAGCATGTGGTTAACAAGACTGACGTAGGAAATTTCCAGATGTTGCGTTATTAGCAGTATCCAGCTAAGAGACATTTTATGAAATACCAAAATGATCAGAGTTTCATCGGTCTGGGATGCTAGCCTCAGATGCCAGATATGTGCCTTCGGCTGTAATTTACATGTGAGGCATTTCCTGAAGCTCTCTCTGACTATGTACATAGTTTAGTTAGAAATAGGAAATCAGGGCCCTAACTTGGAGAAATAGTTTCCCAAATTCCACACAACAGTATGATCAGACTTTCTTTCATACCTCCACTCCTCCCAAACAACCTGACTCAGAAGGAACACACACACACATCTCAAAACCAGAACAAGAGCCCACACCAACTTCCTTTCCCCTCCAGCAAGACTTTCATGCTCTCAAAGACTAGGTCTTTGGAACTGGTTCCACTCCACTTTCAATGGTCATTGCTCTTTAAACTCAGCATTGCTTTGTTTGAGGACACATGGTGTTCTTCATGTTCTTACAAACAGAATTAACAGAAAATGCCCCCTGGTAAAGCGGCTAAGGTACAGTAGATTTTTGATGTCAGAAAACAGGGTTAGTTGATCCAAGCCGTGAGGAACGTCGGGAGTGTCCACAGAAACTCAACCCACCTGACTCCCTAGTCATTGCCCAGTGACTCTCCAGTGGCTTTTTCAACTGGATCAATGACTGCTTTGTTCTCCACGGGTAACCCTCCTTTTCTTTTTCTGAAGATGTGGGAGAAGGCAATCAAGCTGAGCAAAGAGTTGGCTGAGAATTATGAGAGCAAAGTATTCGACTACGAGGGCCTGGGTGATCTCCTGGTGAGTCTGGGTCAGAAGACGTCGAGCCTCTGGCAGGGGTGCTATTCGTAGTGTTTGTGAAAATGGTTTTGTAAGTTTAAAAAAGATAATTGATGTTCTTTACCATGGAAAAGTACACCTTGCTTAGAATAAAAATGAAGAGAAATGAGGTCTAAAAGCTGTTACCGCTATTTGTCCAGATTATCTTTGATGGGGGCTCAGGATCCCCGTCTACAGCCCTCTCCTCTGTGCCTTTTGCTCCTCTGTGGACCCTCCATATCCCAGGCCCGGCACCCCTTTCCCCTCTCACTCACTCTGCCTTCCAGGAAGCCTTTCCACGTTTCAGATGTTTTCTGACATCTGTTCATCAGAATTACTTGTCCTGTGGTCCACATCCTCAGGGCTCTGCTGAATGAATGAACTGCTCATCTTTGAGCTCTGTTTTTTATGTTTATTTTCCAATTTTAAATCTTTTTTTTGTTTGTTTAAAAAATTTTTGTTTTTAGTTTGTTTTTTTGTTTGTTTTCTATTGTTTCTTATTGTTTTTTATCTTGATTCTCCAGTTTTGCCTTCCTCCTGCTTCAAATGTCCCCGGACATCTCTGCTCTTACAGTCATCCCGTCCTTGTGTATTACACCTGGCTGTTGGCACAGGTCACCTATTTCAAAACAGTAAAGCGAAACAAAAATAACCTTTTCCATGCCCAGTGGGGGGGGCCAACACCATATTACATTGGGTGATTTTCAGTGGAGGAGTCACAAAAGGTCAGGTCATGTAATAATTGGAGGAGATAGTTGTCAAGATCACTTTGAAAAGAATTTGCCCCTGTATGGTACCAGCTCCTGCCATCATGCAAAGAGTCACAGATGAATTTCACAAACTAAATTGAGCTGAGGCATGAGCAATGTAACAAGTTACCTCTCTAAGAAAACATTGTGATAGAATCCTTCACTGAGGTAGTGTAGTAATCACCTTGGCTCTAACCATGGTGGGAGGGACAGCTGTCAAAGCCCCCCAGGTCTGGCTACCTATTTTGCTTCCTTTAAGGCTGACGCTCTATGCCCTGGTTGGGAAACCGCTCCCCACAGGAAGCATTAAAGATAGGGGTGGTACCAGTATATACAATGGAATATTAGCCATAAAAATGAATGAAATTGGGTCATTTGTAGAGACGTGGATGGATCTAGAGACTGTCATACAGCGTGAAGTAAGTCAGAAAGAGGAAAACAGATATCGTATATTAACGCATACATGGTACAGATGAACCCGTTTGCAAGGCAGAAATAGAGACAGATGTAGAGAACAAACATGGACACTAAAGGGGGAAAGTGGCGGTGGTGGTGGTGGTGGGATGAATTGGGAGATTGGGATTGACATGTATACACTAATATGTATAAAATGGATGACTAATAAGAACCTGCTGTATAAAAATAAATAAAATAAAAATTCAATTGCAAAAAAAACAATAATAAGGGTGGTACCAGATTTGAAAAATAGAACACCACCACCACCTTCTGGGCACCTGTAGCTGAACCGAGGCCTTGAATCGAAACCACCTGCATGAACTGGAAAGTTCTCTCTTTCCTCATATGTCTCTGTTCCAGTGCAGCCACCCACCTGAATCTCAGAAAGTGCTTCTTAACCTTTTAGGGGTCCTGAATGTACTTCAAGAAACTGGTGGAAGCTAAACTGTCCCTCCCTCCAGAGGAGAATGCACACACATCTGTCCTTCTACACATAACTGCAAGGATTCCCAGACCCTCCCGGGCCCATTTGTAGATGCAGGTCCAAAACCACCAATCCAGGGAAAGGATAATTCTTTGGCCCAAAAGATATTTTACAAAGACCTTTCATTTCTCTCTGTTACGTGGGAAACAACAAAGCAAATAGTCTTTTTTTTTTTTTTTTCCAGCGGTGCCCTTGTAACCTCCCTATGGAATGTCTTGTTTTGTTTTCCAGAAAAAAAGAGCCTCATTTTATGAGAACATCATTAAGGCAATGAGGCCTCAGCCTGAATACTTTGCTGTTGGCTACTACGGACAGGGCTTTCCTTCTTTCCTACGGGTAAGAAGCCTGAGGGTGGTCTCTCCAGCCATTAAGCCCTGCAGTCTGCAGGAGGGAAGGTCTTCATTTCTTTTCCAGATGGGTCTAGCGTGTTAGCAGCTGGAGACCCCTGTTCTCACGGTGGGAGGTTAGGGAGGGAAACCACTTCCTGAGCCGCTGGTCTCTTCACCCCCCGGCCACCTCTGGTATTCTGGCAGTTCTTTTGTAAAATGACTTCTCCCAGGTGGAATGGAAAAGGGAAAAACAAAACCATTCCCTCCGCTGGTCTGCTGAGGGTCAGCCTGTGGGGGTGGGGGTGGGGGAGAAGAGTGTGGATTGATGTATCTAATTGTTTATTTTATTTCCAGCTAGAGCTAGTTTGAAAACACATATCCCCAGGACAAGACTGCAGAAGGTTCACAAAAATAAAAACAGTTTTGTTGGAAGAATGAGAAGGACCATGTTTATCTTGTTTCTCAGATTTTTTTAGAATGTAATACTGATTTTACAATCGAAAAAGCAACCCCCCCCCAAAAAAGCCCCTCTTATTTTCTCCCACAGAAAAGAAGCCTCTATTAGTGCTGAGCTATGTTTAAATATATATTATCCATCTTCCTTCCCCTAATTAAAAAAGAAAGAAAGAAAAAAGTGGAAAGGAAAATACATTCCTTATAGCGCCTAGTAAGGAAGTAGTTTATTCATTCATTCAATAACTGTTTGCTTAGGGCCTACTGTGTGCCAGGCATTAGAGATACAGTGCTGATTATAATCAGATGTGGTCCTTGCTCTCACGGATTTGACAACCTAATGGGTGAGATGTTAATTAAATAATCGCACAAACAAATATGAAATCGAAACTGACCAAGACAGGAATTCTGTGCTAGATGAGTTGGTTAAGCAAGGAGTATTTACCCAAGTAAAATTAAAACCTGTGTTCGTGTAAAAATTGTACGTGATTGTTTATAGCGCTGTTACTTATAATCACTGAAGACTGAATACAGCGCACATCTCCCTCAGCTGGTGAAGGGATCAGTATAGTGTGGGACAGCCATGCAGTGGAAAACTACTCAGGAAAAAAAGGAATAAACTCCTGATACACGTAACCACAGGGATGACTCTCAGATGTATTGTGCTGAGTAAAAGAAAGCAGTTAGACCCTAAAGGCTACATACTCTGTGATTTTATTGATATGACATTCTGGCCAAGCCAACACTTACCATAGGGATGGAGAGCAGCTCAGTGGTTATTGGATCTGGTCAATGGAGCCAGTGGGGCAAAGGTTGGGCTACAAAGAGACGTGGGGAGATTTTAAGTGGTGATGAAACTGTGCTATCTCTTAATTGTGGTCATGGTTATGTTTGTCAAAACCTGCAGAATTTTACACTAAAAGGGGTAGATTTTTACTATGCGTCAATTATACCTGAATTTTTTAAGAATCGGGAAAGACTTCCCAGGGAACTTCTGCTTCAGCTGGGATTTGAAAGGTGAACTGGGAGTCAGGAAGGTTAAGGGGATAGGAAAAGGCGCTCCAGGCAGAGGAAATAGCAGGCAAGGGCATGGCAGGGGCTGGGAGTGGAAGACGAGTGCTGTGGGAAGAGAGGGAGCTGGGGTGAGCAGGGAAGATGAGGCAGGAAGTGTGGGAGGGGCGTGCGGGGCTTTGGGGACCACATAGCATGTTTTGTTGGCATCCAGAGAGCAGAGGGAGCCATTGTAGATTTTTCAGTGTTGGCAAGGTCGTCTGGCTTCGGTATGGAGAATGGATGGGACGTGCTTGTAGATAAGCCCCTAGAGACCATGGCAGATGTTCTGGGAAGAGATGACAGGTTGGCCTAGGGAGGTGGCTTTAGAGAGGAAGGGAAAGATTAGTGTGATGGAGACGCAGTAACAGTATTTGATGATTGATGGGATATGGCAATGAGCAAGTGGGAGGTGGTAAGAATGATTCCTGGCTCTCTGGTCTGCATAATTGGCGGGGCAGTGGATCCATCCACTAAGATGGCAACACTGGGAAAGGGCAGAATCATGGAGGAGAGAATGAATCCACTCACTGAATAAATATTTATTGAGCTCTTATCCATATCTTTTCATGAACGATAGCAAATTTAAGACCAGAACCTACTGCAGACCCATATTTATGGACCTTGCTGTAATATAGGCCAGGGGGCAGAGTCTTATACCCAAATCCTTGAAATTGTAGAGCTTCTGTTCTGGCTTGGAGAGACAAATAAATAAATACTAAGATAAATACCTGAGTGTGTCAGATGGCCTAGAACAGCGCCTCATACAGGGTAGACACTCAGCAAGTATCGTAGAGAAAAATGCGTCCGGGGAAGGTGAATGGAGAGGCAGACGGTGGGGATGGAGTTGCAATTTTAAACAGAGTGAATAGGAAAGACTTCGGTAAGAAAATGACACCTGAGCAAAACCCTGAAAGACGTGAGGGAGTAAGCCAGGCAGCTCTCAAGAGGGGGCCAGACAGTGAGAACAGCAGGTTCAAAAGACATGAGGCTGGAGATGCATGAACAAAAGGGCAGGTAGAGAACGGGCTCAGAGAGCTATGGGTACCAGATTGCAGAGGGCCTTTGGGATTTTTTTTTTTTTTTGCGGTACGCGGGCCTCTCACTGCTGTGGCCTCTCCCGTTGCTGAGCGCAGGCTCAGCGGCCATGGCTCATGGGCCCAGCCGCTCCGCGGCATGTGGGATCTTCCCGGACCCGGGCACGAACCCGCGTCCCCTGCATCGGCAGGCGGACTCTCAACCACTGCACCACCAGGGAAGCCCCCTTTGGGGTCTTTATAGGTTGTTTGGTTTTAGACATACTCAATGTGAGGTAGGTTTGGAACATCCAAAAAATGTGAGTCAAAACATTTGCTCTATGGGTCTGGAACGCAAAGGAAAGTTCTAGGCCGGAGATAAAAGTTGGGTTATTTACGTGTCGTTAACACTGGTTGTAGATAAGGTGGCCAAGGGAGACTGGAGTAATAAGAGTAGAGGGTCTGCAGTAGGTTCTGGTCTTAAATTTGCTATCGTTCATGATAAGATATTGACAGCTACCACACTTGTTACATATGATTATTGTGTCACATGGAATAATGGTTATGAACTGGAGGACAGCAGTGGTTCCGTGAGAACAAGAAGTCTAGACTTTCAAGTTGAAAAATTGGGGTCTAAATCATCTGCTGAGTGACTGTGATTTTGGCCAAATCACATGACCACCAAGTCTTGGTTTTCTGACCTTGAAGTTAGGGAAATAAGGCCCACGTTGCAGGGCTGGTTTGAGAATGAAATGAATAGCAGATGGGAGTGCTTTATAAACTGTACAGGCGTTTGTAGGTGTTACGTGTTGTCAGCGTGTACTGAAAAGTAGAGAATCCACATGAATTATGTAACCTAAATGCCCTTGCATGTTACCGACTATTTCCCCAAACTCAGAAAGTATAAAATTATATGCTCTCCCCGGACCCCAAGCAGGCCTCCCTCTCTTCTGTTTTTGTCAGTGGCATCACTGTTTTTCCTGGTCCAAGGCCGTTACCTCGGAATCCTCATTGACTCTCCCATCCCTTTGCTCTTTACCAAACACCAAAGACTCAAACAGCAGTCCCTGTAGCTCCTCCTTCCCCCAAGGATTTTGCCAAGGATCCCTATAGTTGGATAGATTAGGTTGACTACACTTCCTCCTTCATCACATTGCTCCCTCCTTCTAGAACCTCCAGTGAATTTCCAGGTCTTTGGACCATTGACCCGCCTTTCCAGGCCTTTCAGATTCCGGCTCGTCCAAGGATGTTTCTTCTACCTGCACTCTGTACTTTCTGCCTTGGGCCTTATTATTCTTCTTTTCACTTCCATGCCTGGCTGTCCTCCCCTCCCCTCCCCACCCCTCCCCTCCCCTCCCCTCCCCTCCCCACCCCTCCCCTCCCCTCCCCTCCCCTCCCCTCCCCACCCCTCCCCTCCTCTCCCCTCCCCTCCCCTCCCCTCCCCTCCCCTCCCCTCCCCATCAAGTCTCGTGTCCTCCTGGAAACCTTTTCCTTCAGGTTGAGCTGCTTTGTACTGACCTTCTGCTTGTCTGGTTCCTTCCACAGTTATGGTCCACATCATACACTTAGCGTTTTCTTATACTCCGACCCCTTAACCCGCCACAGTTTTGCCTGAATGCTGAAATTGCATAATGCATGCGTCATCCACATATATCTTTCCTGGCTTGGAAACATTTTATCATCAATTCCAAAAGATCTGGCCATTTTCACTGCCCTCCGTGTTGAGCGTAGAAGGTATATTGCCTTCAAGGGACTTAAGTTATCTAAATTATCTTACTTACTTATTTGTTTACTTGTTTTCTATTTCTCTCCACCAGAGCAGAGTTACTGTTCTGTCCCTAGCGCCTGGCGTATCTCATTTGCTTGATACATACTGGTTGTGTGAATGGACAAGTGGTTTTTAAAAACATTTGACAGGACAATATGGGCCCAGATTTTAGTTAAAAAAGGATCACGTGTGGGCTTTAAATACTAAGTACTCATCTGAGTGACCATCGGAGGAGCAGGAACCTTCAAAACATGGCGACATTTGAACTTGCAACAGCTGTGAGGTGAATTTCCTCCATGCCTGGGGCCTAGAAAATTTCTTTTCAAAACATCCAATTTTATTAATTTTATTAAAGAGAAAAAGCTGCAGTTTGGAATGGAGAGACTAGTATTGAGGGTAGTTATTTTCTATGAGGCTTCAATGTGGCCATCCACGGTGATCTCCAGGATTGGCTTGGGACGGCTGTAGGTTAATCCTGTTCTCTGTTCCTGTCTCACCTGTTGTGTTGATTCGCTTCGTACTTTCGAGTTCTCTAGGCAGTGCCGCTCAAAGCGCTGGTTCCCTACCTGTTACTGGATCATGATGAGAAAGGAGCTTGCACCTCAAAAGTAAATGAATGTACTTCCTTCCTTCATTGAGAATTTCTTGCCATGAAAAGTATCAGCTAAACTAAAACAGCATGCCTGGTAACATCCTGGATTTCCATTAGGGTGCAAACTCCTTATCTCCTTGTGGATCAGTGTAGGCTGTTTGCACACCAGTTGTCATCCTTGGGCCGTACTCTGAGAAACACTGCATGAAGCATTTTCATGCCTGTGACTTAACTCCACAGATAACCTGTGAGCTCTTTCGGATATGATGGGTACTGTGGGGCGCATAGCAGGTGCTCCATGAGGACACGGTGGGGGTGTTGCACTTGGTCTGGGGAGGACAGTGGCTTCCTCGGGACCAGGCTCCCCAGTTGCCCCTTCACTCTTCATATTTAATTCTTTCCCTTGCTCTCCTGACCTGCAGAACAAGATCTTCATCTACCGGGGGAAGGAGTACGAGAGGCGAGAAGACTTCAGCCTGCGGCTGCTGACCCAGTTTCCCAACGCCGAGAAGATGGCCAGCACCACGCCCCCAGGAGAGGACATCAAGTCCTCCCCCAAGCAGCGTATCCTCATCCTGGGGTCACGGCTCAGGGGCTCTTGAACCTACAGCAGCCCCAGCCCAGCCAGAGAAGCCGAGGGTTCCATCCCATCCCTGCGTGCCGATAGGTCCTGGCCTCAGACTCATTTAACCATCCTGACTCAGTGTCTCATTCTGTGTAAAAGCTTTGGGAACCTAATGTCCTTAGCTCAGGGCTATGACGTAACTAAAGGAGAGAGATGAGAAGCAAATGTTGAATATGAAGGGATGTGTGTTATAGCCACAAGCGGAGCCTGAGGCGAATAGACTTCCTGTTCTGAATTCTGGATCCTGGATAAAGAGGTGTAGCTCTTTTTGGGTAACATATAATGTCATCAAAAAACCAACTGCATGCTTTTTTAAAAATGAAGATGTTATAAAAGTAAACAGTATTCTAAAAGAGGTTGCTAAGACAGAGCTGGTGTGGCATGGTAGATAAATAAGAAAAAGGGCTCTGGAGCGTATTGCCTGGGTTCGAGTCCCAGTGCTGTCACTTACTGTGTCACTTTGGGCAACTTACTTAATTTCTCTGTACCTCAGTTTTCTCACCTGTAAAGTGGGGATGATGATCATTCTTCCCCTTGGAGTTCTTGCAAAGATTGAGTATCTGTAAAATACTAGGAACAGTGCCTGGTAAATACATAATAAAAGTTCAATATGTATTAATTATTAATTATATGTATTAATTATTGTAATTAATATGTATTAATTATAATATAATTATAATTAATTATATAATTATATTATAATTATATATAATTATAAATATAATAATTAATTATTATATTAATTATTATTGGTCAGTAGCTATAGAAAGATACACAGCAATGATAGATCAGTAGGCAGACCTGCCTTTCAGAGGAGAGTGGAGTGGCCTCTTAACACAGTGGATGCTTGGAAAAGAAAGGTTTTCTGGGAAAAATTGTTTCAGTTGTAGGGATTCAGTAAATGCTTGCGGGGCCTCCTTGGGATGGGATGAAAAGAGGTCTTCATGAATTGGATGTAGAAACAGGAGTCCCAGAGTCACGTCTGCATAGCCAATTTACCTTGGCAAGTTGCTTAGTTTCTCCAGGCCTTGGTTTTCTCATCTATAAAGTGTGAGGGGAGCTCTGTTTCTCCCAAATATCTAATAGCATTTCTGTGAAGATCAAATTAAAAAGATCATTTATGTGAAAACGTTTTGTAAGCTATAATAGCTTAAGGCATAGCCCAGTGGTTCTCAGATTTTATTATACTTAAGAATCACCATGGAGAGATTCTAATTCAGCAGCTGTGAATTCTAATTCTGCATTTTGAGTAAATCTCCAGGTGATTCTGGTGCCAGTGGATGGCACTCTTCACGTTGGGAAATACTGGGAGTGAATGTTAGGTCTAGACCCAGTGCCTTAAATTCTAGTTTCAATGCTATAGATTTGGAAGCATTGTTGGTAAAGGCAAAACAAAGTCATGCCTAAGATCAGATCATTAAGTGAGAGAGGGAGACCTTCCCCCTGAGCTGGGTTTGACGTCTGACTTCATTTATCAGTTGTGTGATCTGGGCTTTCTCAGACCCTCAGATTCTTCATCTGTAAAGGGGATTAATAACATCCACCTGGAAATTGTTGTGTTTATTGGAGATGACCTATTCAAAGCACCTATTACAGTGCCTGGCTCTGGTACTTGGTAAACAAGTGGTATCCAAAGATAACAAGAAATTCCTGTTGCCCGGGCTCTGGAATCTGGCTAATTCAGAGGGATGCTTGTCCAAAAGAAATGATTTTAGATAATTGCTAGTCACCTGTTTTCCTGAAATTTCATTAATGTCTGTTTCCCTAAGACAAGGTTGTTTGCCACGTGTCTGACCAAAAAATGTCCCAAGATTATGACTTAATAAGGCATTTTGGCAATATCTGAGGGAAGCCCGTTTTCAATGCGGTCCTGGCATTTGGTTCAAAGGAATGATTGGTGTGGGTACCATTTCCATCGGTAAAGCAGGAGGAACAGGTGGTCCTTTTTGCCGTGACAGCTTAGTGGCCCAGCCCTTTTCCTTCCTTAACGAGCTCCTCAGACATGCAGTGTTTCACCGTAAAGCCAGTGATGAGCCTGCCGCCCAGCTACAAAGATAAACCAGTTCCAGAGCAGATCTTAAAGTAAGTGGGTTTTTTTGTTTGTTTTTTAAACCATGTGTCTCACACACTTCTTTATATAGAAGTCTATCAAAATTCATTAGAGTTTGGAAGACCTCCTGTTGTCTTCGTCCATTTGGTCTGCCGTAACAGAAGATCACAGACTGGGTGGCTCATAAACAACAGAAATTTATTTCTCACATTTTTGGAGGCTGAGAAGTCCAAGATCAAGGCACTGGCGGATTCAGTGTCTGGTGAGGGCCTTCTTCCTGGTTCGTAGGTGATCATCTTCTCACTGTGTCCTCACATGGTGGGAGGGGTGAGGGAGTTCTGTGGGGCCTCTTTTTTAATAAGGGCACTAACCACGTTCATGAGGGCTCCACCATCATGAGCTAATCACCACCCAAGAAGCCCACCTCCTAAAACCATCACATTGGGCATTAGGATTTCAATATATGAATTTGGGGGGACAAATATTCAGACCATAACAACTGTCCCTTCCATTTCCAGTATAAGATGAGAGCTTGGTAACTCAAGGGATTTGGAGATTTCTTTTTTTTTAAGCAGAGGGAAGGAAATTGAGAATTTCACTCTTAGGTTTCAGATCCCCTAGTTCTTTTTTCCACTCAGAAGGATTCACTGGCCAGTAGCGACTGACCTCACCTGGCCTTCAATCAGTGAGTTCCCCTATGATTGAATTCCTTCTCCTGAGAAGCTAAAATGCTACTAGGATTGATAGAACTGTTAGAAAACTATGCAAATGAGATCACAAACACGGACATAAATCCATATGCCTTTCAAAATTGTGAGCTGTGAGATAGATTCATCAATAATAAAACTAAGATGTGCAATAAAATCAAATTCCGGGGACTTCCCTGCCAGTCCAGTGGTTAAGACTTCATGTTCCCACTGCAGGGGGGCACGGGTTCAATCCCTGGTTGGGGAACTAAGATCCTGCATGCCACGTGGCATGGCCAAGAAAGTTTTAAAAAAATCAAATTCTGCATCATCTCCAGCCTTCATCGTGGAGACTATGTCAGTTTTGAGGTAGTTTAGTGGATAAGACTCAGTCCATGTAAGATGTGTCTCAGGTTTTGTTGGAGCAGTGCTTGTTGTAAGAAAGAAATGAAAGCATATGGTTGTGTCTTTCCCAGCTACTACAGAGCCAATGAAGTACAGCAGTTCAGATATTCTCGGCCGTTCCGGAAAGGAGAAAAGGATCCCGACAATGAGTTTGCTGTGAGTCCACCACGTTCATCCTCTGAAACAAGATGAAATGGACATCAAAAATGGAGGCCTTCCATTCAACCAGCATCTACAGCAGAAATGATGGCAGCCCTGGAGATAGAGTTTCCGTGTGCTTATTACCTAGTCAGCAGACTGTTGTCTCAGTGGAAAACTCTAGACTAGTGATCCAGGAACTGGGCTCCACGCCTGGGCCTGCCACCACCATGACCTTGATTTGAGCATGTCACACCTCTCTGGACCTCAAATTTCCCATCAAAAAGGGTGATGGAGCCCCAATAGCTACTTCCTTTCTGCTTTAAACACTTAGAATCCTTAAAGTTTGGGAGAAAGTATGGCCCATTCACTAAGGAGGCATTGAAAATAAAATCTCTAGATAACCAACAAGGACCTACTGTAGAGCACAGGGAACTCTGCTCAATATTCTGTAATAACCTAAATGGGAAAAGAATTTGGAAAAGAATAGATACATGTATATGTATAACTGAATCACTTTGCTGTACACCTGAAACTAAATCAAGTATGCTCTGATATGAAATAATTTTAATTTATTTAAAAAAATTTAAAAAAGAGAGTATCATAAACCTGGGAGTTTTGCTGTTTTGCCTGGGAACTGACCACCATTTCCTACTTTCCTTCCTTCCACCAGACCATGTGGATTGAAAGGACCACGTATACGACTGCCTATACCTTCCCTGGGATTCTCAAGTGGTTTGAAGTCAAACAGATTTCAACAGTAAGTCATCTGAAAGTGGAACTCAGAAAACTCTTTCTGTCTCCAAACAGAATGAGAGCCTTTGTTAAATTCCCCCTCCAGTTCTCACTAGCTCCTCTGGCCCACTTTATTTTCCAAAAGAGAAATAAAAGACATGCTTGTAGAATAGAACTCCTTTGTCAAACTGATGTTACGACACCAACCCTAAAGATTACTCCCGGTGAATGGCTCTTTTATGACCCAATGGGTGTTGTCTCCTCAAGGATCCTGCCTGTGCCCAAAAACATTTTTGGAATTCCTCCTTTGAGTTTCCTATCAATCACATTCTTCCCTCCAAGAACACTTCCTCTTATTTTCAGCTAGTCACATCACCATTCATCCTAGACTCTTCCATCTTCATCACTCCCCAAAGCTGTTTGTTTTACCTCTTTAATAGTTATTAAATCTGTTTTAGTTTTCTTCCCCCAGCCCTCCTGCTGAGGTACCCTGTTTCTAATCCCTCATTCATCTCTGGTTGATGCCATTGAAAAAGCCTTCTGATTGGCCTCCCTGCGTTGGCTTCTTAGGTCCATTTTCCTCTCTGCCTCAGAGTGTGAATTCCATAGTGAAAACCTGGCTGTATCATTCTCATGCTTAAAACCTTGCTGTGGCTCCCCAGTGCCTAGACTAGAAAGCCCATGCTCCTAGCACATGCGTACAGGGTCTGTGTGACTAAGCCCTTCCACTTCATCTTCTATGGAATCTACTGGAACTAAATTGCTCATTCCATGCTATGTCAACCCTCTCTGACATTTTCTCTGCCCAGCATGCCTTCTGACCACTTCTCAACCTAACTCCCATTGAGATGTAGTTTAGGTACCAGCTTCTCCAGGAAGCCATCTCTGAAACTCTCAAGCTGGGTTAGATGCCCTTTCTCTCTGCGCTGTCACAACCTTGGCTTATTTCTAAAGAGTTACCTACCATGCTTACATGTCTTGAAACCTCCCCACCCTGAACCTGTGAAAACCGTATGCTCCTTCCAGCCATGAATTATATCTTAATCGCTTTTGTAACAATGGTGCATAGCAGAGTACTTGCCTAAAATAAGTAATCAAGAAATACGTCTTGAACAAATCTGAAGTTTGATGTGTTCCATACCACTAGTGATAAATTATTCTTCTTCAAGTATGAATATGGTTTTGGACAGAGCTTTTGGAATCCATTCTGGAGTAGGAGATCATGCTGGTTGATCAGGGTAAAATGAAGAAGGACACAATTTTTCTTGAATCTAGTTTGGAAGACATTTCCATAGGAGGAGCTCTCTGAATCTGCATTGCATCTCATTTCATTCGCATCCAAAGTCCAGCTTGAATATTCTAATACATCCTATTATTTCTGACTTCCATAAACCGTAGAACGCATACTAAGCAGACTTAATATATGGTCTGAACGTGTGACTTCCGAGATCACTTACCTTTTCTTACGGAAGGAGCATCAAACCTCTTCCCAGTGAACGTTTTTGGTGTGCAGAGGTGTCTTGGGTCAGATATATTGCTCCTCTGTTGTCATTGATCTTCTCAAAAATCTGTAAGAAAGATTTGCCCAAGAAAAAAACATCATTACAGCTCCAATTTTATCTTCTCAAAATTTCCATAGACACTTTGCTCCAAGAAATAATCATTACCGTAGCTCCAGTTTTTAAATCATCCTTGGACTTTCTGAGATTTTAAATTGCTTATTTAGCAGCTTACCAACACCATTTCAAGTAAATGTGCTATCCTTATTAATAAACATGACCCCGGGACTTGCCTGGCGGTCCAGTGGTTAGGACTCTGCGCTTCCACTGCAGGGGGCACAGGTTCTATCCCTGGTCGGGGAACTAAGATCCCGCGTGCCGCTCGGTGCAGCCAAAAAGAAAAAAAAAACGTGACTTTGACAAGGAAAACATCGCTCCTCCATAGCTTGGTGGGAATTGTATGCCTTTGGCGGGGAAGACCTAGGCTTTTTCCAGTCTTGGCTGTGGAACTCAGCATCTCTCCTCTGTCACAGGAAGAAATCAGTCCTCTGGAGAATGCCATTGAAACCATGGAGCTCACCAATGAGAAGATCAGCAACTGTGTCCAGCAGCACGCCTGGGACCGGTCCCTCTCCGTGCATCCCCTCTCCATGCTGCTCAGTGGCATCGTGGACCCGGCTGTCATGGGGGGCTACTCCAACTATGAGAAGGTGGGCTGCGTCCCGGGAACCCCACGGGGCCACCAGGTGTGGCGTGTCTCTCCTGCTTTCTCCAGTGGCAGCTGGTGAATTCGTTTCCTACAACTTCTCTGAGAGATTTTCATTCTCCCCACTTTGTGAATGGGCAAATGAAATTAATGACAGGCTTCTCCCTGACCTCATACCTGCTAGACACCATCAGCCACCCAGCCAGGGTTAGGCCACTGTCTGGTAGAGTCACCGAAAGATCCATCTGATAGACCTCTTGTTGGTTCACCAGCTGTGAATTCCCTTCCCACTCCCTCTCTCCCCTGGAAGGTAGAAGGCACACAAGTGGACCCCAGACCTGAGGATGCCCTGGAAGGGAAGCAGCATCTGTGGGAAACAGAGCCACGCTCTATTGGGAACCCTGACATGGTGTGCCATTGGTTGTATGGACAAACGCTGGCCCTGGCTCTGCAATTAAATTAATTCAGCTAAGTGTCGTATCTGTTACTCTGGAAAAACATGAATGGAATGCTCATCCCATGGGACTCATTGCATAGGGTCTGGAGGTAGCATCACTTAAAGTGGAGGTAATGCATTCAGTAGAATTTGGTTACATATAATCAATAGAAGCAGGATTTTTAATTGCTAGGTATGTTTTCAGTGGCTAAATAATTTGGGGGTCCTCCTCTTGAGTATAAATAAACAGGTTACACCCCTGTTGAGAAACATGGAGAGTGAGTGGGAAGAAAAGGAGATGGATGGGAAAGATGAGAAAGGTTAACTGGGCTGATTCTCTTATTCCCATTTGTACACAATGTCCTGGGAAGAGCAGGGGCTTCAGAATCAGTCACTCTTATGACCCAGTTCTGGCTTCCCATTGGCCACTGTGTGCTCTTGGGGGAGATACTTAATCTCTCTGAGCTCCAGTTTTCATATTTGAAAAAAGTAAGGAAAATACGTAACTGACAGGAGTGACGTGGGGCTTAAGGGAGACCTCCTGTATATGAGGAACATAATATGACCCCTGCCATGTAGTGGTGGCTTGATCAGGGTCGGTTTTCTTCCTGTCTACTTGGAACAGAATGTGTGATTCGAGTGTTCTTTTTTATTTTTATTTTTTGGCATGAGGGATCTTAGTTCCCCAACCAGGGATCGAACCCGCGCCCCCTGCCTTGGAAGCACGGAGTCTCAACCAGTGCTCAAACCAGGGATGTCCCAGTTTGAGTGTTGTTGATGAGTGTTGTCCCAGTTTGAGTGTTGTTGTCACAGTGCTACAGTGATCTTCTTTCTTCTGTCGTCTCTTCAACCTCTCAAGCTTTTTTTTAGTCTTCTTAGTCTCAGCAGCTGGGAAAGCACCAGAGGAACTCTGGTTTGCCGATGTTAGGTTTCAGTAATAATTTCTAGTGTTATAATGGAATTCAATACTAGGGCCAGAATACAATACTTTTTTAATGCTGTAATGATTTCAGTGTGTGTTTTTTCCTATAAGCTATCTGGTACTAATTTTCATGTGTCTTTCCAAGTATTCATTTTTTTTTTCAGAATGCTCCTGAACTCTGATTTATATATGCCAGTATCTGTGACTATTATATATATATATATATATTTTTAATTATTATTATTATTTTTTTTTGCGGTACACGGGCCTCTCACTGCTGTGGTCTCTCCCGTTGCGGAGCACAGGCTCCGGACGCGCAGGCTCAGCGGCCATGGCTCACGGGCCCAACCGCTCCGCGGCATGTGGGATCTTCCCGGACCCGGGCACGAACCCGCGTCCCCTGCATCAGCAGGCGGCCTCTCAACCACTGCACCACCAGGGAAGCCCCTATTATATAATTTTATATGAAGTTTTTTCCAGTGTGACCATCTTCTAATTAAAATTTTAAAAAAAGGGAAGAAAAGGAAGGATATATAAACAAATTTATTTCAGCAACTTTTAAAGACTGTTAGTTTTTAATTAATATGTATGACTTTGTACATTTCTAAACATAAGAAAAAGGTAAACTCATTGATCACCTTGAACTATTGCAATCGGGTCGGGAATCCATCATTACCTACTTGATACAGGTGACCTATTTTAAGGCAGCTCTTTAATCAGCGCCTGAGTGATCGGAACACAGGAGGTGTGTGCGGTAATTCATCAGCCCTTTCTGTTCTGAGGCAGGACTCTGCTAGAAAAACTAATTTCAGGGGACTCTGCTCTGATGTTCCCTGACTCATCTGATGCTTTGGGAATTTCAGTGCATTTTATCAGAGGTCAAAAAATTGTTTTAACTTTCAAATTTAAACTGCGTGTATTTTGAAAGGTAAAGGTGGCTGAAGATTTAAGCAAATCCTATGTTTTCATTTATATTGACAGTCCCTGTAAATATGAATCTGCCAGCATGAGCTGCTCTGGAAATGTGCTGTCCTGTTTCCTTTGTGTGATGCGTGGATTCCATATATTTATATTCTCTGTTGCACTCGTTTTCTAGGGCTGCCATAACAAAGTACCACAAACAGCGTGACTTAAAACAATGGGAATTGATTGTCTCACAGTTCTGGGGTCCAGTAGTCTGAAATCAAGGTGTCAGCAGCGTTGATTCCCTCTGAGGCCTCTGAGGAAGCGTCTGCTCCCTGCCTCTCTCCTGGCTTCTGTGGGTTGCTGGCAACCTTTGGTATCCCTTGCCTTGTAGATGACTGTCTTCTCCTTGGCTTTTCACATGATGTTCTCTCTGTGTACATGTGTCTGTCTCCTCATATCCCCTTTTTGCAAGGACACCGGTCAGATTGGATTAGGGGTCCATCCTACTCTCATGTGACCTCATCTTAACTAATTACCTCTGCAACAAGTCTGTGTCCATCTAAGGTCACATTCTGAGGTCCCAGGGCTTAGGACTTCAACCTATGAATTTGGGGGTGGGGGGGGACACAGTTTAACCCATAACATCTTCCCACAAAGTTAAGCGTTTGCACATATTCTGTTTTCCACACAAAATGGGCTGATCCCTTTTATAACTGTATCCTGTAGTTTCAGGAACTCTTGGGTTTCATGTGATGGGGTGGTTTTCCTACTAGTGAAGCAAAAGAGTGAAGGGGAGCTTTGAAGGCTAGTCTTCAAAAGCACTCTCAGAAATGATGGTTATGGTACAGGGAGAAAACAGAAAACTCCCGTTTTGAACTCTGTTGGAGCTCAAATGTTCACTACAGACTTTAGTTTTTCTTTCCTAATGAATTCTGTCTTTAAAATGGTCTCCTATGGAACACCTGTATTTATAGTTTGAGCTTTATGTCCCTATTATAGGACCTTTCCACCAATGTTTATTGATGTTATGGGTGACATGGTCTTGACCTAGCATACTAAATGCAACCTGCATTTAATATTTTCAAAAGACTTTCACATCTATAGCATTTCTCATGATGTCCTCAAAATAGCCTTTTGGATAGGTGATTAGTAAGAAACTACCAATATGAATCTTCAGGAATTGTGGTACAGCCTATAAAATGCTGGGCAGGAAAACTGTCAGCCACATCTTCGGCCTATTAATTTTTTGCTCTTTCCTTTATAAGATCTAGGCACTTACTCTAATGAATAACCTTTTGATATTGCCATTTGGCCTTTTCTTAGCTCTTTGGGGAAGTTATTTAATGAATGACATTCTGCTCTGCTGCTGCTGATTTGATTTGATGTGTGTGTGTAGCAGTTGAGAATGTCCTCTTGCTAGGAATTGCATGATTCCAGGAAGACTACAGAATAACTCTTTCCTTTTTGAATTGTCCACTCCGGTGGTTTAAGGGCTTCCCAGGAAAGGAACGAATGTTTACTTAATCATTCCTGGTTCATCAGACAGAACAGAAGACGTGTTTCACCCTTCTAGGCTTCCCTCCCCTTCCTCTTAGGGTCAAATACACAGATAGGAATGTGTTCTAATCGATACTCGCCAATGCTTTGCTTTCAGGCTTTTTTTACAGAAAAGTACTTGCAGGAGCATCCTGAAGACCAGGAGAAGATCGAGCTGCTAAAGCGACTAATAGCGTTGCAGGTATGTCCAGGGCAGGTGTGGCTGGACAGCTCTCCACGCTCTGTGGGCGGCCACCACACACAACACCAAGATAGTCGCTAGGGCATCCATCTCCAAGCACACGTTTAGGGTTACTTTTTTTTTTTTTTAACCCTTGGAATCACAACCTATCTATTTATTTGGCGAAGCAACATAGGAAGAACATTCCATTAGACTGCACAGTGTTGAGAGGGGTCTTCTTAGAGGGGAGATTAAAGTCCCCAAATCGGTTTGCTGGCTTGTGTTTCCAGATGAGAGATGTTGGCCTCAGTTTCTCTCTCTCTCACTACTTATGTGAACAGTGGGAGGAAACGCAGCCATACAGCTCGGTCCAAGGTGAAACGTATCAGTTACTCCTGCATAGAAAGGCCCCCAGGCTCACGTGGATTTGCCTCGCCTGTCAGCCCTTCCCCTGGTTACTTGTATCCCCAGTGTGCAGATCCCTCTGCATCTTTGACCCAAGAGCATCCAGTTCCCAAGCTTTCCACTGAGAAGCAGTATTGTCGTTCGAAACGTGCTGTGTCTACCGGTTTACCTGTCCATCCCCACCTTCCATCTTTCCCCAGCATCCAAATCTGAACTATCCCTCTTCCTAAACAATATCCTATTCCTTTCATGCCCTCCTTCCCAGATGCCTCTGCTGACAGAGGGGATCCGCATCCATGGGGAGAAACTGACGGAGCAGCTGAAGCCACTGCACGACCGGTTGTCTTCTTGCTTCCGGGAACTCAAGGAGAAAGTGGAAAAGCTCTATGGGGTTATAACACTGGTAGGCTTTGTCTCAACAGCCTATGAGCTTTTTCTAGTCTCTTCTACCGTTTATGATATTGATCCGTTTTTCAGATGCCAAATGAGTCAAAGTAGCCTAGGAATGGCATGCAAACCCTGGGGCAGTTCGGAGAAGGCATGGTCCGCTCTTGATAACCTTCACCTGTTGTGCTGGACAGCGGCTCTTAAACTTGAATGACCGTCAGAACCACCTGGAAGGCTCGTGAAAATAGATTGCTGGACCACATCAGTAGGGTTTCTGATTCACTTGGTCTGGGATGGGGCCCAAGAATTTGCATTTCTAACATGCCGCCAGGTAGTGCTGCGGGGCTAAGCACCACACTGTGAAAACCATACTACTAGACATTGGGGTTTCCTAATCCCAGACACTGGTCATTCCTGTCCTGTCTAGCCCAACTCCTACAGTTTTTCCTAATCTTTATTTTTTATTTTGGTGAAATGTGCCTACTCATCACACCTTCGAAGGGGACAGAGAATTGTGAATTACATTTGACAATGCATGTAGCTGATGTCATGATTTTTTTGGACAGTTGTAACATTTCTCACAGTTTTCTTTTTTTCCTCCCGAGAAGTTGGGTGGAGTGATACATGGGTCAGCCTTTTCTCTCCCACAGTTGATGGTATGCTTGGTTTCAGCTTCATTTAGCCGCTCTTTTTTTTTTTTTTTTTTTTTTTTTTTTGCGGTACGCGGGCCTCTCACTGTTGTGGCCTCTCCTGTTGCGGAGCACAGGCTCCGGACGCGCAGGCTCAGCGGCCATGGCTCACGGGCCCAGCCGCTCCGCGACATGTGGGATCTTCCTGGACCGGGGCACGAACCCGTGTCCCCTGCATCGGCAGGCGGACTGTAAACCACTGCGCCACCAGGGAAGCCCTAGCCGCTCTTTTTAACATGAGTTCATCCTTCTCTCTTCAAATGTTGTATTCTTGAACCCCAGATTTTCAAAAATCCTCTTTCCTCCAAATCAAGGCTCTGCATTTCGTTTCATGTATTCCTGTCCCCTATTCCCGTACCTCCATCTCTGCTACATTGTTCTCCCTAGTATCTTTTTGATCATCTCTCCCAGTCACCCAAGTGTTCAGTCATGCCTTCCCACGAATTTACCTCCTAACCTGTTGCCAGTTAAGAGTTTTCTTTTAGGAACATTTGTCTTTTACACAAGTTCCTAGATGGCAAACACTTGGCTTTCACTCAGTGAGTTTAGTTTTTATTAGACCCAGGCCAATATTAACATTTGAATTTGATATGGTGACCTACTGGAGACATTTCTTATGAGAGTATATCCGTATTCCTTTATTTCCTAAGATTCACCAGGATAAGCGTCAGGTGTCCAGTTTCAATCTAAAACTTTTCTATTAGGCCAGTATTCCGTTTTCTAAATGGTCGCTAGAAGCTAAGCTGGAGAAGCAGACAGAGGGGTTTGCTATTTTATTGATGAGTAATGAACATCTTGGTTTCCCTCTCTCAAGAGGCTGGCAGAAAGTTAGGGTGAATTTTTCTCTAATTTTAGAAACAAGGTAGGCTTAACCGAAGTTGTGTTTATAACTAAGAATGTAAGAGAGGTGGGGGAGGGATGGACAGGGAGGGTGGAGAAGGGATGGATTGGGGGATACGGATGGATTGGGAGTTTGGGATTAGCAGATGTAAACTAGTATATATAGGATGGATAAACAACAAGGTCCTACTGTAGAACACAGGGGACTATGTTCAATATCCTGTGATAAACCATTATGGAAAAGAATATGCAAAGGAAAAAAAATATATATATTTAACTGAATCACTTTGCTGTACAGCAGAAACTAAAACAGCATTGTAAATTAACTACACTTAAACAAATTTTTAAAAAATGGAGAGTTGCTTAATATACAGAAAATGAACTCACAACCTACACGCTTAAATGTCAGGATGTTGTGATATGCAGTTACAAAATATCTCATATGTCATATTATAATAAACAAAATGATATGTCAATAAAATCTTTCAAACTACAAAGAAAGAATACAAGTATTTGCAATATTTAACAACCGACACAACACAGGCACCAACCCATCAGAATGGGGTGCCAGCCCCCATACAGGTGGGCACTTACCACAACCCACCAGGGGCTGCACCAGTTCCTAAGGGCTGAATTCCAGGCCAGCTAACCATGAGGGGTCATGTCTCCTTTAGCCGCCCAACTTGACGGAGAGGAAGCAAAGCCGCACAGGGTCTATGGTGCTCCCCTACATCATGTCGTCCACACTGCGGAGATTGTCCATCACCTCGGTGACGTCCTCTGTGATCTCCAGCTCTTCTAACTCATCTGATAATGCTCCTTCCAGACCAGGATCTGATGGGTAAGGCTTCCATCTTTAAATGCCGGGAGGGCTGAGGTAACTCCTTCCTAATGTTTGCCTTTGGTCCCCAAAGTGAGACTTGGTCAGTGTGGGTGCATCATCTTCGTAAGGGAAATCATTCACAGTACCTGGGTTATTAGTTTTGGGGTCTTTCTCATCATCTTCATTATGAAGAATATCATTATTTATGTGATAGTAGCAACAGTTATGAAAAATGGAAAAAATAAATCACGCATAATGCTATCACACCCTATGACCCAGCCAATCGTATCCTATTTTGTTTGTTTCAGAATAATTTGTAGTTATTGCTTGACTATTTTGTTTCAATTTTTAAAAATAATTTTTAAGTTTATTTTATGAGTAGGCAATGTAATCACATATGAAATTTCAAAGGTACAAAAGGACATATCATGAGAGGCCTCCTGTCAGTCCCCGACTCCCAGCTCATCAGTACCACTCTCCAGAGGCCAGCGATGTTAGCGTTCAGGTTCATGTCCGTGGTGCCTCTCCAGCAGCTCTTTATCTGTACAGAAGCAGTTCCTAAATATATATCCTTCGTCACACGTTTTTTTATTTATAAACGGCAGCATATAATACTCTTTGGCTTGCTTTTTAAAAAATTAGTTTATTTATTTATTTTTGGCTGCGTTGGTGAGCGGGAGCTACTCTTCATTGCAGCGCACGGGCTTCTCGTTGCAGTGGCTTCTCTTGTTGCAGAGCACGGGCTCTGGGCGTGTGGGCTTCAATAGTTGTGGCACGTGGGCTCAGTAGTTGTGGCTCGCGTGTTCTAGAGCGCAGGCTCAGTAGTTGTGGTGCACAGGCTTAGTTGCTCCACGGCATGTGGGATCTTTCCTGACCAGGGCTCGAACCCGTGTCCCCTGCATTGGCAGGCGGATTTTTAACCACTGTGCCACCAGGGAAGTCCTGCCTTGCTTTTTTCACTGACTACATCTTGCAAATCATTCCATTTCAAAACTGCGAGAGCCTCGTCTTTCTTTTGAGTTGCAGACATCTCATGATTTCCCTACCCGTGATACACTCCATCACTGTCTATTGATGGACATTTGGTTGATTTCAGCCTTTTACTATCACAGTAGTGATAGCAATGAGTAACCTTAAAAATATATTATTTCGTTAATATTCAAGTATATCAATATGAGAAAAAGTCCAAAAGTGAAATTGCTCTGTCAAACATATATAGCTGCAGTTTTCAAAATTATTCCTAAACTGACTTTCATAGAGATTATACCCATTTACAGTCCCATCAGCAACACACAAGGGTGCCTGTTCACCCACATCTTGCCACCAAATTGTGTATTATCAGGCCTTTTAATTTTTACCAATCTGATAGGTGGAAAATATTTTCTTGGCCTAGGGCTTTTGTTTGGTTGCATATTGGTTTTCTTTCATCCCTCTTGTTTGAGGTTGAGCATCTTTTCATTTGTTTAGTAGCTTGTATGTATTTTATTTTCTGTGAACTGTGGTCAGATTTTTTTTTTTTTTTTTTCTTTTGCGGTACGCGGGCCTCTCGCTGTTGTGGCCTCTCCCGTTGCGGAGCAACAGGCTCCGGACGCGCAGGCTCAGCAGCCACGGCTCACGGGCGCAGGCGCTGCGCGGCATGTGGGATCTTCCCGGACCAGGGTACGAACCCGTGTCCCCTGCATCGGCAGGCGGACTCTCAACCACTGCGCCACCAGGGAAGCCCTGGTCAGATGTTTTGTGTACATTTTTCTGTTGGGTATTGACCCTTTGTGATATGAGTTGAAATAGTTCCAATTTTTCCTTTGTTTTCTGACTTTGCTTCTAATTTTTTATCTAGTTATGCTGATTTTTTATGCAGTCAAATAAGTTAATATTTGATTTTATGGCTTCTGGATTTTATATCATAAAGGCCTTCCTCACTTTAAGACTACAAAAAGCCTAATTTTAGGTTTTCACTATATAATAAAATCTGTGATTCTTTGCAATTTATTTTAGTATAAAGTGTAAGGTATAGAGCCAATTTTTTTTCCCTACTTGGCTACCCAGTTCTCCCTATAACGTTTAGTGAGCAAACCATCTTTTCTCTACTGATTTGAAATGTCAGCCTTATAAAAAAATCAAATTCCAATGTTCTTTAGTCTGTAGACTTTTCCCCCATTTCTTAGATCTACCTGTGTGGTTCATGGCACTTGTTCTAATGCAGTTTTAATTACTATAGATTTTAAAGGTTTTAAAATTTCTAGTAATTTTTTTTCAGAATTTGTCTGGCTAGTTTTACATAGCTCATTTTCATATTAACTTGTCTGGAATCCTGTTGTTTTTATTGGGATATGTTAAATTTATGGATTGAATTTAGAGCTTTTTGATGTTGAGCCTTCTTGCCAGAAACATGGAGTGCCTTTCCATATGTTCAAATTTAAAATATTTTAAAGGAGTGAATTCATAATTGTGTTCAAGTGGAAAAGCATGACATGTACCATTTTGTGACCTATTGCTTAATTTTATATACATGATGAGTATTTAGCATCACTGTGTGTTTTAATGTTGAATATAAGTTAAGTCCGTTGACTTAACACTTATTTATAATTTTGTAATTCCATATTATAATAAACATATCACAAAAGTAACCTGTCCAAATGGCCTTCTACCTGGAAATCAAATACTTTATTTATTTATGTATTTATGTATTTATTTATTGGCTGCATTGGGTCTTCACTGCTGCATGCAGGCTTTCTGTAGTTGCAGCGAGCGGGGGCTACTCTTTGTTGAGGTGTGAGGGCTTCTCATTGCAGTGGCTTCTCTTGTTACGGAGCATGGGCTCTAGGCACGCGAGCTTCAGTAGTTGTGGCTCATGGGCTCTAGAGCACAGGCTCAGCAGTTGTGGTGCATGGGCTTAGCTGCTCTGTGGCATGTGGGATCTTCCCAGACCAGAGCTTGAACCCATGTCCCGTGCATTGGCAGGCAGATTCTTAACCACTGTGCCACCACGGAAGCCCTCAAATATTTATTATTTTCTAAATGATTTATCTATCCTTTACCATTGACATAGATATCTTTACACAGCTGCAATTATAGCACAGATGTAGTTTGGTAATTTGCTTTTCCTCTTTGTCTTTTTGTTATAAGCATTTTCCATATTGCTGTCTAATTTTATTATTAGTTTTTAATTATCACTTCTGATGGCTCTCTACCGTTACATCATATGAATGTGCCATAATTAATTCTTCTCCCTACTACAGGATGTTTAAGCTTTGTCACTGTTTCTAAACAGATAATCATAGAAGTTCATTATAAATTTAATATAAAGACATTTAGGGAGTTCCCTGGTGGCCTAGTGGTTAGGATTCGGCGCTTTCGCTGCTGTGGCCCAGGTTCAATCCCTGGTCGAGGAACTGAGATCCTGCAAGCCCCTCAGTACGGCCAAAATTAAAAAGAAAGAAAGAAAATTAGGTTGTATCAATATAAAATGCATTTATACTATTAAGAATTGTAACAAACGTGTGTCCATATAGCTTTACGATTATTTAGGATATGGTCTCAGATCACTTCTCAGCCTTTAGGTTAAGATGGAGTGTAGGCTTTACTTTCCCAAAGCATATATTACTTATTCAGGGAGTAATATTTTTTACAATTCTTGATATCACAAATGCCAGTGTGCAATGCCATATACAATGTATGAGTGACTGTATAATTTTTCATAATATAGTCACCCGTATTAGGTATTTGGACTATTTTTAATCTTTTGAATTTGAAAATATTAAATAATACCTGATTCATTTGTTTATTTTTTCCCATCTATGTTTTTTTTCATGCCGTAAAGAGATACTACCAACTTTGTGGCAAGCATAGAAGTTCTGTTCTGTTCTCTTTTCTTAAACTCTGTCTCATTCAAAAAAAAAAGTTTTCAGGCAGCTGTTGAAAATCAGAGACACTGTAATTGCTGATCCATTAGGGCAGTAAATAGAGAGCAGGTGACTGGGGTTCTGTTTATATCATGACCTGGGGCAAAGTGGGTTATTGCTCTTGCCCACATTTGCCCAGTAAGGTGACAACATTGATACCATTTTCTAACATTTATTCAGGATGTTTCTTTAAAGCATCTCAAACTGATTCACACCCAGTGACTTCAATTCTCCTGTTAGCTGTGTTATGTCACAGTATTCATTAGAACTTTCATGGTGATTATTGGGTGTGCAGTCCGCAAACGCTCACTTCTTTCTTGGTTGGGTGTATCCATCCTGTTTGGCACATGGGAGGCTGTGGGCCAGAAAGAGAATAACTTTATGAAACACAGCGCATCGTGTTAAGGGAAGCTGGAAGGGCTTGCATAGCAGGTCAACTCAGTACATGCTCAGAGCTCCAGCAAAGTAGGGGCCTCAAACCAAAATCTTTTTTTTTTTTTTTTAAATTACTCTTCGGTATTTCAGGAAAATCATTGAAATAGTCAGTGTAAGAAGAAAATAACACAGGCACTGTGGGACTACACTATCATTATTTTACTGTTGAGTTTGGTTCATAATTAGGCCCTACTGAAACTCACATTAGGGCCTAGATCTTTGCCTGTAGATCTAATGACCCACAGACGCTTCCCTTCATTCTCAATCTCACAGGCAAAGTACTAGTAGACCCAGTAGAATACTGGATTGTTGTTTGGGTTTTTTTCCCTCCCTGACCAACGACTGTTTGAAGAGATTCTTTTTGTTTGATTTGGCTTGGTTGGTTTTAAGAATAAAAGCGTCTGTTTTGGAATTTCGTTCTATGATTTTTTTTAATTAGTACAGATTTAAGACAAATAATAGTGAGTGGCTTCTCCTTAAATATACTAATAATTGGAAAATACCAAAAAATTGCAAATTCGGGAATGTAATCTTTAAAAAATAATAATAATAACAGAATATTCAGAAAAGGAGAGAATAATTTGAAATAAGAAAGAAGAAGAATTGTAGTCTAGAAGCATCTTCCATTGTGACTCCAGTGGTTCTTTAACCAGACTTTCCTGGTACTTTCTCATCCTGTATCTTCACGGAAGAGGGCAAAATATTTTGTAGAAAGTGAGACCTAAAGTATTAAAAAGCTTAAAATGACTTAAGAAGTATATCAGCCAAATACAATGAGTGAATCTTGTTTAGATCCCGATTCAAACAAATCGCTTGCCAAAAAAATTATGAGACAGGAAATTTGAACACTGATTGGATGTTTGATGAAATTAGAGAATTATGCACTTCCCTAGGAAGATGATGGGAGTGTAGTTTTGTTATGAAGATGAATCCTTGCCTTGTAGAGATATGCACCGAAATATTTATAGACGAGATGTGATATCTAGGAATCACTTCCAAATAACCCAGTGCGGGGTGAGGATTATGACGGGGTGTATATGAGAAATAAGATTGGCCATGAATTGATCACTGTTGATGCTGAGTAATGTACACATAAGATTTATTATATTCTCTCGGGGACTTCCCTGGCAGTCCAGTGGTTAGGACTCTGTGCTTCCACTGCAAGGGGCACAGGTTCGATCCCTGGTCGGGGAACTAAAATCCCACATGGCACACAGCGCAGCCAAAAAAAAAAAAAAAGTTTATTATATTCTCTCCACTTTTTAATGTTCGAAATTTTCCATAATAAAATGTAAAAATAGCCTGCCCTCTCCAGTGATCTCATTTTAATATTTACATATTTAATAATTAGTGATACTAAGTTTTTAAAAAATTATTTGGATTTCTTTCTTCGTGAAATACGTGTTTATCTCCTTCGACAGTTTGTAAGAATTGAGCTACTCATATTTTTTTCTTTTTGATTTGTAAAAGTTTCTTATACATTAATGATATTTGCCATCTAAAATATGTACAGCAAATAGTTTTAGTTTATGAATGATGCTTTCTGCTGAACAGAAGCTTTTAATTTTTAAATACTAAAAGCTGATAGCGGGCTTCCCTGGTGGCGCAGTGGTTGAGAGTCCACCTGCCGATGCAGGGGATACGGGTTCGTGCCCCGGTCCGGGAAGATCCCACATGCCACGGAGCAGCTGGGCCCGTGAGCCATGGCCACTGAGCCTGCGCGTCCGGAGCCTGTGGTCCACAACGGGAGAGGCCGCAACAGTGAGAGGCCCGCGTAACGCAAAAAAAAAAAAAAAAAAAAGCTGATAGCTGTTTTTCTGTTGTCTTATTTCATATCAAAGCTTTTTCTTAAAAAAAAAAAAAAAAAAAAAAGTAGACTTTATTTTTTAGAGCAGTTTTAGGTTCACAGCAAGAATGACCAGAAAGTACAGAGAGTTCCCATGTACCTCTGCTCTGGACACGCCCAGCCTCCCCTACCATAAGCATCCAGCACCAAAGTGATACATTTGTTACACTTGATGAACCTACATTGACACATCACAATCACCCAAAGTCCATAGTTTACTTAGGGTTCACTCGTGGTGTTGTACATTGTGAGTTTTGATAAATATATTCACGATTGTAGTATCATATAGAATAATTCCACTGCCCTAAAAATCCTCTGTGCTCTGCCGACCTATCCCTCCAAACTTTTCATTTTTATGGAGTAAAATCTACCAATTTTTAATTAAACCAGAACTTATTAAATACCCATTTAGAAGCTATAAGCAATCTCTACATCACAAAGGTAGGTTTTTAACCCCTCCCCCCTTGTTTTTACATTTTGCCAGTATAGGAGTACTCCTATATACTAGGCACTGTTGTAAGCATTCTGTAATCACCCTGTGAGGTAGGTACTATTATTATCCCCATTTCACGTATAAGAAAACTGAGGTATGAAAAGGTTATCTGCCCAAGGTCACCCAGCAAGTCAGTGTAGGTAGGATTTGAACCCAGGCTGTAGGGCTCCAGAGAATGTGCTATTATCCACTATATAAAGCTGCCTATTCATCTTTTACTGTGTGAACTCTGTCTTTACCTCTAAGTTTAATAACACCTTGTCTTCGTGAGATAAGGTAAATATTCACTAGTATTTTCTTTCCACACTTGGACGGCCTCATTTCTGTACACGTAGACCTTGTGATATTCAATTGGCAGTTGGAAATTCAGATTACAACCTGAGAACAATGCCACAGGTCAAGGTTCGGCTGGAGAGTCATATCCCCTGGTCTTTTTGGAGTCAGTTTTTTGTTTGTTGGTTTGTTTTAATTTTTATTGGGGTATACTTGACTTACAACGTTGTGTCAGTTTCAGGTCTACAGCAAAGTGACTCAGTTGTACATATATCGGCTTTGACTGTCAGGTGATCAGTGTTTTCTGACTCTGTCCTTGTTCGTGGCTGATAGGTCAATCCTTTTTTAAAAAAATTTATTGAAGTATAGTTGATTTACAATGTTGTGTTAATATCTGCGGTATAGCAAAGTGACTCAGTTATACATATATATATTCTTTTTCATATTCTTTTCCATTATGGTTTATCCCAGGATATTGAATATAGTTCCCTGTGCTCTACAGTAGGACCTTGTTGTTTATCTAGCCTATATTTACTAGTTTGCCTCTACTAATCCCAAACTCCCAATCCTTCCCTCCCCCACCCCTGCTAGGTCCATCCTGGAGCCCCTTTTGGAGCGCAGGGCCTCGTCAGGGGCCAGAGTGGAAGATCTGTCCCTCAAAGAGGACAGTGAGAACCGGATGAGCAAGTTCAAGAGAAAAGACTGGAGTCTGAGCAAATCCCAGGTCATCGCAGAGAAAGCATCAGAACCTGATCTGATGGTAAAAACAAACAAACAGACAAACAAACACCATAGATCTGCCAGTTTGCCATTGCTTTCCCTGGAGCCAGGCTTTTCACCATTTACTTCACAGCTGCGAGTCACCAGACGGAAGCCTAGCATGGTTTCTCAGGACGCAGCAGCCTGGGGTAGGGTCAGATCTCAGATGGTGCTAAGAAAAACACGTACAGAGATCAGAGCCTCTAAGTCAATAATGGCGCAAGATTTAACGCACAGTATAAACCCGTGGATTAATGGCTGGAGTTGTGGTTCTCGCCACTGTGGTCCATGACTCCATCCAAACATTGTCGCTTCCCTTCTTTTAGCTTAAAAAAATAAAAAGTACTTGATTCTCCCATAAGCCACATCAAGTTGTTAAGTGTGGCAGGACCTGCTCTCCCTGAGAATCAGGGTGGCTCATCTCCGACCTAAATGGCACAGTCCAACTGTGATTAAAATCAAGTCTGTGGCCGGCCAGAAAATAGTCTATGGACCGGTGATCCCGTTAGTGTGTCTGCCCTGGTCCCCCCAGCGTGCCGGTGCGGTAAGCTTAGAAAGGGCTCCTGGAATTTTTGCCCTTTAACGGTTTCGGCTCTGCTGATAACGTTGTTCTGAGCGTGGATGAGCCCAGCGTGCCTCACCATGAGAATGTTTTGCTGTGTTTCTCCCCACCCCCGCTGCTAGAGCCCAGCCAGAAAAGCACAAAGGCCAAAGAGTCTCCAGCTGTCGGACAATCGGCTGACACCGTTTCATGGCTCTTCCCCGCCTCAGTCAACACCCCTGAGCCCACCCCCGCTCACTCCTAAAGCGACCAGGACCCTGAGTAAGTCTTCCTGTAGACACCCCTTCTATTCATTTTACTAGAGGATGGTGTATGTTGATGCATCTGGGCCATTTTTAACCGAGATAGCCACAAGGTGTATGAGATGATCGTCAGGTAGGTTCAATTCAGTGGTAGTGGGTGTAATTCAATTAGATTAGGGTTTGGCAAGGAATCCTTAGGTTGCTAAGACTCATTAAAGTTTTCTACCCAGGGGGCCACAGGGTTTCACTGCCCCTTTTCCAACTGTGATGGTATAAATGAGGTAGATCCGGACTAGAACTAGACAGGAAGGGAGTAACTTTGGAAACTGTTGGGCAGATAGCTGTGTACTTTATATGGAGAAGGGTCCAAAATAAGGACAAGAAATAGACCCATTCAATAGACTACTTACAGTCAGGCTTGGGGACTCAGCAATACACAAAGCCTGAGAAGAATTACAAGGACCGCTTAGTACAAAGGGATGATGGAGGGGTAGATCTTCGCATCAAATGGGAGATAGTAGTCAGCCGAGTGTCAGAGATAATCAGACAGGTTTTCCTGGAGGAAGTGGATATTGCACCCTTTAAATGATAAAACTATGACAGTTCAATGTAACCAATATTTATTGACTACCTAGTATGTGATAGATGCTTTTTCTAAGGACTTGGGATATATCAGAGAACAAAGTGATACCCTAAGTTCTGGAAAAGGGTCTCATCTCCAGCTTAAGAGTAAAAACCTTCAACAAAAAAAGTGAGATTTTTGCTTAAGAACTTCTGGTGAAGCTTTCAGATAAATGAAAGGTGCTATATCTATCCCAAGGCGTAAGAGGTCTTCTTCATTCTGTCCGCAGAAACTGTAGAATGTGACCGTAGCGATTGGCTTGACCAGGTGGGTTTAGGTGTTACCGTGGCCAGCAGAAGTGTCATGAGATCCCTTGGTGAATTTTTCTCTCTGCCTTCCTCTACTTTATGTCATTTCCAGGCTCTCCATCTTTGCAGACAGACGGGCTGATGATGGCTACAGTCCCACCTCCCCCTCCACCCAAAAGCAAGCCCTACGAGAGCAGCCAGAGGAACTCCACAGAGGTAGGGGGGTGACGGCGGATGTTGGGGCCACAGAGAGCCTACCGCTCATGGGAATGCGGCATTGGATTTCCCAAGATTTTTAGTAGGCAGGTTTTCCCATCAATTTGTCCCTCTAATCGATTCTTGGTTCATTCCTGAAACCATAAAGAGAGGGGAATTTTCAATGGGAAGGAACAATACGCAAGGAGACCTGAGAAGTGAGTTCTCGTTCACACCTGAGGAGTTTACTTCTTCTGAGTGAGTGACAGTCATTCTGGAAGGGGCCTCCGATGGGTTTCCTTCATTCATTCAACACAAATTTATTGAGTCCCTACTATATATACGCCAGGTATTGGGGATATAGCAGTGTTAGTGTATATCTGATTAATGCAAGGGAAAGGGGGAGATTAAATCAGTCTAATTTCCCTTTTCACCTGGCAAAG
Organism: Delphinus delphis; assembly: GCF_949987515.2. NCBI lineage: Eukaryota > Metazoa > Chordata > Mammalia > Artiodactyla > Delphinidae > Delphinus > Delphinus delphis. Next base: position 102,177,416 of record NC_082688.1, read on the forward strand.
TCTGTGTAGATAAACTCAGATCAGTGAGAAGCTAACGCAGAATGTTGGAAATGTGGAGTAGAAGGCAGAATTAGGAAGAAAGGTAAGACTCATTTCTCCTTTCGTATGTCTGCTCCACCAGATTGCAGCCCCACTGCCTGTCCTAAGAGAAGCCAAAGCCCCGCCCCCTCCACCTCCAAAAGCTCGGAAGTCGGGCATCCTTTCTTCTGAACCTGGATCCCAGTAAGGATCTTGTCCTCTCTCTGGAACTCTGATGCCTGGGAGCTGGCCTCGCGGAGGCAGTGTCCTCATGGGTCCCCTGCTGGCTGCCTCTCCTCATCTGGGGTTGAGGTTCACCTGCTCAAAACTGGTTTCATTCTTTAGAAAGCTTTTCTTTGATCGATGCCCGAGGCCACGCCATACCTCCTCCAGTCCATGAGGAATCCCGGAATCGGCCGTGCCCCGTGTTTCTCCCTCACCATTATTACATTTCAGCCTCTAGCACAGTGCCACTGGGGTCTACGAAAGCCTGGATAACTTCATCAGTGGGGGTGGGAAAACCCCAGTAACCTATTCCTTGGAGGAATTTTTTGCTTTGCTTCTGAAAAGCTGTGCTTAAGACGTAGTTTTCTCACGTGGACATACCTTGTTCCATACAACATATTGGAAGAGACCAACATCAAGTACCTTGGTAGCTGGAATCATCTATCTTTCTGAGGTCTCCTGTGTCTCCTCTGTGGAAAAGAACATCTTTTTAATGGAAATCGGCTGCTTTCAAGTATGAATGGCTATCATTATCGAAAGAACATGGACTCGGTCGTGAGCCCTGAGCACCTATGTCCCCCCACCCATCTGTGACATGGAAAAGCTTCCCTCCTTCCCCCGGCCCCGCGCCAGGAGTTCCCTCACACTCCCGACTAATGGTCCCAACTGCATGGCAGTCACTCCTCCCTACCATGGACTCCTGAGGCTCTGTCTTTTGCACACAGTTTCTTGTCCTGTTACCTCCTCTGAGCTCAAATCACTGGATATAAGGGACTTAGAAGTCCGGATTGAACTGCTTCTCTTCCACATCCCATTGGAATGGCTCGGCAGCCCCTGTCTGCAACCTGATTTTACCTTGGAGAATACAGTGCAATATGTCGCTTTGATTATTTATTCCTCTTGATTGTGGAATTAATTTGATGACATGTTCATGGTACTCGTGTCAATCCTCTTTTCAGAAGAGAAAGCGTGGGGTGCTTCAGAAGATCAAATATTACCACCAGATACACAAACAGCCACACAAAGTTATAGACCTTTTGAGCTGGAAGGGCCTTAAAGCTCATAGAGACACCCTCCCCCCTTCATTTTGTAGATAAGGAAATTGAGGCTAAACACAGAAAATCCTACTACAGGTTCTTTCTAAGAACCCAGCTTGTGCACTGAGGTTATACCCAGATAACGTCTCTAGAAGACAGCCCTGACAAATTCTTCAATCCCTACCCCTAGTTGGGACAACAGTGGAAATGTCCCAGATGTTTCTATACTGTTTGGGTGTTTATGGCAAAATAGAAACCTTTTTCACTGCGGATGCCCTGGGTCAACCTGTGGGTATGCTCACCGGGGGGCTCTTCCACAGCCTGGCCAGGTCCCCTTTCCTTCGAGGTAGACAAGAAAGAGAGAGAGATTTCACGGCTGAGAATTTGGGTTTGCTTGCCTTGCGTCTTCGTGTGTCGGTTTCACCCCTTTTAGGAGAGCCATGTGAATTCATCACAGGGTCAGGGAAGTAAAAACCTCTGAGATGTGTCCAGGGTTACTCAAGACATGAGTGTGCGTATTTAAAAGTGCCGCGTTCTTTCCTTCGCTCCACGCAGGAGCACCTTCAGTGTGACGAAATGGGAAGAAACCCAGGCTCTGGAAGTAACCTGTTGGGGTTTGAATCAACCCAGCTATGTGCTCTCTCAGCTTTGCAAACTCCCCCAAATTCTTTGAAATTGTCTTGAGTTTTCATGTCTTCACCTTTCAAAGTGGGGACCATCCCTACCACGCAAGCTGCCTTGGGGTTCAAGTGAGACCAAATACGTGAAGTAAGTCCTCACGAAATGTGCCTTTCTTGTCTCTGCCGGGCCTGGGTAAGATCTGGAACTCTCCACGAGCATGATTGATGTTCCTTTTTTTTTTCAAAGATAATTTGGAAGGTGGGTGCAAGTTAGTTCTGCACACAACAGTCCCTTTCCAAAAGGTGGCCTCTTATATAATTATGTATGACTAGAGACAAAGTGTTAATAAGACCTGGAGCGGGGGACTTCCCTGTCAGTCCAGTGGTTAAGACTCCATGCTTCCAGTGCAGGGGGTGTGGGTTCGATCCCTGGTCGGGGAACTAAGATCCCACATGCGGTGCAGCTCGGCCAAAAAAAAAAAAAAAAAAAAAGAAAAGACCTGGAGGGGATTTTAAGTGGTAAGAAAAGAGCAGGAAGGGACAATGTCTGCAGGGCTGACATGGTGCCTGGAGCAGCTTCTGAGAAGTTGCTGGGCAGACTGGCTGGAGGGGATTCGTGGGTTTCACCCTGCTTTCCAGGCTGCCGTTAAAACAGAAGGACGTAAACTAGGTCACAGAAGAAACAAACCTGAAGCCTGTCCCTTCCGAGCTGTAGGGATGAGTTGTGAGCCTGGTCTTTGGTCAGAGGCTGAGGACATCGGATACACCGGTGCCCAAATATCTTCCCTTTTTTAACGTAACATTTTCCCATAGGATTCCCTTTCCACATCCATGGAAATCCTAGATCTCTCCTGCCTGAGTACAAAGGATTCCAGGTAATGTTGTGAATAGTAGGTCACAGGGGACACTGGACAGTTCATCTCCTTGGGAAACTATTAGGTCAGAGAGTTATATTTGACAAAAGATCCTAAGGAATGTCTGTCCTGAAGTCAAAGAGGAAAACTGCAAAGAAATGCCTTAGGATTACCTTAAATGTAGGAGAGATGAGGGGCAGGGCATAAAAAAAGAAACAACTGGTCTTTATATTCCTTGATAAGACCTGTGAAGTATTGAAGTAACCCCCAAATTGTCACAACTTTTGTGGATGTTGGTTTATGGGATTTTTTTTTTTAATCCTTTTTTTTCCTCTCTGTCCTGGTGACTTGTCTTGCTTTGAGATTTTTTTTTTTTTTCAAGAATTGTTTTCGTTCAACATATATTAAGCTCTTACTGAATGCCAGGCACCTTCCTAGACCCCCAGGCTGTGGCGATCCAGTGTGTTCTAAGGGAACAGCCCCGGGATATAAGGACTGCGGTGTGCCGTTGGATTGGCAAGAGAGTGGGGTTAGAGGAAAGGGAAACCCTAAATCGGGCTGCTGGGCCATGGGTTCCCTCCCCCTCCTCCACCTTCATGCCTCGATTCCAGAATTACAGTCATTTTCCCCTGTCAGACCCCTTAGAAACAACTGCCACCCTCGGATCCCTAAGACAAAAACCAGCGATAAAGCAGGATCTGAGGTAACAATCTCTCATGGCTAACTCTTCCCAAGCTTCAAGGGTCCCGCCCCTCTGCTTGCCCCCAGATCGTGGGGTGATTTCTTGTTTTTTTTTTTTTTTTTGTGGTACGCAGGCCTCTCACTGTTGTGGCCTCTCCCTCTGCGGAGCACAGGCTCCGGACGCGCAGGCTCAGCAGCCATGGCTCACGGGCCCAGCTGCTCTGCGGCATGTGGGATCTTCCCGGACCGGGGCACGAACCCGTGTCCCCTGCATCAGCAGGTGAACTCTCAACCACTGCGCCACCAGGGAAGCCCGATTTCTTGTTTTAAAATTAAGACATAACTGGGACTTCCCTGGTGGACCAGTGGTTAAGACTCCGCACTTCCACTGCAGGGGGCACAGGTTCGATCCCTGATCCGGGAACTAAGATCCTGCAAGCCACGTGGCACGGCCAAAAAAATTAAGATATAACTTCCATACAGTTAAGGGCACAAATCTTAGTGTATAGGTGGATGCACTTTTACAGTAGTGTCTACCCATGTCACCGCCTCTCAGATCCACAGGCTACTCCCAGCCCCACAGAAGTTTCCTCGTGTCATGCTGTCATGTTATAAAAGGTATTTAGAAGGCCCTTCAATATGTACTTCCCTTCCTCTCACTTCTCAGCTATAATGAAAAGGGGAGGAAAACCCCACCATCAACACAAAACAAGACCGTGAAGGGTGTACCTTTCGGCAGGTCAATTTGTAGTCAGTCCCTGGACCTCAGTTTCCTCATGAAATCATATATATCTAAGGTTACATGATTTTTAGAATCCTTTTAGCCCTAGCTTTTATTCCAAGTGAATGAAAAAGAGAATCAGAAGAAACCTAAGTTTCTCTTCAAAGGCTTTTAGGTCCATGCTCCATGACTAAGTGGGATTGTGAAATGAAATTGGAAAAGGTAAGTTGCTCTTTGGGTGGGTTGAGAATGGAACCATCAGTTCTAATCTACAAAAGGAAAAGGTTTTCCTTTCAAGTTGATGACTTCAGGCTGACTCCTGCAGTCTGGCCAAGGCTCGTCTCCTTTATGTGCTGCCCAGATTCATCCAGTAGTGAAATTGTGTGAGTTGTTCACCCAAACTTTGTCAAAAGCTCAGTTGCCTTGATGTTGTAAACTAGTCGGATTTCAAACATGAACGGTTAAGAAGACGTGCGTTGAAGTAGAAGAATTTTGTTCACATTTGCTGTTATTTATTTTTTAAATTAAAAATGAAACTGTATTTTAAAGTTTATTGTGTATTTAGTTGATTATTACCCTTATATTAATTGAACTCATTCCTGGACTTCTCCTCATTGACACATCACACCCACCATCTCTTCTGGTCTCATTTCATTACTGGTCCTATTTGTTTAAACTTGTTCTGTGGGATCATAGAGTCACCTTTGCCTGGAAGCAATAAAAACCGTAAACGATTTGGTTTTTACTTTACCTCCACCCACACCCCGTTCATCCCTTGGCATCTGAGCTGACAGTTTACAACAATTTATTTAATACGATTAGTATTAAATAAGTATAAAATAAGTCCTATTTCTTCACTCATTCACCACGGATAATTAGGCAGAGTTAAAGGGAAATAAAGAGGTTAAAAGGTATATCAAATAACTTACATTGAAAGGATGGGAGCGGATTCTCAAACCAAGTTCAACAAAGTAGGTTGAACCCGGGAAGAGGCCACATCCCAGACCAATTAGATCAGAATTTCCGAGGGAAGGGAGTGGGACCCAGGCATTAGTATTTCTTTTCAATCTCTCCATGTTATCCCAATGTCAGGCCAAGGTTGAGAACCATTGCCTTAGAGGAAATAACAGCTTTAGCAAATCAGTGTTCAAGGTGCTTTTCTTAAACTCCCTGCTGGTGGTGAGTCAGATTGGAAAGAGGGGGCAGCCTCACTCCGGTTAGAATAACACCACTGTCTTAAGTCCTGGGTTGATGCATAGATTTTTTTTTTTTATTTTAAAGAACGTGTCCTAGTACTTTAAAACATGTGCAATTTATTGCCTTTCAGAGCAATGATGCTGCACTGCCTGTGTACATAAGAATCACCAGAATGCTTATTAAAAATGCAAATGGCTTGGACCCCAGAGAGAGACTCTGAGTCAATAAACCTGGGGAATCTTTTTGAATCTTGTGTCCCTATTGAGAAATACTACCTTAGAGCATCTTCCGCTGTCAAGATGTGTACGTGCTGTTATCTTGTGCAGTGATTCTTAGCTTTTTTTCCAGTCACCTTGAGGATACTACAACTTCTAAAACTTTTGCTAAAAATGGTCTATCTTCAAGCCGTTCTTTCTGTTACTTGATCATTTAAAGCCATCTACATTTGAGAACTCGTCTCATTAAAATGTATCATTTGGTATGTTTCCCCATCCTTTATTTTGAAAGGCTGCCAGACTTTTTTTGAAGCTATGTTTCCCCTTTTTTTATTTGGAAATGTTTCGGACTACTTAGAAGTTATTCAGATTCAGGAAAGTGTTTATAATTTTAATAAAGTGGTCATTTTCTTTCCTTCCCCTTAGTCACTTGAGCCATTTGAGAATCAAATACTCAACATGTTCATCCCAAGCCTCTAACCTCAGCATCGGGGAGCTGAATGAGTATCATCTTTACATCCCAGTCAGAGAGGCCCACAGCTACCTCCGAAGAAATTGTCCCAAAGACACGCTCTGGTGAAGGAAAGCTGATGTTCCCAACAGGATGTATTAGATAAATGGGTGTGTGGCCTTCCTCTTGTAATGTGTTAACTAACGCAAAGATTGTTTTTATAAAAACAGAAATAGTTCCTGAGTGGCGACTTTAAGCCCCTTATTCTGCCTTGTAAGTATTGATTAATGAAATAATGCAGGTTTGCCTTTTGTTCCATAAAGAAACATAAGGTAGATTGTAAACCACATCACTGCTTAATTTTATTAAAATGAAATTGAGGTAGTTCTTTGATTCAGTTTTAGAGATTCCTCAGTAGGAGATACTTGGGAAATCTGTTGTATGGTAGTAAGTATATGCTTTAAAAAGTAAGGGTTTTCTCTCCTGTGGAATGTTTCTGACCTCTGTTCCAGTTCCTTAGCACAAGTCCTGCCCTTTTTTGAAGAGGTGGAAGGAGGCTCCATCTTTCTGATTAAAAGAGGAAAAAAGGCTTAGACCTTTGCCGTGCAAATAGAGGCACAATTTGTTGCTGTGACATCAGGCAAGTTATCTGAGATTTGGGTTTTTCAAATGGCCTCATAGCCACTGGGGAATTATGAGAATAAATGAGAAAGCTGGTGTCATAGTGTCTGGGACCTCATGGAGAAATGGTCACCGGGAAAACTAAGTTGACACATGAGCCCCAGTAACCAAATAACTGGGCTTCCAAGTCCAAGCTCATTGGCTGTCATCATAGTGCAATACAGGAGCACTTGACCTTGGAACCCAGCAGAACCAGGTGGGTCTCGTAAACTCTTGGAGCTCTGGTTTCCTCCTTTTAAAGGGAAGACAATATTTACTTTCCAAGGCCGATACAAGCGTTAATGAAAATATTTATGCATCTGTCTAGCCCATTGCTGGAGAATGAGTGGTGGCCATGCTGTTCGACCAGAGGAAACAGGAACGCCTGAATCCTGTCTTCAGCTGACTACAATCCATGTGTTTCTTAAGAGAAATACCAAAAACCTCAGACACGTGAATGCTATTATTTTTAGGCCTTGGTCCAAACCTCAGTGTGCACCGCTCGCTCTGATGACCTTGGAGGAACCACGTGGAGCCGGAAGGAGCATTGGACGAGGCCTCCTTTCCCCAAGGCCTGTCTCAGGTTCCGGTTGACTTTCAAAGAGATTAGAGGCAATCTGGGAGGGAAGCTTTGGCCATGGCCCTATCTTGCTTCTGTAGGGTATGGTCAAAGAGAAAGCTACCACCCCATAGAAAACCGGATTGACTCAGTATTGGCCAGGGACCAATTGTCCTGTGGGTTCAGGGTGCAGGTTGGTGGTGGTGGAAGTGAGCCATGAGATTCCTTTAGTCAACAATAACGGTCCCTTTGTGTTATCTCTCCTGTCCTCTGCCCCCTGTCGACACACTTGGGGGACCCCCTTTGGGGGCTTACATTGTCCCACCCCGACCAGAGTTCTGAGTTAGAGAAAGACTTCATATTTATGCCACTTTATTCCCAACACAGTACTTCATCATGTGCAACCTGGCATAAGAATTTCTGAAATTCACACAATTTACAGATATTGAATGGGTCACAGATTTCAAAGTCAGAATTACACTTGTGTTGTCAATTTTTCTGGTCCAGTGGATTTACATCTTCTGCCCAGTTTCCTCTTCGATCAGACTTTCCTGAAAAATATGTGAGTAGCAAATATATCAATGTTGCTTTTCTGAGCTGAGTTTCATTATGTTTGAACATTTTAATTTCTGAAATATCGATATAGAAAGAATAGATCCATTTGTTTTTGCACACTAGAAAATGCTAGAGAGCTAGATCATGTCTTTATAAGTCGTTTAATAAGCATAATATCTACATTAATAGTTTAAAGGTAGGATGTGAGGACAGAGGTGAAAAAAGGTCTGATCCTTTTGTCTGTGTTTTTTTTTTTTAATGGCTGAGTCGGGTCTTAGTTGCGGCATATGGGATCTCTGTTGCAGCGCGTGGGCTTCTAGTTGTGGTGTGCGGGTTTTCTCTCTCTAGTTGTGACGCGCAGGCTCCAGAGCACGTGGGCTCTGTAGTTTGCAGCCCACGGGCTCTAGTTGAGGCGAGCGAGCTCAATAGTTGTGACACGCGGGCTTAGTTGCCCTGAGGCATGTGGGATCTTAGTTCCCCAACCAGGGATTGAACCCACGTCCCCTCCATTGGAAGTCAGATTCTTTACCACTGGACCACCAGGGAAGTCCCCATCCATCTGTTATGAATCCAGTCTTTGCCTCAATTCTGTCTTTCTAATATCATGTTTGGATAATTTCATTCCTTGCTATTAGTTTTATCATGAGGTAAACAGGATTAGAAAAAGAAAGGAAATAAGTATGTCTGTCCACTTTTTCTCTGTCCTATGGGTGTAGAAATTGAAGTCAATGGAGAAAATAAAAACAATTGCTCATCTTTATATATGACGTATTCAGGCTTTTTCTGCTCCTGGGCATAGCTGAAAATTAACTGTGATGCCTTCTAACTGCTGTAAATAAGTGGACCATGGAGCTCAGAGAACATCAGAATTGAATTCAGGTTTCAATTTCTATATTCAGTTCTCTTTATACATTTTTTTAAATCAAAAACCTACGTTGGTTTAGTAGAGTTCCATCTTGGGTGGGAATTTGGAAAATTAGTATTGTCCAGTCAGAAAACTGGAAGTCAAATCTGTGGCTCTGAATTATAAATTTACTAGTTTGGGAGTTTTTATTCCAAAGAGAAAGAAAATTAATTAGAGCACCATTTTTGATTTCTACATTTCCCAGGGAGAACCGTGTTATACCAAGAACTGTTGAAGAATCCAGTGGAGAGGTGTGGATTAGTCTAGAGAAGAATAGTCTAGAGAGTTTGATGAACATACTTGAAGAACTGACATGTAGCAGTGGGAAGAAACTTGTTTTGTCAGTCATCCCGTAGGCTAGAGCTGAGATTAATAGATAAAGGTCCCAAAGAGATTTCAATTTAAGAAAAAAAGAAAAAGTGTTCCAATCATTATTACTGTCTAACCACTGAAAAGGGGTGTTATGGAATGGCAAGGGCCCAATACAGGAGGAATTCAGGCAGTCAGGAAGGTAAGCCCTGCAGTAGCTAGAGATGGTTGTCCTAAGTGGATGACCAAAGTGGTGGTGCCCAGGGCCCATCCATGTTATTAACCCTGTAACTCACCAGAGCTCCTCTCAGGTCCCTGAGTGGAGAACGGCGCTGGTGTACGGTGCACTCAAAGCGCTGAGGTCCTGCTGGTTGATCAACCTCTTTGGCTATCTGCAAAAACAAGAATGTGATTCTTGGAGATGGAGATACAGACGTGAAATGGTATTTTCCATTTCCACCAAAAGCTGTGTGTGGGAAGTGAAGTCAAGGGGGTTGTGGGACTGAGAATGCTGAGACTTGGGATGGAGACTTAAAAGATCATAGAAATGCTGTCAGACACTTCTACAGATCGGTGTGCAGTTCTGGAGGAAATGGGCCATAATAAGGAGAGAGGCTATTTGTCTCCTTACAGTTGATGAGAATGAAGCCCTTCAAGCCTCGTCACAGGATGGTATACAAAAAAATGCAAGAGCTTATAGTTATGACGAAGGGTGATCTCATTTTCAAGTTTTTACTAAATATGTGCTAGTTAGAAGAGAGTTGCTTCACATATAGTCTGTGGAGAGGGAATGTCAGATTCTGGGCTTCTTTGTTTCGTACTAAATTATCTTTATTATTTCTCCAAAATGAGATATTTCTTTTCAGTGAAAACTAAATGGTTTTAAGTTTCTCTAGCTATGTTTCCCATTCTCAGCTCTATATTGAGTGTCCAGCCCTGAATCATTCATCCTTTAGGGCCTGGTTCGTTTCCCATTAACTTAAAAAACAATAACAACTGTCTTTCATTTATCCACTAACATCTTTTTGGATTAAGCAGCCAAGATATATGGCTTCGCTCATGTGATCCTCACATGGCCCCAAGAAGTCACATTTTATAGATGAAAAAACCCAAGTACCTGTGTCAGTTCTGGTACTAGCACTGAAAACTAATTTCTATGGAATCAAATCCAGCATATTGTCCAGAATGTATTTTGTCTTCTTGAGCTTGCTAACTCCTCTCCTCTAGGGACCTCCAATTTCTTTGCTTGAGTGCCCATATCATTAAAAAGAAATTGGAGGGACTTCCCTGGTGGCGCAGTGGTTGAGAATCCACCTGCCAATGCAGGGGACACGGGTTCGAGCCCTGGTCCGGGAAGATTCCACATGTCGTGGAGCAACTAAGCCCGTGCGCCACAACTACTGAGCCCATGCGCCACAACTACTGAAGCCCACGCACCTAGAGCAAGTGCTCCTCAACAAGAAAAGCCACCACAACGGGAAGCCCACGCACCGCAACGACCACTCGATGCCACTAGAGAAAGCCCGCACGCAGCAACGAAGACCCAACGCAGCCAAAAATAAATAAAATTAAATCTTTAAAAAAAAAAAAATTGTAGAGCATGCACCCTTGATAAGGATACTTATTTATGTTATAAAAGTGTACTGCTGACCTAATATCACAGATATTTTTAAAACATGAAATTACAAAAAAAAAAAATAGGCAGAATTCTAAGATTTTCTTTCCAAATCCCAAAGAATCATCTTGTGCTAGAGACCTTGGCTCCGTCCACTTGTTTCTAATTCCTTTGGCAAATCTATATCCTCAGAGTACGACACACCCCTTTGCGCTTGCTTATTGGTCTGAGGATTATTCCTGCTCTTTGTCCCATTAGTCCCTGTCTGAATTGAAAGCAGGAATGGGACTTGACTTTGGAAGTGCCTTATCACCCCCGGAATACCTAGGTTGGAGCCAAGAACCGGTAGCACTGTTGGACGCATGCAGGATGTTGGCATCGTTCAGTTGCATCACGTAAGCCATGTCTCATTTTGAAGCTGAGAGAAACTTACCTCTTGGAAAGAATCAAGTACGTTTTCAGCATTTCTCTTTCCTCCGGGGCGCAACCCATAGGACCAGTGCTGGCTGGAGCAGCCCACCACACAGAGAGTCAGCAGAATAAGTCCAGCTAGAAGTTTTGGACTCGGCTCCATTCTAAGGAACATCAATGTGACCATAAAAATAGACCCAGACTGCGTTGAGCCAAGACTCCTTTGGTGAAAAGCCTAACACTGGTGTCACTAACCCGGCAGAAGACGGAAGTGGGAGTCATCTGTGGTTTTCACATGCAGGTACTTGCTTGCCTTGAGTTTCCTAGCCACTGGGGACAACATCACTCCTTTAAACTCACATGTTGAGTGCTTTTTAGAACTAAACCTTTTTTTTTTTTAGAACTAAACTATTTTAATGTGTATTATTTATTTGGTTATCCAAACCTCAGGATTCCTCCTTTATCAAATTCACTTTTTGTCTTCATATTCCCCAGTCCCGCCCCGTGGTTGGTTTTCAGTCCTGAGATAAAGAGAATCGGGCCATCTGCTCTGAAAAGGGGCTCCTACTAGGAGTCTCTGGCTAATATAAGTTGCTTGACATTAAATGGCTACCCTATGGTGCTAATTACATTTTGCCGAGCATCTGTCCTCTAGTCTTCCACACATTGCCGCTGGCTGGACCATCTGTGAGTGTGAGAGAGGAGTCCACGCTTTTGAAAGCACGGGGTTCCACACCAGCTGCCTCCGTGGCCAAGGCAGCCTTGAATTATTGAATTACATGTGGAATTCTCACAAAGGAATTTTCACTGGTGGGGAAGGGGCCAAAGACAAAATCAAATATTGGTTGATGAGCTGCTTCGATTCCCCAAAGTCTGGATCTCTGTGGCTGGAGGTGACAAGGATCAGGAAGGCCAAGGTTTCTTTAGACACCGGGTGGCCTTAGCTCTTTTTTTTTTTTTTTTTCGGTACACGGGCCTCTCACTGCCGTGGCCTCTCCCGTTGCGGAGCACAGGCTCCGGATGCGCAGGCTCAGCTGCCATGGCTCACGGGCCCAGCTGCTCCGCGGCATGTGGGATCCTCCCGGACTGGGGCACGAACCCGTGTCCCCTGCATCGGCAGGCGGACTCTCAACCACTGCGCCACCAGGGAAACCCCAACCCTAGCTCTTATAAAGTGCCCTATAGACAGACAATAGCATGCAGTCTACAAACAGTGCTAGAAATACAAAGCATTTTACCTGTCTCAGAGCAGAGTCCCCCCAAATCCCAAGCTTCCTTTGGAGTGTGTTGAATCTGACTTTTCATTTTTCTAGCTTCCTTTTTATATGAAACTTTTCCAGGACGCTGAAATCTTCCCTGCTGGTTAATTGCACAGCACGTGGACTTTTATTTTATTTTTAATAGTAAATATTTTTTAAGCCTCACATAAAGCCCTTAATGCTGTATGTAATTGGAACACCCACTGGTGTATCTGTTAAATTTACTTAAATCTTGGCCATTAAAACCTCAGCTAAGACTACTATAGCTGAGGCCACAATTCAAAGCAATTAAAATCTAGCTAGGTAGGATCCCCTTGAGGAAACTGACAGACATATCAAGACTTCAAGGAAAATAGCTGTCTTAGAATGTCATGTTAAATGCACACATAAAAACTTTCACGGAGGCGGCCATGCAATAATTGTAGAGGTTGAGTCAGGATGCCTGGGATCTGGTCTCAGCTCTTAGATTCCTCGTGTGTTAAAAGGAGCAATTTATAGGCAATAAGTGATTATTGGTACTATTCCAAGCCCATATAGGATCGCCAAAATAGATGGCGTGAGTTTGAAAATTCCCCAGTCTGCTACCCTCCAGGTTTCCTCCTTGACTTATTTTTTATTTATTTAATTTATTTAGATTTTAAAATTGAAGTACAGTTGAGTTACAATGTTCTGTTAGTTTCAGGTGTACAGCAAAGTGATTCTCTTTCACACACACACACACACACATGTGTAACTTATTTTTCAGGTCTTTTCCCTTATAGGCTATTACAAGATATTGAGTATAGTTCCCTGTGCTGTACAGTAGGACCTTGTTTATCTATTTTATATATAGTAGTGTGTATCTGCTAATCTCAGACTCCTAATTTATCCCTCCCCTCCCTTTTCCCTTTTGTAACTGTAAATTTGTTTTCCATGTCTGTGATTCTATTTCTGTTTTGTAAATAAGCTCATTTGTATCTTTTTTTTTTTTTTTTTTTTTTTAGATTCCACATATAAGCAGTATCATATGATGTTTGTCTTTCCCTGGCTTACTTCACTTAGTATGATCATCTCTAGGTCCATCCATGTTGCTGCAAATGGCATTATTTCATTCTTTTTTATGGCTAATACTCCATCGTATATATATACCACATCTTCTTTCTTGAAAGCCTTATACAGCATCAGAAAGGTAAGGAGAAACATTGTAGTTAGCATCCGCTAAATGCAAAACCATCTAGAGTAGATTTAGGCCCATGTCAACTCATTTCAGTAGATACTTATTGAGTTAAAAGATGCAAATCCCTGTGCTAAAGGTCATGGGAGTACAAAGATGAGAAATAATCTGGCATGTGAATGAGACTAACCTGCTTCATTATTAGTCCTGCAAAGTGGACATCATGATCCAAATTTTACAGAGATATGTTTCACCCCAGTAGTGAGCCCTCGGACGTTTTATTTACACAGTACAAGCATTTAAAAAAGAGAGAGATCCACTACTCTTTATTACATTTATTTGAATCCATGATTGTCTTTCCTAATTTACCCCTGGGCTGTAACTCATGATGGTCAAGGATCCCATCTTATTTAAACATCTGTTAATAAATCCCAGCATTTAGGGACTTCCCTTGTGGTCCAGTGGTTAAGACTCCATGCTGGGTTCGATCCCTGGTGAGGGAACTAGATCCCGCATGTGGCAAGGAAGATCCCGTGGGCCGCAGCTAAGACCCGGCGCAGCCAAATAAATAAATTAATAATTTAAAAATCCCCAGCATTTAATCAGCATTCAATAAGTATAGATTGGAATGAATGTGTGAATGAATGAATAAAAGGTAAGGACCTTTTAGCCAGATTAGACCTAATGTTTCCTCTACTTCTGCATCAAAGATACGTGTTGGTTTTTTTTCCCCAAAGGAAGTGGACTTTTAATTTTTAATACTTGTTTCTTAAATTACAGAAAATTTAAGTCTTTGCCGTCAGATCCCACTCCATAGAAAGTCTAGGGTGGCTTTAAACCAGTTTGATTTAAACCATTAAATTCTCTTCCCCTACTATTTTCAAGGTCTTAGTAAACGTCTCCCAGCACAATTGCACAGACGCTGTCCAAAGATATGTTTTATCCGACACAGAATTAAACCTTCATGTACAGTTGGATGGAAGGCCTGTTACATTTGCTGAGCGGAAAAATGTTTAAAAGTAACTGAATATGTGTTCATTTTAGAGCCGGGATTGGCATTTCTCCTCGAGTAGGATGCTAAACCAGTCAGTTGTTGCCCAGTGTCCTGTGAAATAATTACATCTGCAAGGATCTTGGCATAAAGAGCAATATCGTTCCACCCAAATACACTCCTGCTTTGCCCAGCCACCTCTGTGGAGGTTGTCAGATCCTCTGAAGAGGATAAACTTTAAAGTATAATTGCCAATAGAGGGGGCATTAAAAAGTAGAACGTAAGTGATTGACTTTATCTCATTTAAATTATTTTATCTCATTTAGACACTGAATAATATAAGCGCCATTCTGACACGGAGGAGTGCAATCTTATCTCACTGTAAAGGTAATGAGAGGCTAGTTTTCAACAAGAGTCCATTATGTTTGAACGATATTTGTTTAAATTGTCCAATTGATTTCATGTTTGCTGAAAGAGATATGCTTCTAACAGTGTTGCTTAAGCAGATGTGGTCTTTGGTTAGGAGTAATGAAAGCGGAGTTGAGACGTCTGACCCTTATTGTCATGTTAATCACTCATCTCTGGTTAAGCATCCCTGCATTTCTGGTAGCTTATTTCTATTAGTTGGTATTAAATCTTTGAAGAATGCTTTGAAATTTTTACATGAACACAGCCACATGGTCTGTGAATTCATCCAGTATGCTTCATGCCCTTGAAGCCTGCCTTAGCATTGTCCTAGATCTCAAGGGCACCAAATAGGATATCAAATAAATATGCAATTAATGGAATGTGGAGGTTTGGTGACAAATTTTGATCCTTTTCACAGTTCCAAGGATAGATCGATTTACCAGGAAGCTGAATTTAGTTAATTGGGTTTAAATATTTGGATTTTATAGTTATACTTTTCCCCTAAATTTAGAAATTTCCCAAATTTTCAAGTATGGCTTTAGAGGGAAAATGGCCCCATTTTTAGCATTAAAAAAACAAACCCTCAGAATTATTAAAATGTAACAATAATGGTTTAGTAATCTTGCTGAATGACAGATGGAAACCTTCTTTGTCCTAATGTAAAATCTCAGCAGGAAGGACTCATGAACTCCTGCTGACATATCTAAAGTTGTGAAAGGGTTTTGGAGAATTTAATCCTTGCATAAGCTACTTTATACCAAAAGTAATGTAACTGCTTTTAGAGTTGTACATTT
Source organism: Delphinus delphis (assembly GCF_949987515.2). NCBI lineage: Eukaryota > Metazoa > Chordata > Mammalia > Artiodactyla > Delphinidae > Delphinus > Delphinus delphis. The sequence continues at coordinate 102,193,053 of NC_082688.1, forward strand.
TAAAGATGATAATACTTCCTTGGAGATTTAAAAAAATTCTAGGGCTTTTCATATATCAAAGATGATTTAAGGTTGACTTGCGGTAGATTTACTTCCAATTCATGAAATGAACAGTTGGAGAAAACACCCCAAGTCTCGACTTATGATGGTAAACTTCATAAGAAAATGAATTTACAATATTTCCTACTAAAATGGCTTTGAAATTATAGTTAAAAGGCTAGACTATATTACAGCATATGTATTGCTCTAAACAGTTACATGAGTTCTGAATTTTCTCAGTGTAGATAATTAGCTAATTTAGGTTTAAACCCTTTTCTAGCCCTTCCCCACCCCTCCTCCTCCAATTGTGTTTTTAACCTATGTGTACAGTCATGTTTCATTGCTCGGGTCAATGGAAGTTTTACTATTTTGAAACTTCCCTTCCTTCTTAAACTTCTTTCTTCTGGTTGTCAGGCTAGAACATTTTAGGGGCAATGTATCAATACGTAACCATCCTAATAAAAGCTAGCTGGTAATAATGTTCATCAGCTAAAGAGTAACACAAAAATTGAATTATTGGAAGACAGTATTTTCTTTCGTTAAGCATTAATGGAATGTCTTTGTGCTGTTAGAATGGTGGATTTTAAGAGGAGGGTCATAAAATAACCATGCTTAAAGAAATAACTTTAACGGCACTTCCTTCCTTTTCCACCCAGACCCTTGGGGCTGGTCTTCAACACATATTGAAGAAATGTAAGTAAATTTGGAAAGTTCTGATTTTCAAAAGCAAGACAAGAAACTCCTTTTCAACATTTTACGTCGTTTATTAATGCAGTATACATTAGATCCAAAACCTGCATTTTCTAAGCATACCGTGTTTGGATCTTTCAGATTCTTCTGCAGTCTTAGGTTATGTCTACAGATGTACCCTTAAGTGGATGAACAACACATTCTATAATTATTGAAAATATAGTACAGAGTGAAATGATTTAAATATAATTTAGGCACATATTGATTACGAAAATAGATATCTCTCAATACAATACTTCTCTGTCTTGGTAAAAATAATAAAGCAAAGAAAATAATTCATTTCTGAAGTTGCTTTCCTTCACCTGTAAAGGTCTGACCTCCTCCCACTATGCATATATACCCTTTACTGTTAAGGAAAGCTTTGCATATGTTTATATAGAAGAATAAGCTACGTAAATATTGAAGACATGTCATTCTCCCAAAGGAGACAAAGTGGTTTTTAATGATTCCTTGCCTCAAACCGATGAGTCTGCAGAATTCAGAACCCATATGGACACAGCTTAACATCCCTGCTCTTGGGGTAGACATAGGACACCGGTTACTGGTAAGGAAGTACAGGCCCTGCCCCTGCTGCTGCAGAGATAATGACTCAAAAAAGCCAGGCTAAAATTTATTAAAACAAAAGAAACCAGAAATATAAGAACCACAGGTGCTGACTTATTGGTATTACATCTTGGACCAGTCAAATGCCTTTATTTTCATTTAAGTTTGTTGATAGCTATAGTCAAACTGTCAGTTTAAAAGTCCTCATTCCCCGTTGTAGGGTTTTGAGCTGCAATTATATTATGTTGACTTCTAAAAGATGAATTTACCATATTCATTCGTATTTTATAGCTGATCGCAGTGGATTGGGATTTAATACCTATTTATTTCCGAGCTGGCCCTGTTTAAACTATTTAGCATTTGAATTAAATGAACGTTAATTATGCACCTTGGTTTTTTTGGTTCAGAACTATTTTCCTATGCTTGTTTTGACTCTACAGGAGGAAACCAGGCTAGCAGTGTAAATAGATAAAATTGCCTGGTCTGGCGTTGAGTGGAACTTGCTAAGAATGAAATCCTAAGGAATGCTCATTCAAAAGTTGTAGCTGTAAGTAAATCCTTCCTCCATTTGGAAAGTTCCACTGTTACTTAAGCTGACAATGATGGACAACAATATCTCTTGCCTTCCACTCTGTCTCAATCAGTAACAGAGGATTTCTTTAATTTAGCTAATGTTTTGTTCTTAAAGAAAAAAAAATGAACCTGAAAGCCTTGGGGAGTCTGATCTCACCATATTCACACGGTGTGACAGGTATTTAAAGTAGGGGAGGCATCACTAAAGCTACTGATATTTATAAACCTGAACAACCTTTTCAAAATTGTCATAAAGTTTAACAATTTAAATATCCATACTGCATCTAAAGATTCAATAAATATAATTGCATATGTTGTGCTTTTCATAAATTAAAATCTTCAAATGCATTTCAAACCAAGATGGTATTTCCACATCATGCCTATTGAAAAGCAAATATAATAGATACTATTCCTGGTCACAAAGCCAGGCAAATCCCCCTAACTCCACTCAAAAGGCAGCAATCTAATCTAGCTTCCCTACATCTACTAAATGAGTGCTTCTCTGTTAAAATCAGAATGTGGAAAAAAAGTCACTTTTTCCCCTTATGCACCTCTGAGAACAAGCATAATCCTCTCCTTGTTTTTTTTTTTAATTCCCTTCCAGTGTTATTTCTTCCAGACAGCTGAGTGGGTGGAGAAAGAAAAGTGATACGGAGAGCATTTCTCGTCTTCAGCATCTTCCTCCATCCCCAGGATTCTCATCTGACGCTTTGTGACATATGGAGTGGTGTCAGCATCTCTTCAAAGATGGCGCCCTTCACGTTGGAACCCCTCAGGTTGGCTTCTTGAAGGTCACACCCAGACAGGTCGCAGTTCTGTAGGACAAAAACAATATTCTTGGAAGTAACAGACAGATTTAAGGCCTCATCTGTTCCCTCTCAAAGTGATTCCTGGGGCATATTAGGAAAATGTTCCTGTACAATAAAACTCAAGTTATTTCTGGAGAACTTCCAGAAATTTTAGAAGAAAGTCATATTTTCTTCTCTCTGTATTTACTCTCTCTAGTTGATGCTCAGGCTGACCACTGTCAATAGGTATAAACAAAAGTTAATGACGAAGCATGTCCCTTCTGTGTTTTAGGCATTTAAAATCCAGAATGGACTCCAATGGAGTAAAAAGTATCTAAACAATCCATGAACAATAATAATGCAAGGCATGGGAGTGAGGGGGTGGGGGAGACTGTGTAAAAAAAAATCTGAGAGAAAGGGATTTCACTTCATTAAATTGCATAATAGATTCTCCTTCAACCCTAACACTCTTAGAGCAAGGAATTACCTCTTTTTAACCCCCAAATTATTTGTACAGTTCAATGAGTTTTAATAAATGTATACAGCAGTGTAACCACCACCATAAGTGGGAACTGCTTTCAAATTTCCCTTGAGATCAGGGAGTGACAGATGAGACAGGGATTTTGGATAAGTCCTACATCCCTGGGGATGGTGGGGACAATGGTTAGAGAGAAGGGTGACTGCACATAACCTGTCAGCAGCTGCCCCAACAGTCAACCTGATTAGTCTTTGCAATCAGCTGGATAAAGAGAAGCTTTCTGCTGTTTAACCGCATTGACTACATGCTAACTCAAACCAAGGAAAAACAATCATCATCATAGGTGACAGTAACACATAATAAAAAACTAAATAATGGTGCTTATAATAGGTTTATACCTTCAGTCTTAGGCTGGTTCTTTTTGCCTTTAAGGTTAATGGGGCCTGCTACTACGCTGCTAAGACCTACCAAGAGAACAAGGCGAAAACATTTTAAAAAATCAACAGCAAGCTAAACGTTGACGCGCTAGTCTCTACAATCCAGTCTATGCCAGGTTTTCTTGTATCGGGCTGTACTGTTCAGTACGATAGTCCCAGCCACGTGTGGCAGCTTATGTTTAAATGAATAAAAATTAAATTCAATTAAAAAAATCCATCTCTCAGTGGCACTGGCCACATTTTAAAAGCTCAGGAGCCATAGGTGGCTGGTGGTTACTGGACTGACAGCAGGGTCACAGAACATGCCCACTGTCGCAGAAAGAGCTACCAGAGAGCGATGATACAGACCTATTAACAGCTCTGGAGTCTGCACGCTAAATCTGCCAATCAAGATGATACATACAAGACAATACTGACGAAAAAGGTGACTGGACAGAATGAAAATCTCAGGTTGAGATTCAAAAAATATGATGCCGATTTAGAACAGGCTTCCCTGAACCTGATTTCAAACACAGATGTCATTTCAATTTCTCAAGTAGTTCAAGAAATAATCTGGCCCAATTAAATTCTGTTTGGAATTAAAATTTAAGGAAACCACAATCAACTGGATTAAAAAAGCATCTATCAAATGTATCTACTTGAGGGAGACCCAAGGAAAAGAGGAGAAATGAAATCAGCTCAGACTGAATGCCAGATTGAGTCTTCAAATCTGAACCTGGCATCTGTAACTTAGGTAACCGGATCCTACTCTGGAATTCAAATTTGTTTAAACAAGCAATTGAAAGGAAAGCATCCCTTCAGCTGGGCTGGCATGTTACCTGGCAGTTTTGACCAGCCAACTACTTTGTTTATGATCTCAATACATTTTGCAGGAGCTACTCAGTAATTCTAGATTAATAAAAACTCTTTCAACTTGCTGACTCACCTCCAAATCAGTTCCTGCCAGAGTCGCTCCTCTGAGGTTACAGTTCTTCAACTTTGCATTTTTTAAGGTAGCAACTCTCAGGTTAATTCCTGTCATTTGACTTCCTTCCATATCCACACCTTTCAGATTAGCACCTAAAGGGAATACATTTTAGGCACAGTTGAACTTGAAAATATTTATAGTCATCCATCTTCAAAAGATGCAAGGTGACTTATAATAGAGGTGAATGATGACCTCTGGATCCTTTGTAAATGACTGAATTATAAATCTGTCTCTCAACCAACATACATATATAAAGAGTTCTTTGTTAACAATATGTTTGCTTACACTATGAATTAAGCATTCATGTTTTAGTCTGTATTTTTGATGGAGGAATTAAATTCGGTCTTATGATAATTAGCACTTTTAAATATGCCCTGGAAAGTTCATGGCAGTGAAGATAAGTACTGTGTCTTCTAAATATACAAATAAATGAATTGACCAGTTCATGGACACAACAAAGCAATAAGGAATTCATAAACAAAATATTATATCCAAAAATGACAAAAAACTGCCTGGCTATATGCAAACTGAATTTCTTAATTTTGGTCCGTGTAAGGCTATGCTGTTCTGTTTGAAAGTTTAAGATGTTGATACTTAATTCTCCAACTGAAGCCTCCTTAAACATTGGAGGCCACATTTCCCGAGTTCAGCATGTTGGTCACCAGGACTGAGACCAAGCAATGGCTTAATCCCTTTGCAAATTCTCTAAGTATAAGACAGAAGAAATCTACATCCCTATGGTTGTCATGTTTTAGCAGTAACAATTGTTTTGCAGGGCTTTTTACTTACTTAACAGTGTGTTTTTACCTTAGAGAAGGTAATTATAGATAGAATCTCACCTTCTAAATTGGCTTTAAGACCAGAAGGATCTTCAAAATTGCACAGTTTCAGGGATGCTCCTTCTGCATTAGAACAGAGCATCTTGACTCCCTGGAGATTTGCACACTGGCAAAGGAAAAGAGAAATGTCCACGTATTAAGGTTCAGAATTTTGTTTGGAATAGAAAAAATTAGCTCAAACAGTAAAAGAAAAAAAAAGGAGGGAAAAAAAAAATCTCAGTTTGATACACTTACAATCAATTAGTTTCTGTTTACAATAAAGACTTTTCCAATTGAACCCAATAAAAACTGAGAAATGCTTTTAAAAAATAGTTGTTTTAAAAAAAACAAAAGGCAAATAAACAACAGCATTCCTGCTTTACATGAAACTTAAGAGTTTAGATAAAGAAGCTGAGGAGTCTGGACCATGACATCCCTATTTCTGTTTTTATAAACAGCCCAGGCCATGACAATGTGACAGTTGAAATGTCTGGGTGAAGAAACTTGTTAGGGGTATGGATTTTCTCCTTCCTTATTATTGTAGGAATCAATCAATGAAATTCTTGATGCTCAATAATGCTACCACTACCTTCTTTTCAAAGGCCAGACTGCTAAGGCCAGTAATGAAAGGCATCATCTAGCTACAAACACCACCAAGTTGTTTGTAGGGTCTTTCTGTACCAACCAGCAATGTTGTTGCTATACCACATTGTCAATCCTGAGTACCCAAGCCACAGTACAAGATATAAAGAGGAAAAAGCCAGAAAATATATGTTAGAATTGTAAATTATGCTAGTTTGTCTCAGAGGATTCAATGCCATCAGATCTGAACTCTAACAACTACTATCAGGCAGGAAGCTATCTGTAAAGGTGTTTTAAAAACTGTAAGGCACTACATAAATGATAACTGTAGTTATTATAAATTAGATCAGTGAAGAACTCTAAAATCCAAAGGCTGATCAAGTTATGCGATAGCTATACCTAACAAGAAAAATCCTTGTTTCGTAAGTGTAATTTCATTCACCCTACAGTCAATTCTAGTGAAAGGGAGATAAGCTATAGGCCATTTCAAATCACAGATAACTGACGAACACATGTGCATTTCCATCTGTGCCTGCGCTTTAATACCAGGTAGTACAGAAGCTCAGACTGACAGGTAGGACGATGAAGACCTGGAAGGACCAACATAACTCAAAGACGACTGGATTTTATGTGCTTGAAAATATAACAGGACAGGAAGCTGACAACTTGAAAATAAATGTCTCTGGTTCCCTATGTTATACTCCCAGGTAAAACAGATTGTAAGTATTATGAAAAGTTTCCAAGGTAATTATATAAGTACTGCTCTATACTCAAGGCTATGCTGTGGAATCTCAAAAAGAAACAAATATATAAGAAATTCAAGTTAAGTTTTCTGTCTCCAACCATAGAAAGCATTTCACCCACTATTTATCTAATGGTAAAGCAGGTCACCAACACTGAGACCTCAGAATTCAGCTCCTAAGTAAACCAGCATTGCAACTGTAAGAACTGGGCTATTTACTATATCAAGGGGCAATGGGTTTTGATGAAAGCAGTTAGGTTATTACTGTTTATTTAAAGTATGATAATGATATTAAGACTGTTTTTAAAAATGACCCTTATCTTTAAAAGATAAATAAAATAAATACAAGTGAAATTATGAGTTGCTGTAAAATAATCTTTGGAGAGGTACAGACAATACACGATTGTTTAAACACTGATATTGCTGAAGCTGAGGAATGGAGATATAAGGGGGATTCATTATACTAGCTCATTTTTGTTTATGTTTGACATTTTCCAAAGGAAAAAGTCATTTAAAAAAGACATAAGGAAAAGAAAATACACGGCTTAGAGTCTAGTTCTAACACTGTTGGCAAACTAGGCTTTGGGGCTTGGGCAAGTCTCCAGGTTTCAGTTTCTTAGTCTGTAACATGGGGTCACACTCGACCATCAAGGTCCCTTCCAGCTCTTACCATACTATAAGTCTTGCACTGGGAATGTGCAATGGATTCATAACAGCTGGATTATTATACCAGCTTTTACAAAGCAGACTAAAGTCAATAATGGCAGTTGGAGCACATGGAGGAAACACTCTAAAGGATGCTGACAGAACAGAGGGTGCAGGTCAGACATGGACCACGTAACTGTGATAACAGCTGAGGTCATCTTGGTCGACAGCAGAATTGGAGGGTTCCTATGGAAAGGTTTCACAGCCCATGAGGGAGGGATAAATTAGGAGAGAAGTTCAACAAGAGGGGTGGAACCATTAGGTGCATCTTGTGCTTAGAACACATCATATTTTGTGGACACTGCAATATGTACGGCCATTCATCAGCAGTCATCTTCAAGTGCCAAAGACAATTAGCGATTAGTTTTGACTTTCACGGCCCACACACTCTGGGCAACAACTCCTCAACATGAGCCATTTTTTATCAATAATTAAATTTGCAATTCTATAGCACTTCAGTATGTATCAGATAAAATTACATAGGCCATTGAGAGACCAGTAAAAGGACCTTGAGCTCACCTCCTCTCATGAGCACACCAAAATCACAACTGCTGAACAACCAGTGATAAAAAAGACTGAAACCTACCCCAAAAAAGATACTCTAAATCCAAAGACATAAGGAAGAAACTATGAGATGGCAGGAGTGGTGCACTCACAATATAATCAAATCCCATACCAACCAGGTGGGTGATGCACAAACTGGAGAACAGTTATATCACAGAAGTTCTCCCACAGGAGTGACAGCTCTAAGTCCCACGCCAGGCTCTCCAGCTTAAAGGTCTGGCACCAGGAAGAGGAGCCCCCTGAGCATTTGGCTTTGAAGGCCAGCTTCCTGAGGAGCTCCACAGGACTGGGGGAAACAGAGACTCCACTCTTGAAGAGCACACACAAGATCTTGCATGCACTGGGACCCAGGGCAAAAGCAATGATTCCATAAGAGCCTGGGCCAGACCTAGCTGCTGGTCTTGGAGGGTCTCCTGGGGAGGTGGTGTGGGGGGCGACAGCTGTGGCTCTCTCTGGGGTCATAAAAGCTGGTGGTGGACATAGCAGGGATCTACGTGAACTCTGGCTGGAGGCAGACATTTTGGGTCCCTGGCACCAAGACCTGGCCCCAACCAACAGCCTGTAGGCTCCAGTGCTGGGATGCCTCAGGCCAACCAACTAACAGCATGGAAACACAGCGCCACCTATCAGCAGACAGGCTGCCTAAAGACTTCCTGAGCCTACAGACACCTCTCGACATGCCCCCAGACACAGCCCTGCCTACCAGAGGGCCAAGAGCCAGCTCCACCCACCAGTGGGCAGGCACCAGCCCTTTCCGCTTGGTAGCCTGCACAAGCTTCTAGACAAAGCCTCACACTGCAGGGGGCAGACACTAGGAGCAAGAAAACTATGATCCTGCAGCACTGAGTATGCAAACATAGGTCAGAAAGTACCCTAGGACCAGGCTGGCCCTTGGGTGATGAGAAAGGAGTGTGCTGCTGGGACACATAGGACAACCCCTACTGAGGGCCACTTCTCCAAGGTCAAGAAACATAAGCCACTGCATACATAAAAATAAAACAGTAACTTAAACAAAATGAGATGGCAAAGGAATAAGTTCTGGAAGAAGGAACAAGATAAAACCCCAGAAGCAGAACAAGTAAGTGCAGTGGAGATAGGCCATCTACCTGAGAAAGAGTTAAGAGTAATGATTGTGCAGATGATCCAAGAACTCGGGGAAAAAATGGATGCACAGAGCGAGAAGTTGCAAGAAGGTTTTTAGCAAAGAGTTAGAAAATATAAAGAATAACAAACAGAGTTGAAGAATACAATAGCAAATGAAAAATACACTAGAAGCAATCAGTAGCAGAATAAATGAGGCAGAAGAACAAAGCAGTGAGCTGGAAGACAGAGTGGTGAAAACCACTGCCGTGGAACAGAATAAAGAAAAAATAATGAAAGGAAATGAGAGTTTAAGAGCCCTCTGGGACAAATGTCAAACATACCAACATTCACATTAAAGGGGTCCCAGAAGGAGACTAGGGAGAGAAAGAACCTGAGAAAATATTTGAAGAGATAATAGCTAAAAATGTCCCTGACGTGGGAAAGGAAATAGTCACCAAAGTCCAGGAAGCACAGAGAGTGCCATGCAGGGTTAACCCAAGGAGGAACACACTTAGACACATAATAATCAAATTGATAAAATTAAAGACAGAGAAAATATTAAAAGCAACAAGGGAAAAGCAACAAATAACATACAAGGAAATCCCCTGAAGACTATCAGCTGATTTCTCAGCAGAAACTCTGCAGGCCAGAAAGTAGTAGCACGATATATCGATATATTTAAAGTGATGAAAGGGAAAAACCTCCAGCCAAGAACACTCTACCCAGCAAGGCTCTCGTTCAGATTCGACGGAGAAATCAAAAGCTTTACAGACAAGCAAAAATTAACAGAATTCAGCACCACCAAACCAGTTTTACAACAAATGCTAAAGGAACTTCTCCAAGTGGAAAAGAAAAGGTCACAGCTAGAAACAAGAAAATTATAAAATGGGAAAGTTCACTGGTAAAGGCAACTATAAACGTAGGAAATCATCCACACACAAATATGATACCAAAACCAGTAATTGTGAGAGAAGGAGAGTACAAATGCAGGATATTTAAAATGCATTTGAAATTAAGAGATCAGCAACTTAAAACAATAATGTATACATACAGACTGGTATATTAAAACATCATGGTAACTACAAACAAAAAAATCTGTAATATATACACAAAAAAGAAAAAGGAACCCAAACACAACACTAAAGACAGTCATCAAATCACAAGAGAACAAAAGAGGAAACAGAAAGAAGACCTACAAAAACAAATCCAAAACAATTAACAAAATGGTAATAAGAACATACACATGGATAATTACCTTAAATATAAATGGATTAAATGCTCCAACCAAAAGACATAGACTGACTGCATGTAAAAACAGGACCCATGTATATGCTGTCTACAAGAGACCAACTTCAGAGCTACAGACAAATACAGACTGAAAGTGAGGTGATGGAAAAAGGTATTCCATGCAAATAGAAATCAAAAGAAGGCTGGAGTAGCAACACTCATATCAGACAAAATTGACTTTAAAATAGAAGACTGTTACAAGAAACAAAGGACACTACATAATGAACAAGGGATTAATCCAAGAAGATATAACAATTGTAAATATGTATGCACCAAGTACAGAAGCTCTTCAACATATAAGGCAGATGTTAACAGACATAAAAGAAGAAATTGAGAGTAACACAATAATAGTTGGGGACTTTAGTACCCCACTTACATCAATGGACAGAAAATCCAGACAGAAAATCAATATGGAAACACAGGCCTTAAATGAAACATCAGACCAGATGGACTCGAAATTTATAGAGCATTCCATCCGAAAGCAGCAGAATACACATTCTTTTCAAGTGCACATGGAACATTCTCCAGGATTGATCACATGGTGGGCCACAAAGCAAGTCTTGGTAAATTTAAGAAAACTGAAATTGTATCAAGCACCTTTTCCAACCACAACACTATGAGATTAGAAATCAACTACAAGAAAAAAACTGCAAAAAACACAAAAATGTGGAGGCTAAACAATATGCTACTAAACAACCAACGGATCATTATAGAAATCAAAGAGGAAACCAAAAAATACCCAGATGGGACTTCCCTGGTGGTCCAGTGGTTAAGAATCTGCCTTCCAATGCAGGGGACGTGGGTTCAATCCCTGGTCGGGGAACTAAGATCCCACATGCCATGGAGGAGCTAAGCCCGTGAGTCCCAACTACTGAGACTGCGCACTCTGGAGCCTGTGCGCCACATCTAGAGAGAAGCCCACGTGCTGCAACGAAGAGCCAATGCACTGCAACAAAAGATCCCGCATGCTGCAACTGAGACTTAACATAGCCAGTTAAATAAATATATATATTAAAAAACAAATAAACAAACAAAACAAAAAATACCTAGAGACAAATGAAGATGAAAACACAATGATCCAAAACCTACGGGATGCAGCAAAAGCAATTCTAAGAGGGAAGTTTATACTGATAAAAGCTTACCTCAGGAAACAAGAAAAATCTCAAATAAACAATCTAAACTTACACCTAAAGCAACAAGAGGAAGAAGAACAAAATCCAAAGTTAATAGAAAGAAAGAAGTCATAAAGATCAGAGCAGAAATAAATGAAACTGAGACTAAGAAAACAATAGCAAAGATCAGTGAAACTAAAAGCTGGTTCTCTGAGAAGATAAAACTAAAGGGAAGGGCCCAAATCAATAAAATTAGAACTGAAAAAGGAGAAGTAACAACTGACACTGCAGAAATACAAAGGAGCATTAGAGATTACTACAAGCAACTATATGCCAATAAAATGGGCAACCTAGAACAAATTCTTAGAAAGGTACAATCTCACAAAACTGAACCAGGAAGAAATAGAAAATATGAACAGACCAACTACAAGTACTGAAATTGAATCTGTGATTAAAAAAACTCCCAACAAACAAAAGTCCAGGACCACAAGACTCCACAGGTGAATGCTCTCAAACATTTAGAGAATAGTTAACACCTACACTTCTGAAACTATTCCAAAAAATTGCACAGGAAGAAGCACTTCCAAACTCACTCTATAAGGCCACCATCACCCTGATACCATAATCAGACAAAGATACCACAAAAAAAGAAAATTACAGGAGATTATCAGGCAAAAATCCTCAACAAAATAGTAGCAACCCGGAAGCCAACAAAACATTAAAAGGATCATACATGATAATCAAGTGGGATTTATCCCAGGGATGCAAGGATTTTTCAATATCTGCAAACCAATCAGTGTGATACATCCCAGTAAAAAACTGAAGACTAAAAACCATATTATCATCTCAATAGATGCAGAAAAAGCTTTTCATAAAATTCAACATCCAGATTGGTTCAAGATGTTGGAGTAGAAGGACATGCTCTCACTACCTCTTGCAAGAACACTGGAATCACAAGTAACTGCTGAACAATCATCGACAGGAAGACACTGGAACTCACCAAAAAAGATATGCCACATCCAAAGACAAAGGAAAAGCCACAATGAGATGGCAGGAGGGGCACAATCACAATAAAATCAAATCCCATAACTGCTGGGTGGGTGACCCACAAACTGGAGAACTCTTATACAACAGAAGTCCACCCACTGGAGTGAAGGTTCTGAGCCCCACGTCACGCTTCCGAACCTGGGGTCCGGCAGCGGGAGGAGGAATTCCTAGAAAATCAGACTTTGAAGACTAGTGGGATTTGATTGCAGGATGTTGACAGGACTGGGGTAAACAGAGACTCCACTCTTGGAAGGCACACACAAAGTAGTGTGTGCATTGGGACCCAGGGGAAGGAGCAGTGACCCCATAGAGACTGAAACAGAACGACTTGCTAGTGTTGGGGGGGTCTCCTGCAGAGGCGGGGGTTGGCTCTGTCTCACTGTGAGGACAAGGACACTGGAAGCAGAAGTTCTGGGAAGTATTCCTTGGCGTGAGCCCTCCCAGAGGCTGCCATTAGCCCCACCAAAGAGCCCTGTTGTTGTTTGGCCTGAGGCTCCAGTGTTGGGTGCCTCAGGCCAAACAACCAACAGGGAGGGAACCCAGCCCCACCATCAGCAGACAAGTGGATTAAAGTTTTACTGAGTTCTGCCCACCAGAGCAACAAACAGCCAGCTCTATCCACCACCAGTCCCTCCCATCAGGAAACTTGCACAAGCTTCTTAGATAGCCTCATCCACCAGAGGGCAGGCAGCAGAAGCAAGAAGAACTAAAATATTTATACACCCAACATAAGAGCACCTCAATACATAAGGCAAATACTAACAGCCATAAAAGCAGAAATCGACAGTAACACATACATAGTAGGGGGCTTTAACACCCCACTTTAACCAATGCACAGATCATCCTAAATGAAAATAAATAAGGAAACACAAGCTTTAAATGATACATTAAACAAGATGGACTTAAATGATATTTATAGGACATTCCACCTAAAAACAACAGAATACACATTTTTCTCAAGTGCTCATGGAACATTCTCCAGGACAGATCATATCCTAGGTCACAAATCAAGCCTTGGTAAATTTAAGAAAATTGAAATTGTATCAACTATCTTTTCCAACCAAAACGCTATGAGACTAGATCTCAATTACAGGAAAAGGTCTGTAAAAAATACAAACACATGGAGGCTAAACAATACACTACTTAATAACAAAGTGATCACTGAAGAAATCAAAGAGGAAATAAAAACATACCTAGAAACAAATGACAATGGAGACACAACAACCCAAAACCTATGGGATGCAGCAAAAGCAGTTCTAAGGGGGAAGTTTATAGCAATACAATACTACCTTAAGAAACAGGAAACATCTTGAATAAACAACTTAAACTTGCACCTAAAGCAATTAGAGAAAGAAGAACAAAAAACCCCCAAAGTTAGCAGAAGGAAAGAAATCATAAAGATCAGATCAGAAATAAATGAAAAAGAAATGAAGGAAACAATAGCAAAGATCAATAAAACTAAAAGCTGGGTCTTTGAGAAGATAAACAAAATCGATAAACCATTAGCCAGACTCATCAAGAAAAAAAGGGAGAAGACTCAAATCAGCAGAATTAGAAATGAAAAATCAGAAGTAACAACTGACACTGCAGAAATACAAAAGATCATGAGAGATTACTACCAGCAACACTATGCCAATAAAATGGACAACCTGGAGGAAATGGACAAATTCTCATACATGCACAACCTGCCAAGACTGAATCAGGAAGAAAAGGAAAATATGAACAGACCAATCACAAGCACTGAAATTGAAACTGTGATTAAAAAACTTCCAAGAAACAAAAGCCCAGGACCAGATGGCTTCACAGGCGAATTCAATCAAACATTTAGAGAAGAGCTAACACCTATCCTTCTCAAACTCTTCCAAAATATAGCAGAGGGAGGAACACTCCCAAACTCATTCTACGAGGCCACCATCACCTTGATACCAAAACTAGACAAGGATGTCACAAAGAAAGAAAACTACAGGCCAATATCACAGATGAACATAGATGCAAAAATCCTCAACAAAATACTAGCAAACAGAATCCAACAACACGTTAAAAGGATCATACACCATGATCAAATGGGGTTTAATCCAGGAATGGAAGCATGCTTCAACATATGCAAATCAATCAATGTGATAAACCATATTAACAAATTGAAGGAGAAAAACCATATGATCATCTCAATAGATGCAGAGAAAGCTTTTGACAAAATTCAACAACCATTTTGATAAAAACCCTGCAGAAAGTAGGCATAGAAGGAACTTTCCTCAACATAATAATGGCCATATATGACAAACCCACAGCCAACATCGTCCTCAATGGTGAAAAACTGAAAGCATTTCCACTAAGATCAGGAACAAGACTAGGTGGCCCACTCTCACCACTATTATTCAAAATAATTTTGGAAGTTTTAGCTACAGCAATCAGAGAAGAAAAGGAATCCAAATCGGAAAAGAAGTAAAGCTGTCACTGTTTGCAGATGACGCGATACTATACGTAGAGAATCCTAAAGATGCTACCAGAAAACTCCTAGAGCTAATCAATGAATTTGGTAAAGTAGCAGGATACAAAATTAATGCACAGAAATCTCTGGCCTTCCTATACACTAATGATGAAAAATCTGAAAGTGAAATCAAGAAAACACTCCCATTTACCACTGCAACAAAAAGAATAAAATATCTAGGAATAAACCTACTTAGGGAGACAAAAGACCTGTATGCAGAAAATTATAAGACACTGATGAAAGAAATTAAAGATGATACAAATAGATGGAGAGATATACCACGTTCTTGGATTGGAAGAATCAACATTGTGAAAATGACTCTACTACCCAAAGCAATCTACAGATTCAATGCAATCCCTATCAAACTACCACTGGCATTTTTCACGAAACTAGAACAATAAATTTCACAATTTGTAATGGAAACACAAAGACCCCGAATAGTCAAAGCAATGTTGAGAACGAAAAACGGAGGTGGAGGAATCAGGCTCTCTGACTTCAGACTATACTACAAAGCTACAGTAATCAAGACAGCATGGTACTGGCACAAAAACAGAAAGATAGATCAATGGAACAGGATAGAAAGCCCAGAGATAAACCCACGCACATATGGTCACCTTATCTTTGACAAAGGAGGCAGGAATGTACAGTGGAGAAAGGACAGCCTCTTCAATAAGTGGTGCTCGGAAAACTGGACAGGTACACATAAAAGTATGAGATTAGATCACTCCCTAACACCATACACAAAAATAAGCTCAAAATGGATTAAAGACCTAAATGTAAGGCCAGAAACTATCAAACTCTTAGAGGAAAACATAGGCAGAACACTCTATGACATAAAATACAGCAAGATCCTTTTTGACCCACCTCCTAGAGTAATGGAAATAAAAACAAAAATAAACAATTGGGACCTAATGAAACTTCAAAGCTTTTGCACAGCAAAGAAAACCATAAACAAGACCAAAAGACAACCCTCAGAATGGGAGAAAATATTTGCAAATGAAGCAACTGACAAAGGATTAATCTCCAAAATTTATAAGCAGCTCATGCAGCTCAATAACAAAAAACCAAACAACCCAATCCAAAAATGGGCAGAAGACCTAAATAGACATTTCTCCAAAGAAGATATACAGACTGCCAACAAACACATGAAAGAATGCTCAACATCATTAATCATTAGAGAAATGCAAATCAAAACTACAATGAGATATCATCTCACACCAGTCAGAAAAGTCATCATCAAAAGATCTAATAACAGGGCTTCCCTGGTGGCGCAGTGGTTGAGAGTCCGCCTGCCGATGCAGGGGACACGGGTTCATGCCCCGGTCCGGGAGGATCCCACATGCCGCAAAGCGGCTGGGCCCGTGAGCCATGGCCGCTGAGCCTGCACGTCTGGAGCCTGTGCTCTGCGGCGGGAGGGGCCGCAACGGTGAGAGGCCCGCGTACCGCAAAAAAAAAAATCTAGAAACAATAAATGCTGGAGAGGGTGTGGAGCAAAGGGAACCCTCTTGCACTGCTGGTGGTAATGTAAATTGATACAGCCACTGTGGAGAACAGTATGGAGGTTCCTTAAAAAACTACAAATAGAACTACCATATGACCCAGTAATCCCACTACTGCGAATTATACCCTGAAAAAACCATGATTCAAAAAGTCATGTGCCAAAATGTTCATTGCAGCTCTATTTACAATAGCCCAGAGATGGAAACAACCTAACTGTCCATCATCGGCTGAATGGATAAAGAAGATGCGGCACATATATACAATGGAATATTACTCAGCCATAAAAAGAAACGAAATTGAGCTATTTGTAATGAGATGGATAGACCTAGAGTCTGTCATACAGAGTAAAGTAAATCAGAAAGAGAAAGACAAATACCGTATCCTAACACATATATATGGAATTTAAGAAAAAAAAATGTCATGAAGAACCTAGGGGTAAGACAGGAATAAAGACACAGACCTACTGGAGAACGAACTTGAGGATATGGGGAGGGGAAGGGTGAGCTGTGACCAAGCGAGCGAGAGGCAAGGACATATTTACACTACCATACGTAAGGTAGATAGCTAGTGGGAAGCAGCCGCATAGCACAGGGATATCAGTTCGGTGCTTTGTGACCGCCTGGAGGGGTGGCAAAGGGAGGGTTGGAGGGAGGAATATGCAAGAGGGAAGAGATATGGGAACATATGTATATGTATAACTGATTCACTTTGTTATAAAGCAGAAACTAACACACCATTGTAAAACAATTATACTCCAATAAAGATGTTAAAAAAAAAAAAAAAGAAGAACTACAAGTCTGTGGAACAAAAACCACATTCATAGCAAGACAGACAAGATGAAAAGGCAGAGGGCTATGTACCAGATGAAGGAACAAGATAAAACCCCAGAAAAACCACTAAATGAAGTGGAGATAGCATTCAGAATAATGGTAGTGAAGATGATCCAGGACCTCAGAAAAATAATGGAGGCAAAGATCAAGAAGATGAAAGACATGTTTAACAAAGACTTAGAAGAATTAAAGAACAAACAAACAGAGATGAACAATACAATAATGGAAATGAAAAATACAGTAGAAAGAATCAATAGCAGAATAACTGAGGCAGAAGAACGGATAAGCAACCTGGAAGACAGAATGGTGGAGTTCACTGTTGCAGAACAGAATAAAGAAAAAGAATGAAAAGAAATGAAGACAGCCTAAGAGACCTCTGGGACAACATTAAGCGCAACAAAATTTGCATTATACGGGTACCAGAAGGAGAAGAGAGAGAGAAAGTACCATAGAAAATACTTGAAGAGATTATAGTTGAAAACTTCCCTAACATGAGAAAGGAAATAGCCACCCAAGTCCAGGAAGCACAGAGAGTCCCATACAGGCTAAACCCAAGGAGAAACACACCAAGACACATAGTAATCAAATTGGGAAAAATTAAAGACAAAGTAAAATCATTGAAAGCAGCAAGGGAAAAATGACAAATAACATACAAGGGAACTCCCGTAAGGTTAACAGCTGAGTTCTCAGCAGAAACTCTACAAGCCAGAAGGGAGTGGCATGATATACTTAAAGTGATGAAAGGGAAGAACCTACAACCAAGATTACTCTACCCTGCAAGGATCTCATTCAGATTCGATGGAGAAATCAAAAGCTTTACAGACAAGCAAAAGCTAAGAGAATTCAGCACCACCAAACCAGCTCTACAAGAAATGCTAAAGGAACTTCTCTAAGTGGGAAACACAGGAGAAAAAAAGGACCTACAAAAACAAACCCCAAACAATTAACAAAATGGTAATAGAAACATACATATAATTACTTTAAACGTGAAAGGATTAAATGCTCCAACCAAAAGACACAGGCTTGCTGAATGGATACAAAAACAAGACCCACATATATGCTGTCTACAAGAGACCCACTTCAGACCCAGGGAGACATACAGACTGAAATTGAGGGGATGGAAAAAGATATTCCATATAAATGGCAATGAAAAGAAAGCTGGAGTAGCAATACTCATATCAGATAAAAATAGACTTTAAAATAAAGAATGTTACAAGAGACAAGGAAGGACACTACATAATGATCAAGGGATCATTCCAAGAAGATATAACAATTATAAATATATATGCACCCAACATAGGAACACGTCAATACATAAGGCAACTGCTAACAGCTATAAAAGAGGAAATCGATACTGACACAATAATAGTGGGGGACTTTTAACACCTCACTTACACCAACGGACAGATCATCCAAACAGAAAATTAATAAGGAAACACAAGCTTTAAATGACACAATAGAGCAGACAGATTTAATTGATGTTCATAGGACATTCCATCCAAAAACAGGAGATTACACTTCCTTCTCAAGTGTGCACAGGACATTCTCCAGGACAGATCACATCTTAGGTCACAAATCAAGCCTCAGTAAATTTAAGAAAATTGAAATCATATCAAGCATCTTTTCTGACCACAACGCTACGAGATTAGAAATCAATTACAGACAAAAAACCGTAAAAAACACAAACACATGGAGGCTAAACAATACGTTACTAAATAACCAAGCGATCACTGAAGAAATCAAAGAGGAAATAAAAAAATTCGTAGAGACAAATGACAATGAAAAGACGACGATCCAAAACCTATGGGATGCAGCAAAAGCATTTCTAAGAGGGAAGTTTATAGCTATACAAGCCTACCTCAAGAAAGAAGAAAAATCTCAAACAATCTAACGTTACACCTAAAGCAATTAGAGAAAGAAGAACAAGCAAAACCCAAAGTTAGGAGAAGGAAAGAAATCATAAAGATCAGAGCAGAAATAAATGAGGGGGGACCTTGAAGATGGCGTAAGAGTAAGACGCGGAGATCACCTTCCTCCCCACAGATACACCAGAAATACATCTACACGTGGAACAACTCCTACAGAACACCTACTAAAGGCTGGCAAAAGACCTCAGACCTCCCAAAGGCAAGAAACTCCCCACGTACCTGGGTAGGGCAAAAGAAAAAACAGAGACAAAAGAATAGGGACGGCACCTGCACCAGTGGGAGAGAGCTGTGAAGGAGGAAAAGTTTCCACACACTAGGAAGCCCCTTTGCGGGCGGAGACTGCGGGAGGCGGAGGGGGGAGCTTCGGAGCCGCGGAGGAGAGCACAGCAACGGGTGCGGAGGGCAAAGCGGGGAGATTCCCGCACAGAGGATCCGTGTCGACCGGCACTCACCAGCCCGAGAGGCTTGTCTGCTCACCCACCGGGGCAGGCGGGGCTGCGAGCTGAGGCTCTGAGGCTCCGGTTGCGGTTTCGGAGCGCAGGGAGAGGACTGGGGTTGACGGCTTGAACATAGCCTGAAGGAGTTAGTGCACCACGGCTAGCCGGGAGGGAGTCCGGGGAAAAGTCTGCACCTGCCAAAGAGGCAAGAGACTTTTTCTTCCCTCTTTGTTTCCTGGTGCGTGAGGAGAGGGGTTTAAGAACGCTGCTTAAAGGAGCTCCAGAGACAGGCGCGAGCCGCGGCTAAAAGCGCGGACCCCAGAGACGGGCGCGAGCCGCGGCTAAAAGTGCGGACCCCAGAGACGGGCGGGAGACGCTAAGGCTGCTGCTGCTGCCACCAAGGGGCCTGTGTGCGAGCACAGGTCACTACCACACCCCTCTTCCGCGGAGCCTGTGCAGCCCGCCACTGCCAGGTTCCCGGGATCCAGGGACAACTTTCCCGGGAGAACGCACTGCGGGCCTCAGGCTGGTGCAAAGTTACGCCGGACTTTGCCGCCGCAGGCCCGCCCCGCACTCCGTGCCCCTCCCTCCCCGCTGGCCTGAGTGCGCCAGAGCCCCCGAATCAGCGGCTCCTTTAACCCCGTCCTGTCTGAGCAAAAAACAGACGCCCTCCAGCGACCTACACGCAGAGGCGGGGCCAAATCCAAAGCTAAGCCCCGGGAGCTGTGAGAACAAAGAAGAGAAAGGGAGATCTCTCCCAGCAGCCTCAGAAGCAGCGGATTAAAGCTCCACTATCAACTTGATATACCCTGCATCTGTGGAATACCTGAATAGACAACCAATCATCCCAAATTAAGGAGGTGGACTTTAGGAGCAAGATCTATGATTTTTTTCCCTATTCCTCTTTTTGTGAATGTGTATGTGTACGCTTCTGTGTGAGATCTTGTCTGTATAGTCTTGCTTCCACCATTTGTCCTAGGGTTCTATCCGTCCATGTTTTTTTTTTTAAACATTTTTTTCTTAATAATCAATTTTAATTTTAACATTATTATACTTTACCTTCGTTCTTTCTTTCTTTCCTTCCTTCCTTCCCTCCTTTAGACAACGAAACATCCCAAATTGAGGAGGTGGTCTCTGACAGCAAGATTTATGATTTTTCCTCCTTTACCTCTTTTAGTGAGGGTGTATGTGTACGCTTCTGTGTAAGACTTTGTCTGTATAGCTTTGCTTCCAACATTTGTCCTAAGGTTCTATCCGTCCCTTTTTTTTTTCTAAATAAGAATTTTTTAATTCAATAACTTTATTATACTTTATTTTATATTTACTGTATCTTCTTTCTTTCTTTTTTCCTTCTTTCCCTCCTTCCTGCCTTCCTCCCTCCCTCCCTCCCTCCTTTCTTTCCTTCTTGCCTTCTTTCCTTCTTTCTTCCTTCCTTCCCTCCTTTCCTTCTTTCTTTCCTCATACTTCTACTAATTCCCTCTACTTTTTCTCCCTTTTATTCTGAGCCGTGTGGATGAAAGGCTCTTGGTGCTCCAGCCAGGAGTCAGGGCTCTGCCTCTGAGGTAGGAGAGCCAACTTCAGGACACTGGTCAACAAGAGACCTCCCAGCTCCACATAATATCAAACAGCGAAAATCTCCCAGAGACCTCCATCTTAACACCAGCACCCAGCTTCACTCAATGACCAGCAAGCTACAGTGCTGGACAACCTATGCCAAACAACTAGCAAAACAGGAACATACCACCACCCATTAGCAGAGAGGCTGCCTAAAATCATAATAAGGCCACAGACACCCCAAAACACACCACCAGACGTGAACCTGCCCACTAGAGAGACAAGATCCAGCCTCATCCACCACAACACAGGCACTAGTCCCCTCCACCAGGAAGCCTACACAACCCACTGAACCAACCTTAGCCACTGGAGACAGACATCAAAAACAGCGGGAACTACGAACCTGCAGTCTGCAAAAAGGAGACCCCAAACACAGTAAGATAAGCAAAATGAGAAGACAGAAAAACACACAGCAGATAAAGGAGCAAGATAAAAATGCACCAGACCTAACAAATGAAGAGGAAATAGCCAGTCTACCTGAAAAAGAATTCAGAATAATGATAGTAAGGATGATCCGAAATCTTGGAAATAGAACGGACAAAATGCAAGAAACAGTTAACAAGGACCTAGAAGAAATAAAGATGAAACAAGCAACGATGAACAACACAATAAATGAAATTAAAAGTACTCTAGATGGGATCAATAGCAGAATAACTGAGGCAGAAGAACGGATAAGTGACCTGGAAGATAAAATAGTGGAAATAACTACTGCAGAGCAGAATAAAGAAAAAAGAATGAAAAGAACTGAGGACAGTCTCAGAGACCTCTGGGACAACATTAAACGCACCAACATTCGAATTATAAGGGTTCCAGAAGAAGAAGAGAAAAAGAAAGGAACTGAGAAAATATTTGAAGAGATTATAGTTGAAAACTTCCCTAATATGGGAAAGGAAATAGTTAATCAAGTCCAGGAAGCACAGAGAGTCCCATACAGGATAAATACAAGGAGAAATACGCCAAGACACAAATTAACCAAACTGTCAAAAATTAAATACAAAGAAAGCATATTAAAAGCAGCAAGGGAAAAACAACAAATAACACATAAGGGAATCCCCATAAGGTTAACAGCTGATCTCTCAGCAGAAACCCTACAAGCCAGAAGGGAGTGGCAGGACATACTGAAAGTGATGAAGGAGAAAAACCTGCAACCAACATTACTCTACCCAGCAAGGATCTCATTCAGATTTGATGGAGAAATTAAAACCTTTACAGATAAGCAAAAGCTGAGAGAGTTCAGCACCACCAAATCAGCTTTACAACAAATGCTAAAGGATCTTCTCTAGGCAAGAAACACAAGAGAAGGAAAAGACCTATAATAATGAACCCAAAACAATTTAGAAAATGGGAATAGGAACATACATATCGATAATTACCTTAAATGTAAATGGACTAAATGCTCCCACCAAAAGACACAGATTAGCTGAATGGATACAAAAACAAGACCCTTATATATGCTGTCTACAAGAGACCCACTTCAGACCTAGAGACACATACAGACTGAAAGTAAAGGGATGGAAAAAGATATTCCATGCAAATGGAAACCAAAAGAAAGCTGGAGTAGCAATTCTCATATCAGACAAAATAGACTTTAAAATAAGGACTATTAAAGGAGACAAAGAAGGACACTACATAATGATCAAGGGATCGATCCAAGAAGAAGATATAACAATTGTAAATATTTATGCACCCAACATAGGAGCACCTCAATATATAAGGTAAATACTAACAGCCATAAAGGGGAAAGCGACAGTAACACATTCATAGTAGGGGACTTAAACACCCCACTTTCACCAATGCACAGATCATCCTAAATGAAAATAAATCAGGAAACACAAGCTTTAAATGATACATTAAACAAGATAGACTTAATTGATATTTATAGGACACTCCATCCAAAAACAACAGAATACACATTTTTCTCAAGTGCTCATGGAACATTCTCCAGGATAGATCATATCTTGGGTCACAAATCAAGCCTTGGTAAATTTAAGAAAATTGAAATTGTATCAACTATCTTTTCCAACCAAAACGCCATGAGACTAGATATCAATTACAGAAAAGATCTGTAAAAAATACAAACACATGGAGGCTAAACAATACACTACTTAATAATGAAGTGATCACTGAAGAAATCAAAGAGGAAATCAAAAAATACCTAGAAACAAATGACAATGGAGACACAACGACCCAAAACCTATGGGATGCAGCAAAAGCAGTTCTAAGGGGGAAGTTTATAGCAATACAAGCCCACCTTAAGAAGCAGGAAACATCTTGAATAAACAACCTAACCTTGCACCTCAAGCAATTAGAGAAAGAAGAACAAAAAAACCCCAAAGCTAGCAGAAGGAAAGAAATCATAAAAATCAGATCAGAAATAAATGAAATCATAAAAATCAGATCAGAAATAAATGAAAAAGAAATAAATGAAAAAAAAAAAAAAAGAAAAAAAAAAAAGAAATGAAGGAAACAATAGCAAAGATCAATAAAACTAAAACCTGGTTCTTTGAGAAGATAAACAAAATAGATAAACCACTAGCCAGACTCATCAAGAAAAAAAGGGAGAAGACTCAAATCAATAGAATTAGAAATGAAAAAGGAGAGGTAACAACTGACACTGCAGAAATAAAAAAGATTATGAGAGATTACTACAAGCAACTCTATGCCAATAAAATGGACAACCTGGAGGAAATGGACAAATTCTCATACATGCACAACCTGCCAAGACTGAATCAGGAAGAAAAGGAAAATATGAACAGACCAACCACAAGCACTGAAATTGAAACTGTGATTAAAAAACTTCCAAGAAACAAAAGCCCAGGACCAGATGGCTTCACAGGCGAATTCAATCAAACATTTAGAGAAGAGCTAACACCTATCCTTCTCAAACTCTTCCAAAATATAGCAGAGGGAGGAACACTCCCAAACTCATTCTACGAGGCCACCATCACCTTGATACCAAAACTAAACAAGGATGTCACAAAGAAAGAAAACTACAGGCCAATATCACTGATGAACATAGATGCAAAAATCCTCAACAAAATACTAGCAAACAGAATCCAACAGCACATTAAAAGGATCATACACCATGATCAAGTGGGGTTTATACCAGGAATGCAAGGATTCTTCAATATACGCAAATCTATCAATGTGATAAACCATATTAACAAATTGAAGGAGAAAAACCATATGATCATCTCAATAGATGCAGAGAAAGCTTTTGACAAAATTCAACACCCATTTATGATAAAAACCCTGCAGAAAGTAGGCATAGAGGGAACTTTCCTCAACATAATAAAGGCCATATATGACAAGCCCACAGCAAACATCATGCTCAATGGTGAAAAACTGAAAGCATTTCCACTAAGATCAGGAACAAGACAAGGTTGCCCACTCTTACCACTCTTATTCAACATAGTTTTGGAAGTTTTAGCCACAGCAATCAGAGAAAAAAAGGAAATAAAAGGAATCCAAATCGGAAAAGAAGAAGTAAAGCTGTCACTGTTTGCAGATGACATGATCCTATACATAGAGAATCCTAAAGATGCTACCAGAAAACTACTAGAGCTAATCAATGAATTTGGTAAAGTGGCAGAATACAAAATTAATGCACAGAAATCTCTGGCATTCCTATATACTAATGATGAAAAATCTGAAATTGAAATCAAGAAAACACTCCCATTTACCATTGCAACAAAAAGAATAAAATATCTAGGAATAAACCTACCTAAGGAGACAAAAGACCTGTATGCAGAAAATTATAAGACACTGATGAAAGAAATTAAAGATGATACAAATAGATGGAGAGATATACCATGTTCTTGGATTGGAAGAATCAACATTGTGAAAATGACTCTACTACCCAAAGCAATCTATAGATTCAATGCAATCCCTATCAAACTACCACTGGCATTTTTCACAGAACTAGAACAAAAAATTTTGCAATTTGTATGGAAACACAAAAGACCCCGAATAGCCAAAGCAATCTTGAGAACGAAAAAAGGAACTGGAGAAATCAGGCTCCCTGACTTCAGACTATACTACAAAGCTACAGTTATCAAGACGGTATGGTACTGGCACAAAAACAGAAAGATAGATCAATGGAACAGGATAGAAAGCCCAGAGATAAACCCACGCACATATGGACACCTTATCTTTGATAAAGGTGGCAGGAATGTACAGTGGAGAAAGGACAGCCTCTTCAATAAGTGGTGCTCGGAAAACTGGACAGGTACACATAAAAGTATGAGATTAGATCACTCCCTAACACCATACACAAAAATAAGCTCAAAATGGATTAAAGACCTAAATGTAAGGCCAGAAACTATCAAACTCTTAGAGGAAAACATAGGCAGAACACTCTATGACATAAATCACAGCAAGATCCTTTTTGACCCACCTCCTAGAGTAATGGAAATAAAAACAAAAATAAACAATTGGGACCTAATGAAACTTCAAAGCTTTTGCACAGCAAAGAAAACCATAAAGAAGACCAAAAGACAACCCTCAGAATGGGAGAAAATATTTGCAAATGAAGCAACCGACAAAGGATTAATCTCCAAAATGTACAAGCAGCTCATGCAGCTCAATAACAAAAAACCAAACAACCCAATCCAAAAATGGGCAGAAGACCTAAATAGACATTTCTCCAAAGAAGATATACAGACTGCCAACAAACACATGAAAGAATGCTCAACATCATTAATCATTAGAGAAATGCAAATCAAAACTACAATGAGATATCATCTCACACCAGTCAGAATGGCCATCATCAAAAAATCTAGAAACAATAAATGCTGGAGAGGGTGTGGAGAAAAGGGAACACTTTTGCACTGCTGGTGGGAATGTGAATTGGTTCAGCCACTATGGAGAACAGTATGGAGGTTCTTTAAAAAACTACAAATAGAACTACCATATGACCCAGCAATCCCACTACTGGGCATATACCCTGAGAAAACCATAATTCAAAAAGAGTCATGTACCAAAATGTTCATTGCAGCTCTATTTACAATATCCCGGAGATGGAAACAACCTAAGTGCCCATCATCGTATGAATGGATAAAGAAGATGTGGCACATATATACAATGGAATATTACTCAGCCATAAAAAGAAACGAAATTGAGCTATTTGTAATGAGGTGGATAGACCTAGAGTCTGTCATACAGAGTGAAGTAAGTCAGAAAGAAAAAGACAAAAATACCGTATGCTAACACATATATATGGAATTTAAGAAAAAAAAAATGTCATGAAGAACCTAGGGGTAAGGCAGGAATAAAGACGCAGAGCTCCTAGAGAACGACTTGAGGTTATAGGGAGGGGGAAGGGTGAGCTGTGACAGGGCAAGAGAGAGTCATGGACATATACACACTAACAAATGTAGTAAGGTAGATAGCTAGTGGGAAGCAGCCGCATGGCACAGGGATATTGGCTCGGTGCTTTGTGACAGCCTGGAGGGGTGGGATAGGGAGGGTGGGAGGGAGGGAGGGAGATGCAAGAGGGAAGACATATGGGAACATATGTTTATGTATGACTGATTCACTTTGTTATAAAGCAGAAACTAACACACCATCGTTAAGCAATTATACCCCAATAAAGATGTTAAAAATAAATAAATAAAGTTTCAAAAAAAAGAAATAAATGAAACAGAAACAAGGAAAACAATAGCAAAGATCAATAAAACTAAAACCTGGTTCTTTGAGAAGACAAACAAAATTGATAAACCATTAGCCAGACTCATCAAGAAAAAGAGGGAGAGGACTCAAATCAATACAATTAGAAATGAAAAAGGAGAAGTTACAACAGACACCACAGATATACAAGGCATCCTAAGAGACAACCACAAGCAAATCTATGCCAATAAAATGGACAATCTGGAAGAAATGGACAAATTCTTAGAAAGGTATAACCTCCCAAGACTGAAACGGGAAGAAATAGAAAATATGAACAGACCAATCACAAGTAATGAAATTGAAACTGTGATTAAAAATCGTCCAACAAACAAAAGTCCAGGACCAGAATGCTTCACAGGTGAATTCTGTCAAACATTTAGAGAAGAGCTAACACCCATGCTTGTCAAACTCTTCGAAAGAATTGCAGAGGAAGGAAAACTCCCAAACTCATTCTACAAGGCCACCATCACCCTGATACCAAAACCAGACAAAGATACTAAAAAAAAAGAAAATTACAGACCAATATCACTGATGAATATAGATCCAAAAATCCTCAACAAAATACTAGCAAACAGAATCCAACAACACATCCAACATTAAAAGGATCATACACCATGATCAAGTGGGATTTATCCCAGGGATGCAAGGATTCTTCAATATACGCAAATCAATCAATGTGATACACCATATTACCAAACTGAAGAATAAAATTCATATGATCATGTCAATAGATGCAGTAAAACCTTTTGACAAAATTCAACACCCATTTATGATAAAAACTCTCCAGAGAGTGGGCATAGAGGGAAACTACCTCAACATAATAAAGGCCATATATGACAAACCCACAGCAAACATCATTCTCAATGGTGAAAAACTGAAAGTGTTTCCTCTAAGATCAGGAACAAGACAAGGACGTCCACTCTCACCACTCTTATTCAACATAGTTTTGGAAGTCCTAGCCGTGGCAATCAGAGAAGAAAAATAAATAAAAGGAATACAAATTGGAAAAGAAGGACTGTCACTGTTGGCAGATGACATGATACTATACATAAAGAATCCTAAATATGCCACCAGAAAACTACTAGAGCTAATAAATGAATTTGGTAAATTTGCAGGATACAAAACTAATGCACAGAAATCTCTTGCATTCCTATACACTCATGCTGAAAAATCTGAAAGATAAATTAAGGAAACACTCCCATTTACCATTGCAACAAAAAGAGTAAAATACCTAGGAATAAACCTACTTAGGGAGACAAAAGACCTGTATGCAGAAAACTATAAGACACTGATGAAAGAAATTAAAGATATACAAAGAAATGGAGAGATATACCATGTTCTTGGATTGGAAGAATCAATACTGTCAAAATGACTATACTACCCAAAGGAACCTACAGATTGAATGCAATCCCTATCAAATTGTGACTGGCATTTTTTACAGAACTAAAACAAAAAATCTTAAAATTTGTGTGGAGACACCAATGACCCCGAATAGCCAAAGCAGTCTTAAGGGAAAAAAATGGAGGTGGAGGAATCAGACTACCTGACTTCAGACTATATTACAAAGCTACAGTAATGAAGACAATATGGTACTGGCACAAAAACAGAAACATAGATCAATGGAACAAGATAGAAAGCCCAGAGATAAACCCACACACCTATGGTCAACTAATCTATGACAGAGGAAGCAAGGATATACAATGGCAAAAAGACAGTCTCTTCAATAAGTGGTGCTGTGAAAACTGGACAGCTACATGTAAAAGAATGAAATTAGAACACTCCCTAACACCATACAGAAAAATAAACTCAAAATGGATTAGAGACCTAAATGTAAGACTGGACAGTATAAAACTCTTAGAGGAAAACAGGAATAACACTCTTTGACATAAATCACAGCAAGATCGTTTTCGATCCACATCCTAGAGTAATGGTAATAAAAACAAAAAGAAACAAATGGGACCTAATGAAACTTAAAACCTTTTGCACAGCAAAGGAAACGATAAAGTAGATGAAAAGACAACCCTCACAATGGGAGAAAATATTTGCAAACGGATCAAAGGACAAAGGATTCATCTCCAAAATATATAAGCAGCTCATGCAGCTCAATATTAAAGAAACAAACAACCCAATCCAAAAATGGGCAGAAGACCTAAATAGACATTTCTCCAAAGAAGACGTACAGATGTCCAAGAAGCACATGAAAAGCTCCTCAACATCACTAATTATTAGAGAAATACAAATCAAAACTTCAATGAGGTATCACCTCACACCAGTTAGAATGGGCATCATCAGAAAGTCTACAAACAACAAATTCTGGAGATGGAGTGGAGAAAAGGGAACCCTCTTGCACTGTTGGTGGGAATTTAAATTGATACAGCCACTATGGAGAACAGTATGGAAGTTCCTTAAAAAACTAAAAATAGAATTACCATATGACCCAGCAATTCCACTACTGGGTGTATACCCAGAGAAAGCCATAATTCAAAAAGACACATGCACCCCAGTGTTCATTGCAGCACTATTTACAATAGCCAGGTCACGGAAGCAACCTAAATGCCCATCGACAGACGAATGGATAAAGAAGATTTGGTACATATATACAATGGAATATTACTCAGCCATAAAAAGGAATGAAACTGGGTCATTTGTAGAGATGTAGATGGATCTAGAGACTGTCATACAGAGTGAAGTCAGAAAGAGAAAAACAAATATCATAGATTAACGCATATATGTGGAACCTAGAAAAATGGTACAGATGAACCAGTTTGCAGGATAGAAATTGAGACACAGATGTAGAGAACAAATGTATGGACACCAAGGGGGGAAAGCGGTGGGGTGGTGGTGGTGGTGGTATGATGAATTGGGAGATTGGGATTGACATGTATACACTGATGTGTATAAAATGGATGAGTAGTAAGAACCTGCTCTATAAAAAAATACATTAAATTAAATCCAAAAGTAAAAACTTAAATTACATGCTTGCACTGAATTCACCTCACAAATATGCTGAGGAAAAGAAGCCAGACACACAAAAAGTATTTACTAAATGATTCCATTTATTAAATTTCAAAGATACATAGAACTCACCTATGGTGTTGTAAGAAGTCAGGATATTGGTTACCCTTGATTAGAAGGAGGACATGAGGGCTTCTGGGGTAATAGTCTGTTTCTTGATCTAGTGCTGACTTTATAAATGTGCTCACTTTGTGAACATTTATTGACTTATACATTTATAATTTGTGTGTTTTTCTGTATTAATATTATGTTTCAATAAAGTCTGTGTTAAAAAGATTTAAAAAAATCAACATCCATTTATGATAAAAACTCTCCAAAAAGTGGGCAGAGGGAACCCAGTTCAACATAATAAAGCCCATATGTGACAAACCCACAGCTAACATCATACTCAATGGTGAAAAGCTGAAAGCACTTCCTTTAAGATCAGGAACAGGACAACGATATCCATTCTCACCACTTTTATTCAAAATAGTTTTGACATCCTAGCCACAGGAATCAGAGAAGAAAAAAAAAAAAGAAATCCAAATTGAAAAAGAAGAAGTAAAACTATCACTGCTTGTAGATGATATGATACTATACATAGAAAATCCTAAAGAAGCTACCAGAAAACTGCTAGAGCTCTTCAATGAATTTGGTTAAGTTGCAGGATAGAAAATTAATACACAGGAACCTGTTGCATTTCTACACACTAACAATGAAAGATCAGAAAGAAAAATTAAGGAAACAATCCCATTTACCACTGCATCAAAAAGAATAAAATACCTAGAAATAAATTTACCTAAGGAGGTAAAAGACCTGCACTCCCAAAACTATAAGATGCTAATGAAAGAAATCGAAGATGATACAAATGGAAAGATATACTGTGTTCTTGAATTGGAAGAATCAATACTGTCAAGATGACCAGACTACCCAAGGCAATCTACAGATTCAATGCAATCCCTATCAAATTACCAGTAATGCCATTTTTCATAGAACTAGAACAAAAAAAATTTTTAATTTGTATGGAAACACAAAAGACCCCGAATAGCCAAAGCAATCTTGAGAAAGAAAACTGGAGATGGAGGAATCAGGCTCCCTGACTTCAGACCATAATACAAAGCTATAGTAACCAAAACAGGATGGTACTGGCACAAAAACAGAACTATAGATCAGTGGAACAGTATAGAAAGCCCAGAAATAAACCTACACACCTATGGTCAATTAATCTATGAGAAAGGTGCAAGAATATACAGTGGAGAAGACAGCCTCTTTACCATGTGGTGCTGGGAAATTGGGAAAGCTAGATGTAACAGAATGATACTAGAACATTCTCTAACACCATACACAAAAATAAACTCAAGACTTCCCTGGGTACCCAGTGGTTAAGACTCCATGCTTCCATTGCAGGGGGCATGGGTTTGATCCCTGGTCTGGGAACTAAGATCCCTCAGGCCACGTGGTGTGGCCAAAAATAGAAACAACAAAAACAAAAACAAACAAACAAAAAACTCAAAATGGATTAAAGACCTAAATGTAGTACTGGATACTATAAAACCTAGCGGAAAACATAGGCAGAACACTCTGTGACATAAATTGCAGCAGTATCTTTTTAGATTTGTCTCCTAGAATAATGAAAATAAAAACAAAAATAAACAAATGGGAACTAATTAAACTTAAAAGCTTTTGCACAGCAAAGGAAGCCATAAACAAAGCAAAAAGACAATCTACAGAATGGGAGAAAATTTGCAAATGATGCAACTGACAAGGGATTATCTCCAAAATATACAAACAGCTCTTGTGGCTCAATATCAAAAAAACAAACAATGCAATCAAAAAATGGGCAAAAGATCTAAACAGACATTTCTCCAAAGAAGACATACAGATGGCCAAAAAGCACATGAAAAGATGCTCAACACTGCTAATTATTAGAGAAATGCAAATCAAAACTACAGTGAGGTATCACCTCACACTGGTCAGAATGGCTGTTATCGAAAAGTCTACAAATAATGTTGGAGAGGGGTTAGGAAAAGGAACCCTCCTACACTGTTGGTGGGAATGGAAATTGGTACAGCAACTATGGAGAACAGTATGGAGGCTCCTTAAAAAACTAAAAAGAGAGCTACCATATCATCCAGCAATCCCACTCCTGGGCATGTATCCGGAGAAAACCATAATTTGAAAAGACACATGCACCCCAATGTTAACTGCAGCACTATTTACAACAGCCAAGACATGGAAGCAAACTAAATGTCCATGGACAGATTAATGGATAAAGAAGATGTGGTGTATATATATACATACACACACACACACACACACACACACACACACACACACACACACACCATGGAATATTATTCAGTCATGAAAAAAGAATGAAATAATTCCATTTGCAGCAATATAGGTGGACCTAGAGATTATCATACTAAGTGAAGTAAGCCAGACAGAGAAAGATAAATATATGATATTGCTTATATGTGGAATGTAAAAAAACAGAAAGATACAAATGAACTCATTTCCAAAACAGGAGGAGACTCACAGACATAGGATAAAAATGTGTGGTTACCAAATGGGGGAAAAGGGGATGGGAAGAGGGATAAATTAGGAGGTTGGGATTAACATATACATATTACTATATGTAAAATAGATAACCAATGAGGACCTACTGTATAGCACAGGGAATTATACTCAGTATTTTGTAATAACCTATAAGGGAAGAGAATCTGAAAAAGACTGTATATATATGTATATATGTATACACACACACAAACACACACACACATATATGTAACTGAATCACTGTGCTGTACACCTGAAACTAACATGACATTGTAAATCAACTACACATCAATAAAAAAATCATACATATATATATAATATATACACATGTATATTATATATACATATTGGCCTTCACATCAATTATACAATGTGGGTAGAACAAGCATTCAAAGATAAGAAAATTATGGTTCAGGCTCACAGTAATGCTATAATTAAATAGAACTCAAAACCATTTGTATTCAATGATCCAATCTGTCTTATCTTTTTTTTTTTTCATTCCTTAACAGAAACCAACAAAGCTGCCTCTCAGCATTTCACTATTTAAAAATTAGGTCCTTCAGATTTTTCCTTTGTACTGTTAGTGTTTTGCTTATTTTGCCATTTATTTGATCCTTCATCATAAGATGGAACAAGGAAATGTGTTGGCATATTCTGTTATTAGATCCAAGTTTCATGGAAAAATACACTGCAGCTAAGGAACAAAACCAACATTATAAAATTCAATAAACATTTATTCAGTGACTACTAAAGGCAAGGTACTATATTAGGTGTTATTAACTCAAAAGGCACACAGACATGGTCCTTGATATTAAGGAACTGAAAGTTCTTAGAAATTAGATTTCACGGCTGGTTTTACATATATCTTCTAACCTCAAATTAGCACAGGTAACTGCTACACAAATACATGCATATACATATGTACACACACACATATATACACATACATATATGTAAACACATATGAATAGAGGTAGAGAGCCACTGAGATGCTAACTTATACAGATTGCTGTATACCATGTTTATTTAAAAATAACTGCCACATATCCCCTGGAGCAATAACATTTTCCTATTCCAGAAATGAACCTGAATAGAAAAATGCAAAGATACTTTCCAGCTTTACCCTATTAATTCCTTGAAAATAGAAGTCCTGATAAATAGAGTGTTGAGGAGATCAGGATCTAATTTCAAGATTTCATTTCTTATTAGTTGCTATACTTTTCAGACCTATGTTTAATAAAGGATACCAAAGTTGCAAAACCAACCCATTTCACTTTCAGAACCTTCAGTTTTATCATCAACTTAGTAAATTATCTGTTTGCAAGTAAAAGCTCCAATAAGGGACAGATATAATTTCTGCTCTGAGTGTTCAATAGACTAAAAATTTAATTTTCTTTTGTAACCAAAAATGATTCTTACGTCAAGCACTGATCCAGAGAGGTCAGCTCGTTCAAGATTTGCACAGCAGAGATTAGCGTGGGCAAGATTGCAGCGGCTTAAATTGGCCATTTTGAAGTTAATGTATCGAAGGTCCAAACGAGAAAGATCAGCACCACTGAAGTTTAAACCCTAAAATTAAAAAACACAAACTGTCACAATATTTAAACCATCTGTTGTATATTCAATTACAATAGCTAACCACCATGTGTTTTAGAAGTAATTGGCAGTTCCGTCATTTGGAGTTCGTTACATGATCAAATGGAACTGAGATACATAAAATTAGTGTCCTTAACGGGTTCTTAAAGGAACTCAACTTACATATAACACTAGAATGCATCCTGGCAATGCCTCATTTATGTGCAGAAGTTTCTAAAGAGAGATCTCTGCTGGCCACATACCCGTTGATAAGTATTATATTTTTATTAAACCTGATTGTACTTAAATTATTTTATTAATTCAATAATTCAAGATCGTTTTATTTTTTTAAAGTGAGTATTGTGGTTTTTAAAATCATTAGTGCTATAATACATAAAAGTAAAAGTATCTTCCACTGATTAACCATACATAACAACTGTACAATTGACTTTTTATTTTTATTGCTGCAATTCCTATGCATTACTCAAAAACTGCTGCATGAGGCATAATTAGACAATAAAAAAGATTATTACATCTCTTTTTCTGTCTAACCATTTTGGGACTAAATCAATGCTATGACCCATAAGTAAAATATATCTTTCATGAAAAAAGAAAACAAGGCAACAGAAAAATTCCCAGAAGAATTTAAAACTTTACTCACAGATTTGCCTACACGAATAACTCATATAAAAGTCTGCTTTAATTACCTGGCAACGCAATTCTGATTTGGTTGGAGTGGCTAGCAGAAATCGCACAAATTCCTTTCGAGATATTGGTGAATGATCTTCTGGTGGTTGAGAATTCTTGAAAAGCATATTGACAGATCAGTGGAGCATTTTGGGAGATAGCTACAATACATGTAATACTTGGCTAATGTAAAAAGAGTCTTACCTTTATTGCCACTTCTAGGTGTTCAATCAATGAGTCAATACCAAAAAATCTTGCTTCTTCTAACACACCTATCATAATAAAAACAATTTGACTTTTATAGAATGCTATTCATTTTAATATTTATGGAATCATTTATAAAAAAAATCTATAAAGTTAAATTCTCACAACAGAAGTGAAATACAAGTAGGCTATCCATCAATATAGAAAAAAAATAACTAATGTTTGGAACATATATATGTATATATAGAATATTTAAAAATATTTGTAAACAAAGTTTTTCTAAATAGTTTACATACAGCAAAAGAAAGAAGACTCATGAATTAGAATGAAAGCTTTCCATATTACAAAATTATTTCTGAAAATTAAATAGGCCACAGACAAAAAAATCCTAACATCATACATTCCTAAAATAACTGACATAGTGATTTGTAAACCCAATAATAAGTGATTAGTTCACCTAATCTTAACATTTCATTGACTTTTAAAAAAATATTTATTTTTGGCTGCATTGGGTTTTTGTTGCGTGCAGGCTTCCTCTAGTTGCGGCAAGCAGGGACTACTCTTTGTTGCGATGTGCTGGCTTCTCGTTGCAGTGGTGTCTCTTGTTGTGCAGCATGGGCTCTAAGCATGCTCAGCAGTTGTGGCACATGGGCTCAGTAGTTGTGGCTCGTGGGCTCTACAGTACAGGCTCAGTAGTTGCAGCGTACAGACTTAGTTGCTCCGTGGCATGTGGGATCTTCCTGGACCAGGGCTCAAACCCGTGTCCCCTGCATTGGCAGGCAGATTCTTAACCACTGCTCCACCAGGGAAGGCCTTCATTGACTTATTATTTTTTAATATACTTAACACAGTCAGAGTACCATGTTTTTTTTTTTTTAAGATAAAATTATTTAATTAATATATTTATTTTTGGCTGTTATGGATCTTTGTTGCTGCGTGCGGGCTTTCTCTAGTTGCTAAGAGCGGGGGTTACTCTTTGTTGTGGTGCATGGGCTTCTCATTGCGGTGGCTTCTCTTGTTGTGGAGCACAGGCTCTAGGCACGCGGGCTTCAGTAGTTGTGGTTTGCAGGCTGTAGAGTGCAGGCTCATAGTTGTGGTGCATGGGCTTCGATGCTCCGCGGCATGTGGGATCTTCCTGGACCAGGGCTCGAACCTGTGTCCCCTGAATTGGCAGGCGGATTCTTAACCACTGCGCCAGCAGGGAAGCCCCTTGAGTTTGTGAATGAAGCAGATCTGAATCGGTTTGTCAGAGATCTTTTAGTTACTGAATCAGAATATTACAGAAGTGTATAAATGTAAGAGAGCTTCGAAACCAAAGTCAGCAGTATAATTCAGAAACCTTTCTTATAGGAAAATCATTAAATAAAGGATTTCCAGGGCGCTCACACAAGATGGCAGAATAGAAGGATGTGGAGCTCACCTCCTCCCACAAATACATCAAATATACATCTACATCTGGAACAATTCTCACAGAATACCCTCTGAATGCTGGCAGAATATCTCAAACACCCAAAATCGCATGAAAGATCTCCTCATAACCAGGTAGTACAAGAATTTTAAAAAAAAGGCATTGGGACGGAACTTGCATATCTGGGAGGGATTTGTGAAAGAGAAAAGTTGCCCGCAACCTGGAAAGCCTCTTCACAGGTGGGGAGATCAGCCAGGACAGAAATGGAGCTTTAGAGGCTCAAAGCAAAGCGCAGCAGACAGTTTATGGCAGGCAGATCAGAGAGAGACCTGCACAGATGGTCCGGGTCACTGCCCTGTGCTCCCCAGCCTGAGATGTGCAACCGCTGGTGTGGGCGGGAGCTCAGTTCTGAAACTTGGGTTTCAGAGGACAGATCAGGGAGAGGACCAGGGTTGGCTGCTCAGAGAAAGCCTGAAGGGGCTGGAGCATGGTATGGGCTGCAACCAGGGGTGTATGTAGAAGAAGCCCAGGCCCACCATAGAAGCAAAGCCCTTTTGTTAAGGAGCATGGAAGGGAGGGACAGGCCTGTAGCAGCCTCTTTCTCCACACACTTTCAGCTGACTCAGCGCTACCTGTAGGAGCTCTGGGAGCATGCCAGCGGGCTGCCCACACGCAGAGGCGGGGCTGAAATCTGAGCCCTCTGCCCACTGCTGCGCAGATCTACCCCACAGCCACTGGCTTTGTATACTCAGCGCCTGCAGGACATCCAAGTGGACAATGGGTGCTCCCGTGGCTGGGACCAGTCTGGCCTCAGCAGCTATGTGGTTTGTGGGTGCATGCACGCAGAGGCTGGGCTGGAGTCTGCGCTGCTTCAATAGCTCCAACAGCAGCTTCAGGTGTGTGACTACTGTGGTCCTGCTACCTCATTTCAGTGGATCATTGCCAGCAGACCTATGCTGGTAACTTTGTGAACACAGCGTCTGAGGGACACCAGAGCTTACTGCCTGCATTCTCACGGTTGAGGTGAGACGGAGTGCAGTGCCAACAACAGTGTACTTTGTGAGCCCACACAATGGGTGACGGATGACAGCACAGAATGCACTCCCTGGTGGAGAGCTCTGGAGGAGGAACACTCAGGGGCTCCTCTCCCTGGGCATACTCCAATCCCAACTACCTCACACCACAGCTCAGAAATGGATCTGGGGCTTCTACTGCAATAACTAGGGAGCAGACCCTGCCACTGAGAGGGCTGTGACAACCACAGAGCAAAGAGGAGGCCCCCCTCAACATCCAGTGTAGCCTTTGGTCACCACAACGTCAGTCACACCCCCTATCAAGGGGATAATGGCCAGCACACACTGAGGAAAGAGGTGGCAGGTATACATCCGGAAAACAGACCTTGCACCAAAAATTTTAAACCCACATAAGCTACACGGGGACACTTCCACATACTAATAGCCCTCCAAGACCACAGTAGATAATTGTTTGTCATAAACTCATAGAGTAAGAGAAATATAAGTAAAATGAAGAAGCAGAGGATCCACACCCAGAAAAGATCAAGAGAATTCCCCAGAAAGAACAAACAATGAAACAGATCTGCTCAGTCTTATAGACAGTGAGTTCAAAAAAAAGATAATGAAAATATTGAAGGAACTAAGAAAGGTTATCAATACAAATGTAGGTTACTGTAAAAGGAACTAGAAAGTGTAAAGAGGAGCCAAGGAAAATGAGAAAACTCATTCGCCGAGATGAAAGCTGAACTAAAGGTAATGAGTAACAGGTTGAATAATGCAGAAGAATAAATAAGTGATCTGGAAGACAGAACAATGGAAATCCCCCAGTCAGAACAGCAGACAGAAAGCCAAATGGAAAAAAAAAAATTGAAAGCAATTTAAAAGACCTATGGGATAATGTAAAGTGTACCAATCTACACATAACAGGCATCCCAGAAGGCGAAGAAAGAGAAAAGGGGATTGAAAATGTATGTGAAGAAATTATGGTTGAAAACATCCCAAACTTAAAGAAGGAAACAGATACACAAGTACAGGAAGTACAGAGGGTCCCAAACAAGATGAACCCAAACAGATCTCTACCAAGATATACTATAATTAAAATGGTAAAAGTTAAAGAGAGGATTCTAAAGGCAGCAAGAGAAAAAACAAAGGGATAATTACAAGGGAACCCCCATAAGGCTATCAGCTGATTTCTTCACAGAAATGTTGCAGGCCACAAAGGAGCTGCAAGATATATTCAAAGTACTTAAAGGGAAAAATCTGCAACCTAGGATACTCTACCCAGCTAGATCAACACTTAGAATAGAAGGAGAGAGAAAGAATTTCTCAGACAAGCAAAAACTAAAGGAATAGAGCAATACTAAATCTATCCCTAAAAGAAATATTGAAAGGTCTTTTCTAAGTAGAAAAGAAGAATCTAGAGGAAAAGGAAAATCACAATTGGAAAGTAAATCACATAAATAAGCCAGTATGCAAATTTTTTAAAAATAATAATCATAAAATAATTTTTTTGTGAAAGTGATGATAACCACAATGAACAGCAAAAGGATAAACATGAAGATGTAAAAGAGGACATCAAAATCATAAAAAGTGGGGGAAGAGAGTAAGAAAATGTAGGTTATCTTTTAGAATGTGTTTGAGGTTATACCACTATAGATTCTAAAGCAAGTACATATAGGAAGGGGTTAACATACTTGAAAAACAGGGGGAACACAAATCAAAGATATACAATAGATGCACAAAAACAAAAGGAAGAGAACACAAGCATAATACAAAAGGAAATCATCAAACGATGAAAGGAAAAACAAGAAGAAAAAAGAACAAAGAAGAAATACAAAAATCAACTGGAAAACAAGCTCTACAATAGCAATACTTATCTATCAAAAGTTACCTTAAACGTCAATGGACTAAACGCTCCAATCAAAAGACACAGAGTGGCAGAGTGGATTAAAAAAACAAGAGCCTACAGAAGATGGTGGTGGGGGAGGACGCGGAGTTCATGTCTTCCCCACAACTAAGGTGCCTGCCAGATGCTGGTGGGGGACCTCAATGCCCAAGGAGATAGGAGGAACCCCCGAGTGACCAGGTAGGAACATGGGGGGAGTAAGGGGGGAGGAGAAGTGAAGGCCAGACAGGACCGGCACCCCTGAGGGGTGACTTGGAAGGGGGGGAGGGGTTCCCATGCCTGGAGGGACCCTCAGGGGCTCGGAGAATCAGGTGTTTCCCCTGCCCAATCGGCCAGGAAGCATGCAGGTCTCCCAGGCAGGGTCCTCAACCCTCCAAGGCACCCTCTGGGCCATGCTGTTTGTAGGGGCGTAGGAGGGAGGCAGGGGTGTTGGAAAAGGGGAGAGGTGGATGCGGGAGGGGCCCTCTGTGATAGGAGGACCAGGGGAGGCACGGAGGTTGTTTCACCCACTCACTTGTGCCCGGGAAGCCTACTGGGCTGTTGGGCCTGGTCCTCCATTTTCCTGGGCCCCCTTCTCTCCCAGGCCCCTTCTGGCCTCATGAGTCCTAGGGGCATGGGAGGGAGAAGGGGGAAAGAGGAGAGGTGGACAGTGGTGGGGGGAACCCTCAAGGACCAGAGGATCAGGGAGGTGTGGCGGGTGTTTCCCCAGACCACTCAGCCCGGGAGACCTGCTGGGGTCCTAGGCCAGGTCCCCCACCCTCTGAGGCCCCCTCTGTGCCACGCTGGTCCTGGGAGTGTAGGAGGGAGGCAGGAGGTGGGAAGGGGAGGAGAGGAGGACGGGGCAAGGGATGCTTCGGGGCTGGAGGATCAGGGGAAGCAACCCAGGTGTTTCCCCTGCCCACTCAGCTCCAGGAAGCCTGTTGGGCTTCCGGGTCTGGTCCCTTGCCTTCTGGGGCCACCGCTAGCCATGTGGGTGCTGTGGACATGGGAGGGAGAAGAAGAGAGGCCAATGGGGAAGGGCCCTCTGGGACTTCCCCCACCCACTCGGGCTCAGTGAGCATGCTGGGGTCCTGGACCTGGTCGTCTACCCTCCAGGGCCAGAGGCACTCCTGGGCCCCTCCTGCTGTGTTGAGTCTAAGACCCTGCCCCAGGGCCTTTTCTGGCCCTGTGGGTCCTAAACATAGGCCCCGGTCCACCACCTAAACCACACCCCGACCTAAGCCCCGCCCCCCCCAGCCAAGGTCTTTTCTGGCATTTTTCCCCCCTCCTCTTTATTACTACTGTGGTCCTGTTTTACCTTCCAGTTGTTGTTTCATCTATATTTTTATTTTTTTATTCTTTCTAAGATAGCTGTTAGTTTTCTAATCTTATTATTTACTCTTTCTTACTGTTCTGCTCCTTTTTTTCTTTTGTCTTTTTGGCACCTCGCACGGCTTGCAAGATCTTGGTTCATGAGCTGGGGGTCAGGCCAGAGTTCCTGCAGTGGGAGCTCCGAGTCTGAACCACTGGACTAACAGAGAACCTCAGACCCCAGGGAATATTCATAGGAGTGAGGTCTCCCAGAGGTCCTCATGTCGGGACCAAGACTCACCTCTACCCAACCGCTTACAAATGCCAGTGCTGGAAGCCTCAGGCCAAACAACCAGAACACAATCCCACCCATCAAAACAAAAACAAAAACAAAATGAGTTGACAAAAAATTATGTCACAGATGAAGAAGGTAAAAACCTACAAGACCAAATAAATGAAGAGGAAACAGGCAATCTACCTGAAAAAGAATTCACAGTAATGAGAGTAAAGATGATCCAGAATCTCGGAAATAGAATTGGAGGCACAGATTGAGAAAATACAAGAAATGTTTAACAAAGATCTAAACGACTAAAGAACAAACAAACAGAGATGAACAATGCAATAACTGAAAAGAAAAATACACTAGAAGGAATCAAACAGAATAACTGAGGCAGAAGAACGAATGAGTGAGCTGGAAGATGGAATGGTGGAAATAACTGCGGAGGAGCACAATAAAGAAAAATAATGAAAAGAATTGAAGACAATATCAGAAACCTCTGGGACAACACTAAACAAGCGGACATTCAAATTAGAGGGCTCCCAGATGAAGAAGAGAAAAAGAAAGGGTCTGAGAAAACATTTGAAGAGATTATAGTT
Organism: Delphinus delphis; assembly: GCF_949987515.2. Classification (NCBI taxonomy): domain Eukaryota; kingdom Metazoa; phylum Chordata; class Mammalia; order Artiodactyla; family Delphinidae; genus Delphinus; species Delphinus delphis. The sequence continues at coordinate 102,234,544 of NC_082688.1, forward strand.
GAAAAATTCCTTAACATGGGAAAGGAAATAGTCACCGAAGTCCAGGAAGTGCAGAGACTCCCATACAGGAAAAACCAGAGGAGAAACACACCAAGATACATATTAATCAAACTAACAAAAATTAAATTCAAAGAAAAAATATTAAAAGCAGCAAGGGAAAAACAAAAAATAACATGCAAAGGAATCCCCATAAGGTTACCAGCTGATTTTTCAGCAGAAACTCTGCAGGCCAGGAAGGAGTGGCAGGATATACTTAAAATGGTGAAAGAGAAAAACCTAAAACCAAGATTACTCTACCTAGCAAGCATCTCATTCAGATTTGACGGAGAAATCAAAAGCTTTACAGACAAGCAAAAGCTAAGAGAATTCAGCACCACCAAACCAGCTCTACAACAAATGCTAAAGAAAATTCTCTAGGTGGAAACACAAGAGAAGAAAAGGACCCACAAAAACAAACCCAAAGCAATTAAGAAAATGGTAAGAGGAACATACATATTGATAATAATCTTGAATGTAAATGGATTAAATGGCCCAACCAAAAGACACAGACTGGCTGAATGGATACAAAAACAAGACCCATATATATGCTGTCTACAAGAGACCCACTTCAGACCTAGGGACACATACAGACTGAAAGTGAAGGGATGGAAAAAGATACTCCATGCAAATGGAAATCAAAATAAAGCCGGAGTAGCAATACTTCTATCAGATATAATAGACCTTAAAATAAAGACTGTTACAAGAGATAAGGAAAGACACTACATAATGATCAAGGGATCAATCCAAGAAGAAGGTATAACAATTATAAACATTTATGCACCCAACATAGGAGCACCTCAATACATAAGACAAACACTAACAGCCATAAAAGGGGAAATCGACAGTAACACAATAATGGTAGGAGACTTTAACACCCACTTTCACGAATGGACAGATCAATGCAAATGAAAATAAATAAGGAAAGACAAGCTTTAAATGACACAACAGACCAGATAGATTTGATTGATATCTATAGGGCATTCCACCTGAAAGTGGCAAAATACACTTTCTTCTTAAGTGCACACAGAACATTCTCCAGGACAGATCACACCTTGGGTCACAAATCAAGCCTAGGAAAATTTAAGAAAATTGAAATATCAAGCATCTTTTCTGACCACACGCTATGAGATTGGAAATCAATTACATGAAAAAAACTGTTAAAAACACAAATACCTGGAGACTAAACAGTGTGCTACTAAATAACCAAGAGATCACTGAAGAAATCCAAGAAGAAATAAACAAATGCATAGAAACAAATGACAACGAAAACATGACGACCCAAAACCTATGGGATGCAGCAAAAGCAGTTCTAAGAGGGAAGTTTATAGAATTCAATCTCACCTAAAGAAAAAAAAAACAAACTATCTAACCTTACACCTAAAGCAACCAGAGAAAGAAGAACAAAGAAAACCCAAAGTCAGTAGAAGGAAAGAAACCATAAAGATCAGAGCAGAAATAAATGAAATAGAAAAAAGGAAAACAATAGCAATGATAAATAAAACTAAAAGTTGGTTCTTTGAGCAGATAAACAAAATTGATAAACCCTTAGCCAGACTCATCAAGAAAAAAAAAGTGAGAGGATGCAAATCAGTAAAATTAGAAATGAAAAAGGAGAAATCACAACTGACACCGCAGAAATACAAAGGACTGTAAGAGACTACTACAAACAATTATATGCCAACAAAATGGACAACCACAAAGAAATGGACAAATTCTTGGAAAGGTACAATTTTCTAACACTGAACCAGGAAGAATCAGAAAATATAAACAGACCTATCACAAGTAATGATGAAACTGTAATTAAAAATCTTCCAACGGGGCTTCCCTGGTGGCACAGTGGTTAAGAATCTGCCTTCCAATGCAAGGGACACAGGTTCAAGCCCTGGCCTGGGAAGATTCCACATGCTGCAGAGCAGTTGTGGCCCATGCGCCACAACTACTGAGCCCACGTGCCACAACTACTGAGGCCCACGCACCTAGAGCCCATGCTCCGCAACAAGAGAAGCCACCGCAATGAGAAACCTGCGCACCACAACGAAGAGTAACCCCCGCTCGCTGCAACTAGAGAAACCCCACATGCAGCAACGAAGACCCAGAGCAGCCAAAAATAAATAAAATTTTTTTAAAAAAATTTACAAAAACAACAAAATCCCTTAGCGTCCTTACTGATGAAATCTAAATCTATTTAGAATCTAAAATCGGAATGTATGGGGTAGATGTATACCTGAAAGACTATCTACCTGTGTAGATATATGAGTGTATATTTACACTCATATGCATGTAAAAACATTTAGTTTTAAAAATGGAAAAGATACTTTTACTTTATGAAAATATACATTACTAAGTGAAAAGAAAATACAAATCCTAAAAAGTGTGAGGAATTACATTGAAAACTCACCCAACAAATTAATCCCATCGTTTACAATGAGCTGTCCGTGACGCAAGTAGTTCAAAATGGGTTCAAAGTACTCAGGACTTCGGTCAATTAAGAAAGCTCCTCTATGATCTTGCTTATTTCCCCACACACCTGTGGGACCATTAAAATGAAGAAAGCCCCCCCATAAACAAAAAACAAAGTTAGAAATTTATAGAAGGAAAACTGCATAACATACCAGTAAGTTCTCACTCTTGTAAAAATTATTACTGATTCCATTAAAAAGTACAGAAGGACAGGAGTTATAAAGTCAATACAACTACAAACAGATCACACAAAATGTGATCTCACTGCACTCACCTTTGTCCTTAAACATGTGGGCCAGCATACTGTCAGGTTCTTTATTCACTAAAGTGCTCCTAAGAATTCAGGGAAAAAAATTGATTTCTCCATTTGTCTTTATAAACAAACATATTTAAGTCAAGAGTATACTTGATCCCAGCTGCTCTCTCAAAAAGATGCATGCTATAACCTGGGAGGAGTGATGCTGGGAAACAAAAATGTGCAGTAAGTTGCCATTTATCAAAATCTCTTCTCATCTGGCACTTCCTTTGATTTAAATATTGATTTCGTTGCCTTTAATTTCAATGCTGATCTATCCTTCTAGCAAGCTACTGTATAACAATTTTCTTGATCGAAATTTACATTTTTCTTATGCCTTTAGTATAAGCAGTTGTAGTCTACAAATTTCAATACTGTTAATTTTTTACTTGTGTTGCATGTATATTACTCAATATTTTAAAAGCATATTCTAAAAACAGTAAATTCATGCTTTTCATGCTTTCTCTGGAATGACTTGTGAACCATTTTCTACTCTTAGAAAAAATTTCCTAAATATTGGCTTCAAATCACATAGTATATTTAAGCAGCACTGGAATATCTTCTAAGGACATCAGCAAACTGAAGGAAAGAACAAACAGTACATAGTACCCACTCAACACACACATACATGTGCACCTACCGTGTGGTTGTAAAGTACCGCCCTCCAACATTTAATGTTAGCCAGTCTGTGTGAGATCCTGACAACACTTCCGGTACTTTAGAATCTGTCTGAGGGTCTAGAGGTGACATGTAGAAAAAATAAACATTAAGTTGAGGGGGGGTTTGGGGAAGATGGCAATAGTATAATATTTTAAACTAAAACACACACATAAAAGCATGCCAGAGCTACTAGGACAGCAAGCCCTATACCCACAGACAGTATCTAAAACAAAACTAGGTGATAAGGTATCCCGCCAACACCGACAACTAGAAGAGAAGCATGGCATCAGCATCCTTGACAGAAGAAGCATCCTTGACAGAAACAACAGGGTATGTGATGATCCTAAGAATTCCAAAGTAACCCATAAATACTCACTTCAAAACTCAGCAAGTCTACTTGAGAACAGCCGAATGGAAGTGGGAGGGGTGTGCCCACTCCAACCATGGGTGATTCAAGCAGTCTGGAGTAAGATCTGAAGAGGCTGAAAACGAACTCTCAAAACCCACCCAGCCAAAGCTCCCACCTAGGACAAAGTCCCACACTGAGGATAAGATGTTGGGAAAAGAATCCAAGTTGAACAGAACAGAGACAACAGAGACAAAAGGAAAAGGAGTCCAGATAAAAGTCAAAAAAGGTCAAGCAGAACCAAAATATATTAGAAGGTGACTTCCACATTTTTTAATACTTCATAAAAACAACATAAAAGGGACACCTAGAGCCATGAAATTACAAAAACTTTCCTAAGTCAGCTCCCTTCTCAAGTTAAGGAAAACTAATTTCATGTAAAAATGAGCAACAGAAAATCCCATACAAGATTATTAAAAGAATAGGAAGAATTACATCCCTATAGATAATGAAAACGTGCCAGATAATGAAAATGTGCCAGAAAGAAATGGCCACAAAATAGGTAAACTATAATATTCCAAATATGCTAAAAGAAGTAAATAATACAAGGTATGAAAAAGCAACATAAACCAGAATCACAAAATTCAGAAATGAGGCAAGAGAACTCTGGAGAGAATTAGAAATAAAAACCATTTCAGAAATGAAGATTAAACTAGAAGAAGCACAGGAGTGAAAGAACACCACAGATAATGCCTTAAGGAAAATAAAAACTGAAAAGAGGAAAGCTTTAAAAATCAAGAAGAAATGAAGAAAGAGATGAAAAAGATTTAACAGAAGATTTCAAATATAGAAGACAAGTGTAGAAGATCCAACACATATACAATAGGAGTCCTGAAAGGAGAAAATCAAAGCATGGTAACAAAATAAATACATAAAGTTCAAGAAAACTTATCTGAAATTTAAAAAAAAAAAAGATGTGAAACTACATATTGAAAGGGCCCACCACATAACTGAGAGATTCAACCCAGAACAGCTCAGAACACCCAGAAATAGTATACTAAAAGTTATCAATTTAAAAGTACAGTAAATCAATTTAAAGTACAGTAAAATTACTGTAAAGAAAGAGAATAATCCTTTGGGTGAGCTAGGAAAAATAATCACTTATGAAAGATCAGATTTTTTTTTGACACCAAAACTCTATGTCAGAAAATGCAGTAACATATTTAAGATATTTAAAGAAAAATAATATGAACCAAGGATTTTTTAACAACTTGAGGTATAATTGAAATACAACAAACTACATATCATTAAAGTTTGAAATTTGTTCAGTTCTGACATATGATTTTATGACCAGTCAAACTGACTTTCAGGTATAGAAGCCACATGCAAGATGTCAGAGAATATAGTTCTCACAAGTTCTTTATAAAGAATCTACTAGAGAACAAGTTTCAGACAACCACTCGAGGCATCAGTTTAAGGACTGGAGGAGTAAAACTAAGTGATGGTTTTAAGGGAGAGAGTATAGTATACAATGGTGTGTGTGTATATGTGTGTATGTATATAGTATATAATAACAATATTTGACAATGGATAAACAATACGATTATTTTTTAAGTAAGGAAAGAAAGGAATGAGCATATTAAAAAAATGTTTAACTGTCTTTAGTAGTCACATTGGTATTCAAAGTATTGGGATTATTATTGAAACTTTTATGTGTATTTTGTGTAGGATGAAGGAAATGAGTAATTATGTGACATTACAATTCCATCACTCCCTATGTCCTTGGAAACCAGGATTACTGATATGCAAGAACGGAGACAAAGATGTAAGACAGAAGATGTTAAATAAAAATCTTACAATCCTAATATAACCAAAGTATTAGTATGAACCCATGAGATATTTTATCTATTTATATGTTATATGTGATATAAAGCTTTGTATCATATAATATTTATTATATATGAATTTTATCCTCTAGCTAGCCATGTATTTCCAACTCTGTTCACCAAAAAGCCTAGTAATCATGACGAACCCAGTAGCAGCGAGCCTCCCCAGCACCCAGGCTGGGTCTTAAAATGACATTTGCCACTAAAAGAAATCAAGGCTTCCAAGAAAAAAACCACTGATTTGGGTTTAGGACAAGAGAAGTATAAGATGAACACTTTGTTATTCCAGATAGTAAGGAAAAGACTAACGGGGTTGTGTTAAAAGAAGAAGAACATGAAGGGATTTCCACTGGCCAAAAGTAAAATAATCCAGGTATAGATAAATGCAGAGGATGAAAACATACCAAATATTTTTAACTCTGAAAGTTTGTAACGATAAAACAAAAAACACTAATCAATCACTTTTTGTTTTGTTGTTTGTATGTATGCAATGAACCAATTAAGTGACCACTGCCTGCCAACCCACTCTGTTAGCCTAATGGATAAGAAAAGATGAGAAAAATTTTTTGTTCAGTCTTAAGGCAGAAACAGAGAATATGCATTTACTTCTAAGTTGCTGTGTGATGATCTTGAGTACTACCTCCACTCACCAAATACAATTATTGTGAAGGCTTAAAGAAATACTTGAATGAATCAGGGTGTGATGGTCTGGAACTAAATATATCAAATATTCGTTAAAGAATATTTATTTAAGCCTCAGGCTCTTTCCTTTGAGATATACACTGTATATAAGCTTTCTTCGAAACTGAAGAGTAGTGTGTGTGTGTGTGTGTGTGTGTGTGTGTGTGTGTGTGTGTGTGTGTGTGTGTGTGTGTGGTTGCTACCAAGTCATTTTTGACTGATTTAACTGCTGTGAATGACTGGCAAACATTACTTTTTCAAGCAATATATGCTTAAAAAATATGTAACATAACAGAGATTTTGATAACTACTATCAAAGAGAAAATTTCAAAACAAAACAGTTATAGTTCTAAAATCAAAACCACCCTATCATGTCATAATTAATGAATATGTGCACATCCAGAGCCTTTTAACAGCACGTAAAAGATGAGGTATCCATACTAAAATATGATCATCTAATTCAAGTTAGAAATTTACTTTCACACACCCCCCCAATGCAGAATCAAAAAAGGTATGAAGAGCTGAGTACTGCTCTAAGATACTTTTTAATGTTAAGCTTAGTAAAGCCATGTAAAATATTTGCCATTTCATCTTTATTTCGGCAGACAAAATTGGCTTTTAAGGAAGTCACTTACCAATAAATGGTTCTCCTTCACACACAAACAAAACATCATCATCCCTGGGGAAATCAAAATTTAAAAAGCCACCATCAAAATCCAGAAATCACATTAATTATCTGTTGACTAGAGGAACTATTCCTTAGAATAATGTAGAAGATCCGTTTTGCTATCTATGTGGCAAAGAAGTTGACCAAGTTCCAGTGTTTTTTGTTTAAACCCAGGTTGTTTAAGCCTCTTCCTGCTCCAAAATTCTATGATCTGATGAGAATGGAATGAGGTGAACTAGACACTTGTCTCAGAGATAAATCTGCCGAGGGTATGTAAAAACCAAAACCAAAAAAAAACACCAAAATCACTATTGTGGTGGGTCACTGATGAGTTAACTCTACTTAACATTCTATTTTATTTAGCAAGTTTTCACCAAAGTAGGTCTCTGTGACATTTATAAAATTCAAAGTGCTTAACCCCCTGACTTAACTGCCTCTGGATTTAAATTCAAAGAAGATCCTGCACATGAAAGTACTTTTGAAGTGGAAAAAACAAACGAAACCCACTATACAAATTATGTGAATTCAGCTTTCTTATCAATTGAAGAATATACTACTGAAGAATGTTATGTTCAAAGGATATGATTAAAGCTATAGCCAACTCTTCTTCTTTCACTTTAATTCTATAACCCTAAATAATTTATTAGGGTTTTCTGCCACATCATCAGCTGTTTTGTGCTTTGGAAATGAAAATAAATTTTCATATTAAATCTAAGAAGAATATAATTGGAAATAACTCTGCTGTAAACACTCACCCACTATACTCACCTAAATGTAAATGAATACCCATAATTCAAAAATCTGGATTATCAGCGTATATCCTCCTTCCCTGCTCCACCCCACCGCACGATTAGTATAAATGATCAGAGCTTGTACTGTGAACCACAAATTATTAAACAGGTACATATAATATAAATATATACTATTTCTTGTCCTAGCTCTTTTTTAATTGAAGTATAGTTGACACACAATATTATGTTAGTTTCAAGTGTACAATATAGTGAGTTGACAATCAAAATACATGAAATGATTACCACAATAAGTCTAGTAACCGTCTGTCACCATACAAAATTATTACAGTGTTACTGACTATATTCTTTGTGCTGCCAATTACATTCCTGTGACTTATCTATTTTATAACTGGAAGTCTGTACCTCTTAAGCCCCTTCACCTATTTCACCCAACCCCGCCAGTCTCCTCCCCTCTGGCAACCACCAGTTTGAGTTCTAAATAGGTAGATATTTTATAGTTCAGAAGGCTTCAGTTATGACCTTCTTCAATTACGACCTATGTTGTAGACATTTTTATTTCTATAAGAATGTAAATTATATTTCTGTAAGACATCACAGGAACACATAGAATTTTTCTTGGAAGCAGAGTCTTGTTTGTTAAGGAGAAATTTAGGTTGATATAAATCATTCAATTATCCATAGAAACACATAGAAGCTGGGAGATAGATACTGAAAAACTAAGAAACTCTTCTAATTTATTTGGAATTAAAATCTTTATCTTTTAAGTCTATAATCTTTTCTACTTGTTCACCATGCCAGTTAACTTTTTAAGACTAATATGAAAATTTGTTTTCCTCTAATTGACAAAAATCAACTATTAAATGTATGACCTGGGTAAGTCATTTAAATTCTCAGATGTTTAGTTTCCTCATTTATAAAACAAAGGGACTAGAAGTGTTTAAAGGCAGTATGTTATATTGAAAGGTTATTCTGACCTGGGTTTAACTGAATATTAAACTTTGTATACTACCATAATTTAGAACATCATTATCTTCACAACATCAATTTTAGAAAACCCACGCAGGGACTTCCCTGGCAGTCCAGTGGCTAAGACTCCACACTTCCAACGCAGGGGGTGTGGGTTTGATCCCTGGTCAGGGAACTAAGATCCGACATGCCTTGCAGCCAAAAAAATAAATAAAAAGTCCATGCTTTGCCGATTAAATGAGGTAACTTGGGCAAAGCAAATACAACTTAACTGGCACAGAGTCAGTACTTAGTTTGTGTTCCCATTCCATCTTCTTTGAGCCCCCTCCTGCTCCAAAATTCTATGATCCCAAGAGGATGGAATGAGGTGAACTGGACATTGGTTTTAAAATATGCCTGGCATACTTAAAAAAACAAAACCCCAAACAAACAAACAAACCAAAACCACTACTGTGGTGGATCACTGGTGAGTTAACTCTAGTTAAAATGCTATCTTATTTAGCAAGTTTTCACCAAAGCAGGTCTCTGTAAACGCTTATAAAATTCAAAGCATTCTTAGGAAATGAACTGAACAATAAGCAGTAGCATATAAAAGAGATCAATTAAGTTTCTAGTATTAAAAATTCGTGTCTTATTAGATCCGTTTCTAGTAACATAGAGATTCCTCATAGCCATATGTGAACTCTGCAGAAAGACTATGAGTATATTGGAATGTATTCAGGGTTTTCTATCTGATCAATGCATCATAAGTGCAAATTACTTAAATTCCAAAGAGCAAATTCTAGGCAATCGTTTGCCAAAATTCTGCATTCTTAACAGTGATTAAATACTGCTTAAGGGAAACAGCATAGCACCAAGAAGCTGAGGGCACACTGTAGATGGCTTATAAAAAGGTGAAGGTTACCTGATCAAAGCAATATCATCAATCAGTCCACCTTTCCCATTATACACACTGGTGGCTTTTATGCCGAGTTTATTGCTGGCCACAGAAAGCAAATCAGATAAAGTTCCATATACAGCGACCACCTGTAAACACACCAGATTAATTTGAACAACTTACGTAATCAATTTCGTCACTCACAAATTAAAAACCACCATACTATAAACAGGTCTAAAAAATCAGATTATCATATAAAAAGAGATTTTGAGAGGTTCTTAAAAGTTTCTCTTTTTCTTTTATGACTGAAATATTTACTTAGTGCCTAACACTGCTGAAATCCAAGACTAGAGAAATCGTTGCTAAAAACAAACTACAATCTTACAGTATGTTAAACAGTGCTCCAGTTCTGATACAAAAGAGACCCGCACTTGACTTTAGATTCTGGCATTTTCTAGCTGTCCGCTCAAGACAAATTATTTCACCTCTTTATGCTTCTGTGGCTCTAACTGGCAATGAGGAGAACAGTTACACCTGTATCAGAAGGTCGTCACAAGGATGAAGTGAGTTAATGCATGATAAGAGCTTCCCAAAGTGCCTGAGACCTATTAAGTCTTTAAGATGTTGCTTTTACATTATTCCTTTTTTACAGGAATGGTTTACTTTTTTAAACAGGAAAAATTTACTGTTTATTATAACATTTACCATGTCAATGACCATATGAACAGTTAACGACTTCCCACCTCATTTAACTTCAATAACTATTTATATACTGTATAAAAGCCAGATTTTGGCTAACATTCTAAGTACAGCGTAGACCTGGGTTACAATGAATTGCTCCGTCCTGCTTTAAATCAGGCAGTCTGACACTTGTGCAACATACATGCAGTTGCTTAGGTAGGGGGTAGAGACTCTGTACATGTAGTGAATTCTTTGCTCCAGCCATAACTGTAACTGTGTATAGTTGTATCATTATCAGTCAGATCTCTGAAAATTATGAATAAAAAAGAGGGTGAGGAGATGAACCTGAAGCATGAGCAGCCAGCTGACTTCCCACAGGATACTGGATAAAGGTGCCATATGAAATGGAACCGGGGCTAGTCCTTTGTTCACTGGTCACTGGAGTACAGCAGACAGTGAATTTTTCGTTAAGTAAATGAACAGTCAAGGGTGGAGCGAGTTGTTTGCCAATAGGAGTGTGTAGTGTTTCTACCGCAGAGTACAGAGATTCCAACTCTTTTCTCTTGGATCATGACCTATGAGAAGTGTTGCAAGCTGGGGCATTTTGGGGAAGAGGGGTAGGCAAGCAGAGTTTAAAGGGAACTACGTGGATTATTAAAGATAATGCACAACCCAAGTGCTCATAAACGTCTGAATGGATAAACAAAATGTGGCATATCCATACAATGGAATATCATTCAGCTCTAAAAAGGAATACGATTCTGATACACGCTACAACATGCATGAATCTTGAAAACATTATGCTAAGTGAAATTAGCCAGACATAAAAAAGGACAAATATCATGGGATTCCACTTGTATGAGGTACTTAGAACAGGCAAATTCATAGAGATAGAAAGTAGAAGTATAACTGATTCACTATTCACTTTGTTATAAAGCAGAAACTAACACACCATTGTAAAGCAATTATACTCCAATAAAGATGTAAAAAAAAAAAAAGAAAGTAGAAGAAAGGAGGTTATGGGGCAGAAGGGGTAATGGAGAATTACTGCCTAATGAGTACAGAGTTCCTGTTTGGGATGATGAAAAAGTTTTGGAAATGAAAAGTGGTGAGGTTACACACATGAATGTACTTAATGCCAACGAAATGTACACTTAAAATGGCTAAAAGGGTAACTTTTATGTTGTGTATATTTTACCATATGATAAAAAAGATAACAGCACAAAGCACCTGGCAGAGTGTCTTACACCCAGCAGACACTGACATAAATGACGGAAGCTTGAAGAACACGTGTCCCCCGTATTTCCTACCATTTTTCACCTTTGTAACAGAGCCTGGAATTCTAACCATTATTGCAGATACGAGTTCCAGAGGAGAAAGATTTAGAAAATTCTTAGTATAATAGCAACTATGACAAGAATGCTGTTGTTAGAAAGGAGGATCTTCTTACTCTCCCCTCACGGTTCCCAGACTGTAAAAGGTGTTTTGCATTTGCTTTGGTCAGTCGCTTGGCTCTTTGCTTCTTGTATAGCTTCACATGGTTTTCTTTCGCCTGACATTATCAGCTCCTTGCCCTAACATTAACTTTCTCCACCCCATTTCCTTTCACTTCTCTCCCTCAAGCATCATAAAATGGTTGGAAATTCTATGTATCTCTCTATATTATGCTCCTGAATTTAAATATTAGAGCATACCACTTTACCTAACTTATTTTTCAAAAATACATCACTTTGGGCTTCCCTGGTGGCGCAGTGGTTGAGAGTCCGCCTGCCGATGCAGGGGACACGGGTTCGTGCCCCGGTCCGGGAAGATCCTACATGCTGTGGAGCGGCTGGGCCCGTGAGCCATGGCCGCTGAGCCTGCGCGTCTGGAGCCTGTGCTCCGCAACGGGAGAGGCCACAACAGTGAGAGGCCCGCGTACCACAAAAAATTAAAAAATACATCAAATTAAATTGTTCTCTACTTCCATTCGATTGACTTGATTTTTCCTGTGGGTCAGTTGTTTCCTAGTGAAAATACAGGCCACCTGCCATGTTCGAAAGCCACACTGTCCAATTTAGAAGCCACTAGCTACAAGAGGCTATTTAAGTTTTAATGTATTGCTATTAATTAAAATAAGTCAGTTCATCAGTTACAACAGTCATGTATGAACTGCTCAACAGCCACAATGGCTAGTGGTTACCATATTACACAGCGCAGATATGGAGTTATTTCCTTCCTCACAGAGCGTTCTATTGGACACTGCTGCTTCAAAGAGCAGAAGAAAGTCAGGAACAAGGAAACAACTATTTTAACTGTTAGGCTTGACCATGTCATAGCAATTCACAGTAACCAAGTGGTAGAGTCCAACTCAAACCCTGTTGTTTTGTATGGAAGGTTGAGTAGTTACCATCTTTCTTTTCTCCCCATTGAAGTCAAATTTGATTGTAAGATTAAAAACAAAAACAAAGCCACACATCACACAGTTTGGCAATTTCAGGGCAATCAAAGTACAACAGGTGTTTCCTTGTAGGCTGCAATACTAAGGAGCACATTCTAGATACAAATTGAGTTCATATTTATTTTATTATCACTTAAATAAGCCCTCACATAGTATTGAACACAATTTATCATTACCTCAAATATTTTCTAACCTGACTTCCTATCTAGACTGTAAAGGTTTAATAATAAATTTTTAATTTGTAAAAAGTGGTTATTCAGTGAATTTAGGTAACCAATAATCCCTTGTAATGCTGATGAGCAGCAATGAAGTACATCCTTGTACTACCCAAATCTCTAACATCCAGAAAAGAACTGCAGCCAGTTTAAAAAGGATCCTCTTAAGTGTCACAGTGTCTGGTTTATAGCAGGTCTCTGATAAATGTTTCTTGAATGTCAGATGAAATTTTCATTGCTTTCAGAGTGTTGAACGAGGACATGCCTTTTCTGTGTGTGAGTCAGTTATATTTGTCTTTTCCACTGACATTAAGTTAAAAAACAAAGTACACAGTAGAAATGCTATTCTAAAGTGATATTCATATAGTTCATATGAGTATGGAAAGTGGCTATCTTTGGATAGAATTAAGGTTCACTTATGAGTTTTTGTTTTGTCCTCCAGATTTGTTACAATGAACTTCTATTAGTTATGCAATAAAGGAAGAAAGTTTTAACTTAGGGTTTCCATAGCTCTAGATACTAGATTTACAAATAAGAATTATTTTAGCAGTTGACAAGTAATCTGGTAATGGACAATTTTCTTTAAATGAAATAACCAAAGGGCCATCAATTAGAGAAAACAGCACTGAAATTACTGCAAAGAATCTTATAGCATTGAAAAGCTGAAAATTTACCTTAAGTTGGGCCAACATACTTGTTTTTCATTTGAAAGGCATTTTTAGCATGTTTTCAACAAGATCACTTTAGCTGACTCTCTTGAGCATACTAACAAATAACTCACAAATAAGACTGCAGACATAATATTTTAAATCTCAATGAGAATATCAGATTTTAAAATGTGATATACTTTAAAAGATTTTAAGTTTGTGAGAAAGTCTCAAACAGACTGGCACATGTACCACCCTTCATTATATATCAACTCTGCTGGGAAAAAGCAACATTGGAAATCTTGTATATCATGGATGTGAGCTCTAACCGTTATTTACTAAGCTGACTTTAGTCCTCAGAGAGGCCAAGCATTTATAAAATGATCACGCTTACAATGGCTATTTGCTTCACGTGTGTTCTACTTCCTAGTGTGGACTTGAAGTTTCCATGCCACTGTGATTATCCATTTTAATAACCTAAGCACTATACTTAGAATGGAAGCATTCTATGGAATAAACTGAGAAGCATGTCTATTAAAGTTTATGGCCAAAAAAATAAATAAATAAAGTTTATGGCCACTATGTTATACTACTATTTAACTTAATTCTTTCTAAATTTCAGATCCCACGACAAGTGAAAGCTATCCACCAATTGGGAAAGTAAATGGTACACTGTGCCTACCAGGACATATCAGTTTAATGAAGTTTTAATCTGTCTTTAAACACTGAAAACAAATTGTAATCTATGTTATTCAAATTTAAAAACTAAAACCTGCACATGTATTTAAAACATGTTTTTTTAAAATGCCCACCATAACTATTATATAATACACAATCAATAAATAATCATTGAATTTATGCAGGCCAATTTACCCAACCGACCCACCAATCACAATAACTAAATGTAGAATCTATTTACTCTGCCTACACTTTTAGTTTATACATTTCAAAAATTAACATTTTATTCCTAAAAAAGATGACTACATCAAGAAGACAAATGTTAAAATATTTAAAAATTTTAAAGTCTGACAACAGCAAATGTTGAAGAGGATATATATCAATGAGAGGGTTTATGCAATGCTGGTGAGATATAAATTACCACAATGACTTTCAAAAACAATTTGCCATTATTTTAAAAAATTAAACATTCACATACCTTAATACCCAATAATTACAACTTCCATATATATCCTAGAGCAGTGGTTCTCAAAAGTGAGGTCTCTAGACCAGCACCATTAGGATCACCTGGAAGTAGATTAGAAATTCAAACTCCTAGCCTCACCCCAGACCTAGTGAATCTAAAGCTCTGGGGAATGAGGCCCAGCAATAGTTGCTCAATTCCTCCAGGTGATTCCAACACATGCTAAAGTTTGCAAACCACTGCCCTAGAAAGATGCTTGCACGTGTGTGCACCAGGATATACAGTAATACTCGTGGCAGCACTGTCAATTTCATGGCAAAATATAAAGAAAATAAACAACCCAACTGTCCACTGACAGGAGAATGGATAAACTGTGATAGTATTTGTATATACTTTGTATAATTATTATAAAGCAGTGAAAATGACTAAACTATCAGTATGTGGGACAATATAGATGAAATCTTAGAAATATTATACTGAATGAAAAACTCATGTCCAAAAAGACTATGTAGGGCTTCCCTGGTGGCGCAGTGGTTGAGAGTCTGCCTGCCGATGCAGGGGACACGGGTTCGTGCCCCGGTCTGGGAAGATCCCACATGCTGCGGAGCAGCTGGGCCCGTGAGCCATGGCTGCTGAGCCTGTACATCTGGAGCCTGTGCTCCGCAACGGGAGAGGCCACAACAGTGAGAGGCCCGCGTGCCGCAAAAACAAAAACAAAAAGACTATGTACAATGGGATACCAATTTAGGATATGATATATCCCAAAGCTGACAAAACATATAGTTTACTTATACATACATACGTGGCAAAACTATTTACTGAAAAAGAATTCATGAAATTGGCTGCCTTCATGGGATATAGGAAAGTAGACAAACACATTAAGTTTTGATAATATGCTATTTCTTGAGCTGTGTGGTAAGTTTACTGATATTCATTATATTATTTTCCTTTTAATTTTATGCATATTAATATTCTTTATTGTATTCTTTTATATGTATCAAATACATTTTAAAAACGTTTAAACTTGAAGAGCAAGTTTCTTATTAATGTTTAGATTTCAATAGACAAAGCTTTACATAGATTTTCACCTTTCTTCAACTCAACACAATGAATTCAACTCTGGAAACTCTGTTAATACCAACAACACATTTCTGACCTAATATCAAAGCCAGAAGAAAACAGGTCTGGGACCAAGACTGTAAACATCAGTACAGAATTAAGATCTATTTCATATCCCACTATATCTGCAGTGCCTGGCATGGTTCCTCCTCAAAGACGGAACTCAGTCTTAAGTGTTGACTGAATGAATGAATAAGGTATACAAAAGGTCTAAAACTGGCACAGCACATTATTGAATATTCTCAATTTAAAAAAAAGCAACTTATGTCCAAGATGTACAGAAACTTTGAATTTACATCGGGTTGCTCAAAAGCCACTCACTACATCCAGAGATCTAAGTTCTCATTTCATATTCCTCGATGCCAACTATTACACAGAATGTTAAAAGGAGAACAACGGGAATTCTGAGGCATATGGAGAGAGGATGAAAAGGTTCAAACCCGACTCTTCTGGAACAACTTAAACAAACGAAAATGTAAAGATCCCGTTTTTTTTAGAAATATGGCCTTCAAATGTTTTTCACTATGTACCCCTTAAGTAAAACGTTTTTGGGCATGGCCTCAAACATTTGTATACTTATTTACTTATTTATAAAGAATATACCACTGTCAGGAAGAATGTAATTTCCCAAATGATAAGAGGACTTTTACTGACTCAAGACGATGAGTAAACCAGTAAAAATCCCGTAAATATTTATCATTAAGCTTAGTGAACTCCTGCCAAATTCAAGGTTGACTTTATACATTAAAAGAAAAAGAAAAAAAAAATCCGAAACTGTCTTTGTGTGCTGGAAAGTACTTTGAAATATCTTGCTAATTGAGATGACCTCATCCTATTATTGGCTAATATCTCAAAGAACGATATACACTTGGGGAGCAATTTACTGTTAATAGCAGTTATTAAATTGGACTTCAAATAGTCTTCTTTAAAATTTGGCACTTTTTGCCCTCTTCTCCGATCTATAAATTCACTGTTTTTTGTTTGTGTTTTTTTTTTAAAGATTGGCATTTTTATTTATAAAGGTTTATTTATTTATTTATTGAGTTGTGTTGGGTCTTGGTTGCTGTGTGCAGGCTTCCTCTAGTTGCAGCGAGCACGGGCTTCTCATTGCGGTGGCTTCTCTTGTTGTGGAGCACGGGCTCTAGGCGCGTGGGCTCAGTAGTTGTGGCGCACGGGCTTAGTTGCTCCGTGGCATGTGGGATCTTCCCCGACCAGGGCTCGAACCCGTGTCCCTGCATTGGCAGGCGGATTCTTAACCCCTTTGCGCCACCACGGAAGTCCCTGTTTTTTGTTTTTAATCTGAGAGTTTATATTAGAAGTGGCAGCCCTGCCATTTCTCATGGCTTACTTGTGTTTGCCTAGTTAGTTTTGTCTTTGATCTGCATCTTATTTGAAGGAATCTTGTCAAGCCACTTGGCATTTTGGTGAGGGTTAATTTAGTGAAAACGGTATAATACACATCTTAACCTGGCACATGTAAGCTTCACCATATAACAATATGCAAAAGGGAACCAACCGGTGAAGAAGCGACTGTCAGCTTTTCCCATGTGAACGTCCGGCCTCCTTTCAGAAGACCTGAGACCAGCTGACATTCTCAGTCATTAAAAGCACCTGTGTCGGGCTTCCCTGGTGGCGCAGTGGCTGGGAGTCCGCCTGCCGATGCAGGGGACACGGGTTCATGCCCCGGTCCGGGAAGATCCCACAAGCTGCGGAGCGGCTGGGCCCGTGAGCCATGGCCGCTGAGCCTGCGCATCCGGAGCCTGTGCTCCGCAACGGGAGAGGCCACAACAGTGAGAGGCCCGCGTACCGCAAGAAAAAAGAAAAAAAAAAGCACCTGTGTCTTTCCAGATTGGACAAACCAAGTCTTAATATAATTTTATATCTTTAAGTAAAAGATATAAATAAAAGGTGTAATATTTATTCTTAAACTCTACTGGATCCACTTGCACGCCCCCTGTGGTGGACCCTCTCACTCTGGAAAGCACTGTTTTAGAGAAGGCACAGCCCCCTCTTCAAAACATTTAGTAGTCACACTTATGTTTACTCAGTGCACAGAAAAGTCAAAAGTCTATGATGTAGTCCCCTGCTGTGACTCTGTGTCTTCCTAACCCCAAGCTTCACGGCCCAGGCTGGCAACCACTGAACAAGCTTTAAAGGAGGGAAACTTATTTGAAAAAGACAGGTATTACTCTTATGGCCAGGAAACAAAAACAGAGGCTAGGTAAACAAGGAGATGATGAAAGTGACACAGACATTCCAACCGGTGGATAGGAAACCAAACTCTATCTCCTTGTAGTGCTTTGTTTCAGCTCCATGAAAAATCATGTCAAGATCATGCCAACTCTGACGAAATACAGTCACTATTTATACAGAAAATACATGTTACGTATTATTCTGCTCTCTTTGGTCAAATAAGAGTAATTATAATATTATTTTTTTAATCAGCTTAAGGGAGAGGAGAGGAAACACTGACAAGTTTGGCACAGAATGTTTTCCAGTTAAGTAGCAAGGATTATGGCATGACTTATTTTTAATATTGAATCATACTGGTATTCTCTAGTTTGGGATTTTATAATCTTTGTAACATAAACACATTTAACTATTTGAGTTTTTTCCAATTCTCTAGCAAAATATTTTTAAAGCAAATAAAATCAAATCCAAAAACCTAACCTAGGGCTTCCCTGGTGGTGCAGTGGTTGGGAGTCCGCCTGCCGATGCAGGGGACACGGGTTCGTGCCCCGGTCCGGGAAGATCCCACATGCCGCGGAGCGGCTGGGCCCGTGAGCCATGGCCACTGAGCCTGCGCGTCTGGAGCCTGTGCTCCGCAACGGGGCAGGCCACAACAGCGAGAGGCCCGCGTACCGCAAAAAAAACAAAACAAAAAACCTAACCTAGTCAAAAGTAAGTAGCTTTCAGAAAAAAGCCACCTTATTAAAAATATGGCAAGACTAAGCCAGCCAACTTTTGACAAGAACAAAATTCAGTAGTTTCAAGAAGAAATAGTTAAATATTTATGGCTGGGTCTAAACATGTTGTCTTCCAGGAATAACACAGCAGAGATGTTAAATAAAAGGGTCAATGAGAGATCTGTTTTTGAGAACGTACTGCAATTGTAAGTTTGGATCTACTAAATCTTTCTTCCCGTAACAATATATGTTTTAGATTATGAGTAGTAATCAACAGACAAAACAGGTACAGAAAAAGTTAAAAAGGGTCAGAAATAATGTGAATCTTGGGAAGCCTATTTTGAGGCAGCATTTATGAAAATTCAAGAACTTGAATTTATTATGCCAGTTCTGTTTTTATATGAGTATTAAATCTCTAAAACCAGAAGAACGCAACATTATAGTCAACACACTACAGTGCGGTTCAAATTTTTACAGCACGTTCACTCAAAACTGCACAGTAGCTGGAAAGCCATTTTTTTAAACCGTGGCACAATTACGCTATTTAAAAATGTGCAATGTTTCCGAAAGATGCAGGAAACAAACCATTCTGGCTAATGAAACAGGGAGCCCAATCTATCTTCATCTCAGACTCACAAGGCTTAATTATTTCTAAACGTCATTTAGCCACACCATAAACGTCTGCCTTAAACAGTCAAATTTTCCAAAGAAGCCGAACTTTCATGGGTGGGGCAAGAGGCTGAGAAGGAACAGGATTCATGTTGGCTTACTCCAGCGTTGGAAAAATATTTAGCACCACACACTCAACAAAGGCCTAACACAGCAAAGAGCAATGTCCAATCAATCCATTTTGGTCTATTGTCCTAGTCCTCTACGGAACTAAAATACGGCGAAAGACTAAAGCGAGTACAAAAGTTTGACGGCGGCGGGGCTTGGGGCTCCTAAAGTGGGGGAGGGAGGGGGACCATCAAGAAAATGTCACCAATTTTCCATCTGTCTATTGGCCCTAGGATGGGAGAGTGTTTTACTCATCCACGGAGAGAAAGAGTTGAAATTCTTTTCACCTGATCAACCTTACACGCCTTAGTCGTTACGGCCACTTTCCGGAGCAGACCATTACTCAGCACGAAGGTGGGAACCGGCGCCTTCTGTAGCCAGGGGTGGGGGGCAGCGGGGTCTTGGGGGAAGTGGGAAGAGGAATAGAAGCATCAGGTGACAGCGGCCCCCCCACGCCCTCCGAGACCTCTGTTCTCCAGGACCCACACCTGGACTTGGGAACGACTGAGCACAAGTTGACCTGCGCGCTGGTCCCCAGAGCAGCTGGGGAGTCCAAGGGCAGGCTCGGGCTAGGGATTCCGGGGGTGGGGAGGAGGCCGCGGGGACCCGACGTTCGCCTCCTCCTGGACGCCCCCCACCCCGGCGCACGCCCACCTCCCCGCTCCCAGCCCCTCTCCCCAACTTCAGCCCTCAGCCCTGTGCGCCCGCTCCGCACTCCGCTGCCCTCGCCCCCAGCAGCCGGGCCCGCCTCGCCTCCTCCCGACCCCCTTACCTTTCCATTCTTGGGGCTGCCGTTAAGGAACAGGGTCACCCGCCTCATCGCGCTGCCCCCACTGGGTCCTGAGTGAGTCGCCACCCTCCCACCTGGCTCTCCTCCCACCTTTTTCTTTTCCCGCCCTTCCCCTCCCTCCACCCACTCGGACTCTCCTCCCTTCGCCACCTTCCTTCCCTTACAGACACACACACACAGGCACGCACTCTCCTACCCACACCCCAAGGTTGGCGGGTCCTCCTTCCCACCCCGCCCCTGGGCTCCTCAGTCAGCCTGGGGCCCTTCCCCCACCTCTCCCAGACTGACTCTAAGCTCCGCCAATCAGCGGGCAGCGCCGGCCAAAATTCAGCCAATCATCGCCCTGCACTGGGTGGGCTCTAGCTAACCCAGCCCAGGTGGAAGGAGGGAAGAGAGGCTGCAGTGTAGCCGACGGGGAAGGGTTATCAGCCAATCAGAGCTGAACCTGGAGCCGAACGGCGGCTCAAAGCGTTACTGAGCAGGCGCATAGCCAACACCAGGTAGAGCTCATCTGCATACGGAGGCGGGGCTTGAGGGAAGAGGCAGAGCGCTGGAAGAGATCCACAACCAGTCAGAGCCTCCCAACTTTAACCCCTCCCACTCGCTCAACCCACCGAGGAAACGGCTGCGGTCGGGACTGGCTGATTGGGTAAGAGCCAGCCCGTCGTTCTGTCAGGATTGGTTCAATGATTCTTTTCGAAGTTCGCAGCATCCAATCGAAAGGCCGGGGACGGAACCAAACGGCTAACTAGATAATTCCTCCGCGAGGCTCTCACGGAAAATAGTTCCCGGGGACGCAGGTCAGTAGTGGAGCTCTCTGGACAGTGTGTCAACTGCGGCTAGCGGTGGTGTTTCTCGGAGCCCACGAAGCCACTCCTGTTCCTGGGAAGGCGAGGTAGAGGTCTGGGAGAGTTCGGTGCGCGCGCGCACACGTGCGAGTGGCGTGGGCGTAGAGATTCTCAGAGTAACGCCGGGACGCCGAGGAGGCGGGGCCGGCGATTTGAATCGGGCGGCGGGCCGCGGCCGGGCGGAGGGGAGGGTATAGGTAACGCCGGCTGTGGGGTCTGGGGGTCGGCGGCCGGGGACCAGGTAGCCCCCCGCGGCTGGCTTGGCGGCCGACAGTTACTTTCTCGAGCGAGCCCATCAGGACCAGAGAGCCGAAGTCTAGAAGGCAGGACAGCCACGACACTCATCGGCGGAGTGTTCAAAATAAACCCGAGGGAGGTAAGGCAAGCGGCCTGGTTGGGAGTTCCGAGACAGTAGTGGCGCAGAGCTGTTTCTTCGACGTGTTTCTCAGAAGTGTGTTCTACTGGATCACCCGCCTGCTTTTTAAAATGCAGATTTCTGGGGCCCAGCCAGACCTCCTGAATTAGAATTTCTGGGAATCCGCAAAACCGCTTCTCCAACAGGGTGCCTGGATGATTCTGATGTTCGCTAAGGTTGGAAAGCCTTGGCTTTATTGTATGGGATCTGCTTTGTTTCATCCCGAGCAGCAGTTTCCTCCATTTCTCTTTAATTTGAGCTCCAAAAGTAGTCTCTTGTCATCCGTTTTCGTGCCAGTATAGGTTGTATTAGAATTCAGTCTTGAAAGAGGATCTCGATCAAATCACATTAATTTTGGAGGTGGGGTTATTTTTCTTTTTTCTTTCTTCTCTCTCTTTTTTAGATGAATGATAGTTCAAAAGACAGCAAGCCCCTTGAAACCAAGGAGTCTGCTATTAATAACGCTGG
This sequence comes from Delphinus delphis, assembly GCF_949987515.2. Taxonomy (NCBI): domain Eukaryota; kingdom Metazoa; phylum Chordata; class Mammalia; order Artiodactyla; family Delphinidae; genus Delphinus; species Delphinus delphis. Next base: position 102,256,620 of record NC_082688.1, read on the forward strand.
TATGTAGTGACCTGTTGTTTCTTTGTGAAATTTAAGGTTTAGGTGTTTATCTTGATAATGATGTTTAGACCCTACATGTTGTCTGTTTCAGAAGATACCTCTTTCATTTGGGGAAATGGGAAGCTTGTAACTCCTCACAAGCCTGCAGCTGAAGTGACTCCTAATCGTTGCATGTCAGATGCTTTTCAGTCACCTTTGAACTTTTCCACAGTAACTGTGGAGCAATTGGGAATTACACCTGAAAGTTTTGTAAAGAACTCTTCAGGTAAGAGATGTTCTTCTTCTATTGCAGTGCCTTTAAAAGTTGAAAAATTAAACTCTATTTTGTTCACTTACCCTGTGTATCTTATTACTTTATCTAAATTGATTGACTCTCAGACTTGCTGGATCAGGGAGATCAGGGTCCCAGGGCACCCAGCATGATACTGTTCCTAAGTCACAGCTACGCTCCAGGCCCAAACTGGAAAAGGACATGTGTGCGAGTCACTCTTTGACCCGACACATGGGATACAGGAGTGTGTATGTGAAAATAGTAATACATTTTATGGTCATGTATGGTAAAAATGAGAGAAAGTTGAAGGGCAATTAAGAAAATATGACATTGAAAGACTGGGGCATACCTCTTTCAAAATCTCAAACAGAAAATTGACTCAGGCTAATCTCCCTTATGGAATAGAAATGAAATTCACCTGTGAAGTCTGATTTAGCTGAAGAAACAAATAATGGGAATGGAATTAGAGAATAGAATTTAGAAATGGAGGGTAATGGGGGACTTGAAAATCAGGGGGCCCTAGACTAGTAATACCTGATGGAGACAAGACCGAAGTGGATGCCAACCTGTGTTCCCTTCTCAAGAACATCATTCTTAGACCTTCAAAAAGCTAGACTGGTTGGAATTCAGGGTAGTGTGCTGAAGGTAGACAGGTATCTAAGAGAAACAAATTATTTTGAACAATTGAGGATGTGAGAGTGTGTGCCTGGGGGCAGATCGTCCTTGGGGATCAGAAAAAGAAATTTTGAGTCCAAAGCAATCCATTACCAACTCTGTGCAGGAAGTAAGAAACAAAAATGAGACCTGTTAATTCAAATGTATTCATGCATTTGTTCCACAACTTTTTGATAAACACCTGCTATGTGCCAAGCACCTCTCCAGGGGCATGGAATAAATCAATAGACAAAACAAAGGTAGCTACCCATCTGATAATGTGTGCACAATTTTGCCTGTACTTTTCCACTTAGATCCCTGTAAGATGCGTTCATCATATTCTCTCTCAGGCTGGTGGATCATGGGTATTCAGGGCATGATTACTGATTGCCTTGTTGTGTTCCAACTTACAAAAGAGTTTTTATTATAGGAAAGTCATCATCCTACCTTAAAAAATCCAGACGACGCTCTACAGTTGGTGTTCGGGGCTCTCCGGAAACAAACCATCTAATTCGTTTCATTGCCCAGCAGCGGAATTTAAAGAATGCTTCTTTGACCAAGAATTCCCCTTGTCAGGTATGGTTTTGTTTTTTAAGTTCCGTCATGAATTCTTCTAGGAGTATGTTTTGCTCTGTTAGAAAGCTTTTGTACAGAGTTGGTACTCTCCAGTGCACCTCATCCGTTTTGGATCTGGAGAGAGAATATTTTCTCTGTGTCTTAACAGAGATTGTGCGCTTAGTTTAAATGTTGATGTTGAGCATGGTTCTGTTAAAGGCTATGAGATCCTGGATAGAAGTGGTGTTCTGGAGGCGCTTTCTGTTTTATTTTGCACACTTTTGTCTAGTTCATGTCTGTTTTTCTCTAATGAGGTGAGGCAGTGTTTTCCGACCTTTTTCTTTTAATATTTTGTCTGTAAGTGTCTAATACTTTTGTGACTACTGTGTGTTGACATGTAGGGGCAAGAGTTCCCCGCACCCCCACCAAAATGTATTTGGGATAACCTTGTGGAAAGGAGCGAAGTGTTTGTTGATGGGGAAGTATTTAGATATTTTTGCAGATTTTTATCAGAATAATACATGCTTCTAAAAAAGTCAAATAGTACAAGACTTGCTACGAAAGACAGTCCCGGGCTTGCCCTTCTTTGGCTCGTTTGGCTCTTTTGGTATGGGCCTTCCTATTTTAAAAAGTACTTTTATTGCCACTTCTTTATTTTTCGTTTTAGACCCTGTGTATACATGAGGTTGTTTAGTGCAGTGCAGGGCTTCTCAGAAATTATCTGCAGATTCCTGGGAATACCTGAGTCCCATCCAAGAGGTCCATGAGGTCAGACTATTTGTTGAAACAGCACTAAGGTGTTATTTGCCCTTTTTCACTGTGTTGATGTTTGCACTCATGGTGTAAGAGCAGCGGTGGTTAAAACTGATGGCATCAAGCAATCATTTTACCTTCAACCCTGTTCATCGTTTACAGAAAACAATAATAAGGCCAGTTTCACTTAACATCCTTGATGAAGCAATAAAAATTATACATTTTATTAATTTTCAACCCTGGAATATTATGTGTGACGGGAAGTAGACACCAGGCATTTCCAAAGTATATACCGAAGTGTGGTGGATGTTTCCAGGAAAGTTATGGATATGACTGTTTGAGCTGTGAGTTGAACTAGCCACTTTTTCATGGAACATCGTGTTTCTTTGAAAGAATGACTGACAGACATGGTTAGTCAGACTTGGGAACGTGGCTGGCATTTTCTCAGAAATGAACAGTGAACCTGCCACTTCAAGGAAAGCCAGATATTTCTTACCAATGAAAAAAATTCGAGTTTTTGAGAGAACATCAGAATTTTGGAAAACTTGTATTCATGACTGTGATCTTACTTGACAGCTTCCCAATGGCTGCACTTTTCTGATGGATCAGTGGGGATATTAATGTGACGTTTGGATATTGCACAGTAAAATATGTTAACATTTGGAAGATACACATAGCTGAGTGAACCAGTATTTTCTACGCGACCAGTACATGCAAATTATACCCTCAAGTTGCAGGATAGGCCCATGGATTTTAACATAACAATATGAAAAGTTCATTGATAAGATTTCATATTTGACATTGCAACTGTTTAAGAAATCTTCATTGAATTTTGTGTTGCATTAAAGGATATCCACAATTCTGGAAAAGCTGTTGAAATATTCTTGATAGATATAACGAACGTGAACTAAGAGTCTTTGGTGTGCTCAATAATTCTTTAGGGTGTAAAAACTTCTTGAGAACTGTGTTAGGGTATATGGGAACATGGCCTGTGGAGCTGTATTGTCGGCGTTTGATTCTAGGCTTTATTATTAGTTAATTGTGACTTTTGGCAAATTACTTGAATTTTCTGTTCCAGTTTCCTCATGTATAAAACGGGGTGATAATGTAGCAGGGGTTTTATGAGGTTGAATAAATTAATAGATATGAAGTACTTACAACTGTGCCTGGAACATGGTATGTTTTATGCTATCATTGTTGTTATTTCTGTGAAAAATGAGGATTTTGCTCTCACATCTCCTAGCCATAGCTGTCCTGACACTTTCCTCTTCCTGCCTTCCTACCAGTACAACCAATTACAATTTGTGTTTAAATTAGGGTTTAGTATGTATTATCTAACCCTATAGATATTTTTCATGAATTGCCATATGGTGTGTTAGGGCCGTATTTCCTTTCTTGCATGATTTTTGTTTTTCCTGTGATTAATAAGTACTTTTTTTTTTTTTGGTTTAGTCTTTTAATTTATCATGATGGACTATCTTTCACTGTGCATTGTTGAGGACATTATAGTTTTGTTGAAGTTTTCTTCCTTATTTCATGGGGTCTCATTTTGCTACCTAATTATTTTAGGTTCTGGCTCATTCTCAAATCTTTCTTCAGATGCCTTGTGATTCTTGACTCTGTTCACATTTGAAGGTGCGACACTTTAAAAACTGACTGGGAGCTAACTGTGTGTGGTCTGGCTCTGTTGGCTAGTGGATTTCCATGTAGGACAACGGGGCCACTTTTTCAGTGAAGGAACTCCCAAATATTAGAATCCTGTGGGTACTTTCTCTTTGGCAGATCTGTTTTCTTTGAGGGAATTCCTGGGGATGTAAACCTGAGCCCTAGAACCGTGGAAGGCAAATGTGGAAAGTGGCTGGAGGTCATTGAGAAGACTTAGACAAACTGTTTTCAGTACAGGGCCTCCTATCCTTAGCTGTTTAGCTCTCATAGAGTCCTAAAACATAAAGGTTCCCTCCAAAACATAAAGGTTCTTTGCTATTTGTGGAGAGATCTGTGGGTTCAAGTGCTACTGATACAGCTTCAGCATTGCCCTGGACCCTTGTTTCAGACATATTGAATATCTGATGCTTTAGATAACCTGAGCCTTTCTGGGGGTCTCTAGCAAGTCTGCTTGTTTCCTGTTATCAGACCACCCTAAGGAGCCCCTGTCAGTTTCAGCTTTCTCTGGACTAAGTCGGTTTTTGTTTGGTGACATTCCATATCTGCTGTTGATTTTTCTTTTTTTTTTCTTAAGGATATACATACACATATGTACATAAACACATCCCCACACACATCATATGACTGTACTTATTAAAAGAATTACTGGAATATATAGTTGTAGTATCTAGCATTGAGATATTCAAGAATGAAAACAAGAGTAGTGGAGGAAAGATGAGGGATATATATTGCAAAATGATCACCACACATAGTTACAAATTCTTTTTTCCCTGTGATGAGAACTTTTAAGATCTACTCTTTTAGCAACTTTCAAATATGCAATACAGTATTATTAATTATAGTCACCATGCTGTACATTATTTCCATGACTTATTTATTTTATAACTGAAAGTTTATACCTCTTGACCCCCTTCACCTATTTTTTACACACTCCCAACAACCAGCCACCAATCTCTTCTCTGTATTTATGAGCTTGGTTTGACTTTTTTGTTTTCTTTTGTGTGTTTGTCTTAGATTCCACAGATAAGTGAGATCATATGGTATTTGTCTTTCTCTGATTGACTGACTTAGCGTAAGGCCCTTGAAGTCCATACGTGTTGTTGCAAATGGCAAGGTTTCATTCTTATGGCCGAATAATATTCCATTGTGTATATACCACAATTTCTTTATCCATTCATTCATCAAGCGACAATTAGGTTGTTTCCATATCTTGGCTGTTGTAAATAATACTGTGTTGAACATGGGCGTACATATATCTTTTTGAGTTACTGTTTTCCTTTGATTAAGCACCCAGAAGTAGAGTTTCTGGATCATATAGTACTTCTTAATTTTTTGAGGAACCTCCATACCGTTCTCCATAGTGGCTGCACCAATTTGCATTCTGACCAACAGTGCACAAGGGTTCCCTTTTCTCCACATCTTCACCAACACTTGTTCTCTCTTGTGTTTTCAGTAATAGCCATTCTGACAGGTATGAGGTGATATGTCATTGCGGTTTTGATTTGCATTTTCCAGCTGATTAGTAATGCTGAGCACCTTTTCATGTACCTGTTGACCATCTGTATGTCTTTGGAAAAATGCGTATTCAGATCCTCTGCCCATTTTTTAATCAGATTGATTTTCTGCTGTTGAGTTGAAGTGAGTTCTTTTTATATTTTGGACATTAACCCCTTATCAGACATATGATTTGCAAATTTGCTCCCGTTTGTGCAGAAGCTTTTTAGTTTAATATAGTCTCACTTGTTCGTTCTTGCTTTTGGTGCCTTTGCTTTTGGTGTCAAATCCAAAAAATCATCACCAAGACTTATGTCAAGTTGCTTATCACCTGTTTTCACCTAGGAGTTTTACAGTTTCAGGTCTTATGTTCAAATCTTTAATCCATTTTGTGTATGGTGTAAGATAATGGTCCAGTTTCATTCTTTTTTGTATCTGTTCAGTTTTCCCAACACCATTTATAGAAGAGACTGTCCTTTTCTCGTTGTATAGGCATACCCCCTTTTATTGTGCTTTACTTTATTGTGCTTTGCATTTCTTAAAATAAATTTATTTATTTATTTTTGGCCGCGTTGGGTCTTCGTTTCTGCGCGCGGGCTTTCTCTAGTTGGGGCAGGCGGGGGCCGCACTTCGCTGCGGTGCGTGGGCCTCTCACTGCAGCGGCCTCTCTTGTGGAGCACGGGCTCTAGGCGCACGGGCTTCAGTAGTTGTGGTCCGCAGGCTCTAGAGCGCAGGCTCAGCAGTTGTGGCACACGGGCTTAGTTACTCCATGGCATGTGGGATCTTCCCGGGCCAGGGCTCGAACCCATGTCCCCTGCATTGGCAGGCGGATTCTTAACTACTGCGCCACCAGAGAAGACCCCCTTTTTTTTTTTTTTTTTAACAAATTGAAGGTTTGTGGCTACCCTGAGTCAAGCAAGTCTACTGGCACCATTTTTCCAACAGTATTTGCTCACTTTGTATCTCTGTGTCACATTTTGGTAATTCTTGCAATATTTCAAACTTTTTCATTATTATCTTTTATTATTATATCATATCATTACTATTAAGGTGATCAGTGATATTTGATATTACCATTGTAATTATTTTAGGGCGCCACAAACTGCACCCATATAAGATGGCGAAAATTGATAAATGCTGTGTGTGTGTGTGTGTGTGTGAGTGTGTGTTCAAACTGCTCCACCAACCTGCCATTCCCCCATCTCTCTCTCTCTCTCCTTAGGCTTTCCTATTCCCTGAGAATAACACTATTGAAATTAGGCCTCTATCTGTTCAAGTGAAAGGAAGAGTTGCACATCTCTCACTTTAAATCAAAAGCAAGAAATTATTAAGCTTAGTGGGGAAGGCATGTCAAAAGCTGAGATAGGCTGAAACCTAGGCCTTTTGGCCAGTTAGCCAAGTTGTGAATGCAAAGGAAAAGCTCTCGAATGAAATTAAAAGTTCTACGCTAGTGAACACACGAATGATGAGAGAGCAAAACAGTCTTACTGCAGATATGGAGAAAGTTTTAGTGGTCTGGATAGAAGATCAAACCAGCCACAACATTCACTTAAGCCAGGGCCTAATCAAGAGTATGGCCCTAATTCTCTTCAGTTCTATGAAACCTGAGAGAGATGAGGAAACTGCAGAAGAAAAGTTTGAAACTTGCAGAGGTTGGCTCATGAGGTTTAAGGAAAGAAGCCGTCTCCATAACATAAAAGCAAGGTGAAGCAGCAAATTATCCAGGGGATAGATCTAGCTAAGATAATTAATGAAAGTGGCTACACTAAACAACAGATTTTCAATATAGATGAAATAGCTTTACATTGGGAAAAGATGCCATCTAGGGCTTCCATAACTAAAGAGTAGAACTCAATGCCTGGCTTCAAAGCTTCAAGGACGGGCTGACTCTCTTGTTAAGGGCTAATGCTGCTGCTGGTGACTTGAAGTTGAATTCAAAGTTTATTTACCATTCTGAAAAGCCTAGGGCCCTTAAGAGTTTTGCTAAATCTATTCTGCCTGTGCTCTAAAAATGGAACAACAAAGCCTGGATGATAGCATATCTGATTACAGTATGGTTTACGGAATATTTTAAGCCCTCTATTGAGACCTACTGCTCAGTGAAAAGATTCCTTTCAAAATATTACTGCTCATTGACAGTGCACTTGGTCACCCAACAGCTTTGATGGAGATGTACAATGTGATTCACGTTGTTTTCATGCGTGCTAACACATCTATTCTGCAGCCCATGGATCAAGGAATAATTTTGATTTTCAAGTCTTATTATTTAAGATAAACATTTTGTAAGCCTATAGCTGTCATATATGGTGGTTCCTCTGGATCTGGGCAGAGTAAATTGAAAACATTCTGGAAAGGATTCATCGTTCTAGATGCCATTAAGGACATTCATGATTCACGGAAAGGGATCAGAGATCAAAATATCAACATTAATAAGAGTTTGGAAGAAGTTGATTCCAACCCTCGTGGATGACTTTGTGGGACCCAAGACTTTGAGGGGTTCAAGGAAGTAACTGCAGATGTGGTAGAAATAGAGAATTAGAAGTGGAGCCTGAAGATGTGACTGAATTGCTGCCATCTTATGATAAAACTTTTAAATGGATGAGGAGTTGCTTCTTATGGATGAGCAAAGAAAGTTCCTTGAGATGAAATCTATTCCTGGTAAAGATGCTTTGAAGACTGTTGAAATGATGACAAAGGATTTAGAATATTACATAAACATAGTTGATAAATCAGCTGCAGGGTTTGAGAGGATTGGCTCTAATTCTGAAAGAAGTTCTCCTGTGGGTAAAATGGTGTCAGACAGCATTGCATGCTACAGAGAAATCGTTTGTGAAAGAAAGTCAATCTATGTGGCAAACTTCATTGTTGTCTTATTTTAGGAAATTGCCACAGACACTCCAACTTTGAGCGGCCACCACTCTGATCAGTCTTTGAGGCAAGACCCTCCACCAGCAAAAAGATTGCTGCTCACTGAAGGCTCAGATGATGGTTAGCATTTTTTAGCAATAAGGTTTTTTAATTAAGATATGTACGCTGTTAGACATAATGCTGTTGTGCACTTAATAGAACACAGTATGGTGTGAACATAACTTGTATATGCACCGGGAAACCGAAACATTTGTGACTTGCTTTACTGTAATATTCACTTTATTGTGGTGACCTGGAACCTAACCCACAGTATCTCCAAGTTATGCCTGTAGATTCTTGGTTCCTTTGTTGTAAATTAATGGAGCATATATGGGTTGGCTTTTTTCTGGGCTCCCTATTCTCTTCCATTGACCTATGCATCTTTTTCTGTTTTGATTACTATAGTATTATAGTTTGAAATCGGGGTGCATGATGCCTCCGGCTTTGTTGTTCTTTCTCAAAATTGCTTTGGCTATTCAGGGCCTTTTGTGGTTCCATACAAGCTTTAGGATTGTTTGTTTCATTTCTGTGATAAATACTGTTGGAATTTAGACAGGGATTGCAGTGGATCTGTAGATTGCTTTGGGTAGTATGGACATTTTAACAATATTATTTCTTCCAGTCCATGAGCACAAAATATCTTTCCATTTATTTGTGTCTTTTTCAGTTCCTTTCATCAGTGTCTTATAGTTTTCAGGATGCACGTCTTTCAGTTCCTTGGTTAAACTTATTCCTAAGTTTTTTATTCTTTTTGATGAAGTTGTAAATGGGATTGTTCTCTTAATTTCTCTTTCTGATAATTATTTGGGTGTAGAAACACAACATTTTTGTATGCTTATTTTGTATTATGCAATTTTACTGAATTTGTTTATTCTAGCAGTTTTTTGGTGTAGTCGTTTTCTATATATAATATGTATCTGCAAATAGTGACAGTTTTACTTTTCCCTTTCCAGTTTGCATGCCTTTTCTTTTCTTTTTCTTTCTTTCTTTCTTCCTTTTTTTTTTTTGCCTAATTGCTACTTCTTGATCTTTAAGTGTTATGGCATTAGTTATTGACTTCCCATTGTGTTCAGTGGAAAGTTAGCCCTCTTTCTTCCTCATACCTTTTATCGTAAATGTATGTATGCACTTCCCATCCTCTATAAGTTCCCAATAGATTGGTTACATCAGTATTCGAATGTTTACATCATTATGACCATGTTTGTTATTCTGACCTGTTTTTCCTTATGCATTTGTCTTACTCTGTCCCTTTAACTCTTCCTAGACCCCCATGGCATCCCATTCCTATGCCTGTCCATCACAGCAAAGCTCCTTGAACAGCCATCTGTCCTGTCTTGCTCCACTTCCTTCCCTCCATTCTCTCTGCTGTAGCCACTCCAATCGGACTTTTGTTTCTACCACTCCATTGAGAAGACTTTTGTCTTTGATCACAAATGGCCCGCATCTTGGCCAAGACAAAGATTAAGTCTAAGTTTGCATCCTATGCAACCTTGCCTCAGCTTTTGACTGAGTTTAGCTACTCCCTCCTTGAAGCGCTTTCTTTGTTTCTGGGATACCACACTGACCTGATTTTCTTCCTGTGTCACTGTCATCCGTTCCTGCGTTTCATTTGCTTATTCCAGGCCTTCCAGTTTTCCCCTCACAAATGCTTGAGCTCCCCAGGGCTCTCCTCTGCCCCCTTTTCTTTGCTTTCCTTAGGTAAACTAATCCTTTGCTATGGCTTTGAACATCATCTGTAGGCTGATGACTCAAATGTCTAACAGTGGCCCAGAGTTCTGTAGAGCTCCAGACTTAGATACCCAGTTGCCTATTCACCATCTGCCTTTGGGTGTTCCAGTAAGCATTCCGAGTGTTACACGGCCACAGCCAAACTTCAGGTTTCCATCCCCCACGAGATCCTCCGGTCAACTTCCTCATCTCAGTACACGCTGCCGTCCAGTCGCTCAGGCCAACAACTTACCAATCTTCCTCGGTTCCTTCCTTTTTTTTTCCTTTTCATCTCCCACATCCAACCCATTATTACCTTTCGGCTTCATTTCAGAAACCTATCTGTAATTCCTCATGTCCCCCAGCTCCATTGCTACAACCCTAATGTGATTTCTACCTGAATCACCAGCTGCTTCTTCATAACTGGTCTCCTTATTTCCCTCCTTCCCTGGTCCGTCCACCATCCCACAGAGCAGTCAAAGAGATACTTTTAAAGAATGAATCAGATCATTCACTCTGCCTCTTAAAACCTTCCCGTGGCTTCCTGTTATGCCGTGAATTAAACTCAAACCCCATCTTGAAGCCTTGAGTGCCCTCCCCGATCTGAGCCCTGCCTATCCCTATTCTCAGCTCGCCATCTCCTGCTGTTTTCTGGGCACGCGGGCCTTCTTCCTGCTGCATCCTCCTTCCATCTCAGGGCCTTTGCTCTTATTCCGGCTTGTTCTTGCAGAATGCCTTCCTCCCCCAGTATCTTCCCTTAACTACCACTTTCTGTTTCAGTTCCAACTCAGATGTTACTCCTGACAGAGCGCTGTCCTGACTCAAGTAAAGCAGCACTGTTATTACTAAATCACACTCTTTTTTTGCAGTACGCGGGATCACCCCTTTTTTTTTTTTTTTTGCCACACTCCTTTTTTACCTTCTCAGTGGCACCTCTTGTACCTGAAACTATATTAATATGTTTTCAGAGTTTCACTCTAGAATGTAATTTCCCCCTGTATCCTGAGCCCCTTGAATAGTTTCTGGTACGTGGAAAGAATGTTGACTGACCGATATAATTCCTAAGACAAAAGCATCAAAAATGCAGTACGTTTTTGAATGCTTCCTTTACTTTTTGTATATGAACATTGTTCTCTTTCTCCGTCAGGAAACAGAGAAACAACAATTTTTAAAATAAATTTATTTATTTATTTATTTTTGGCTGTGTTGGGTCTTTGTTTCTGTGCGAGGGCTTTTTCTCTAGTTGCAGCGAGCCGGGGCCACTCTTCATCGCGGTGCGCGGGCCTCTCTTGTTGAGGAGCACAGGCTCCAGACGTGTAGGCTCAGTAGTTGTGTCTCACGGGTCTAGTTGCTCCGCGGCATGTGGGATCCTCCCAGACCAGGGCTCGAACCCGTGTCCCCTGCATTAGCAGGCAGATTCTCAACCACTGCACCACCAGGGAAGCCCAGAAACAATTTTGACTGGGGAACCTTTAATTTGTTTAAAGCAGTATTTCAAAATGCTCCAAATTCCTAGCACATTAAACCTAACCCTCCCGTGTTCAAATATAAGTACAAAAAATGTACATTCTACGTAAATTGTATGACTTTGGGATAAACCCTTTCTTTCTCTATATCTCAGTTAGGTAAGAGTTGACCACCAGCTTTTTATAAACGTTATGTGCCGTTTATGTCGTAAAGGTTTATATCATCAATGATATTTGAATTTTAAATGTTGTGTTATTATGCAACAGAGTTTGCTTTATGAAGGTATTTAACTGGGAATAGAATCCAGTGTGTGAGCAGATTCACCATCAAACATGGCTTCAAGATTTTAACTGATTTTTCTCCATATGATATTCTAAAGGGAGGTAATTTTTTTACTTTACTTTCGCCTCTTAGCATAATTTTTTTAATTGGTATAAGCTCCAAATCAGTGGAAATATGTTAGTCTAAATAATAAAGGGGGAAAAAAAATCCTAGAGAACCTAACCAGTAATTTATTTTACAGGTGGCAGAACTATTAAATTGTATATTGCTTACACTTGTCTGGCACTTCTGTCCCTGCTAATACCAATTTAATTTGACCACTCTTTGGTTGAAATCCTGTTAGCAGGGTTTCCAGAGAGCTCCTGTGCTTAGACCATTTTTTTAACTATTTGACTTTGTAGTTTCAGTGAATGGCTAGCTTTTAGCTCTAAGGAAGTAAGCTCCCATGACATCAGGAAGATTTAGCTGGGGGGTGCCAGAGGGGAGAGGGTATATGTGCGTGGGTGTCAAAGCTACTTCAGAACATCTGTATATTGTTCTGGCCCCTGGGGAGAGGGTGTGTCTGGATGGAAATGAATAGAGACTAGGTTGGATGGAACTAGTTATGCTGAGACCTACATGTGACAAAGGTGCCATGCAGATCATTTTCTAAGGATATTTTTGGAAAACTTTGGTAAAATTTCCAAATAGACAAGTTCTTCCTATTCCTTCTTCCTTAGCCCTGTCTCCAGGATTTGATGCTTTCTTGTGATCTCCGTATAGTCTGTCTCTCTCTCTCTCTTTTTTTCTTTTGTTGTTCTTATTGGGTAAACTCTTTGCTAACTGTACAGACATAAAATTCTTACTGCTGATTTTAATTTTTATTTTGTATACAATTTTTAAAGGTTACACTTCATTTAGTTATTACAAAATATTGGCTATATTCCCTGTTTTGTTCAATACATCCTTGTAACGTGTCTTACATCCAATAGTTTGTACCTCCTATTCCCCCACCCCTATATTGCCGCACCCCAGCCCTGTAACAGCTAGTTTGTTCTCTATATCTGTGAGTCTGTTTCTTTTGTGTTAGACATTCACTAGTTTATTGTGTTTTTTAGATTCCACATATAAGTGATATTATACAGTATTTGTCTTTCTCTGTCTGACTTATTTCACTTAGCATAATGCCCTCCAAGTCCATCTTTGTTGCTGCAAATGGCAAAATGTCATTCTTTTTATGGCTGAGTAGTATTCCATTGTATACATATACCACATCTTCTTTATCTGTTGATGGGCACTTAGGTTGCTTCCATATCTTGGCAATTATAAATAGTGCTGCTATGAACACTGGGGGTGCATGTATCTTTTCGAATTAGTGTTTTTGTTTTTTTCAGGTGTATATCCAGGAGTAGAATTGCTGGGTCATATGGTAGTTCTATTTTTAGTTTTTTGAGAAACCTCCATACTGTTCTCCACAGCAGCTGCATCAATTCACATTCCCATCAACAGTGTACGAGGGTTCCCTTTTCTCCACATCCTCGCCAATGTTTGTTATTTGTGGTCTTTTTTTTTTCTTTTTTCTTTTTTTTTGCGGTACGCGGGCCTCTCACTGTTGTGGCCTCTCCCGCTGTGGAGCACAGGCTCCGGACGCGCAGGCTCAGTGGCCATGGCTCACGGGCCCAGCCGCTCCGCGGCATGTGGGATCTTCCCGGACCGGGGCACGAACCCGAGTCCCCTGCATGGACTCTCAACCACTGCGCCACCAGGGAAGCCCTGTGATCTTTTTTTTTTTTTTTTTTTTGGCCACGCCATAGGGCATGCAGGACCTTAGTTCCCAAATCAGGGATTGAACCCGCACCCCCTGTGTTGGAAGTCCAGGGTCTTAACCACTGGACCACCAGGGAAGTCCCTATTTGTGGTCTTTTTGGTGATAGCATCCTGACAGTTGTGAGGTGATATCTCATTGTGGTTTTGATTTGCATTTCCCTGATGATTAGCGACGTTGAGCATCTTTTCATGTGCCTACTGGCCATCTGCATTTCTTCTTTGGAAAAATGTCTGTTCAGTTCTTCTGCCCATTTTTTAAGGGATTAATATCCAACATACGTAAACAACTCGTACAGCTCAACATCCATATAGTCTCTTAAACTGGCCTCTCAAACATTTTGTGTGGAACCTCTTTCCCTTTCACATTTGATTCGCTGAGGCGATCTCAGGTTATGGACTCTCAGTTATAAAAGAGCGTCCTTAAGCACCCCTCCCCCCCACCCCCAGAAAGAATCCTTTTAAAGATTGTCAAGCCCTCAAATAATTGGGATGTGTTTTGTCTGGCTGCCCTTTTAAAGTGCTTTCTATCTCCTCCAGATTTCTCCTGTCTGGTCCATGGGCTTGTCAGTATCAGTACTGGCCAGCCTATATAGCTCCACATTTATACTTCCCATGTAGCTATTGCTCTTTGCTCAGATTAAGGAGGAGAGAGGAGAAATGAAGACGATGGCTGTACACCAAATATTCAGACTAAGAGTGTGTCGTTCACGGGAGGAGAGGCTCTGCTCTATTAACTTATTACCTCTGCTCTTCGAAAAGCCTATCTTTGGTTTGATTTATAATGTCCTCTGTGCTTCTGTATTTTAACAGGGCAGCCCTGTTTTGTATCGAAATGTTCATTCTTTAAGAGAACAAATATCTGCCTTCCAGTCAGCTTTTCACTCCATAAAGGAAAACGCGAAAATGACTGACTGTCCTGAACTCTCAGAGACGGAAGGAGAGTTCAAGATCACAGGCTCAAGTGAGTAGAAAGAAGGGCTTTAGTATTTATTCAGACCATGCTCAGTATAAAGATTTAGTTCTACAGTCTTTTCTGAGTAGAGCTGTATTTTTCAATAGGGCCTACCATTTAAAATTTGGGACATTTCACACAAAAATCTGGATTTCTGGTTTCTCTTGAAAAAATATAGTATCAAGCACTCCTGAGCCTACGTCTTACATATCCACGTGGCCACAATTAAGGGCTAAGTGTTATAATGTCGAAGCCAGTGGGCTCATTTCATCTTTAGAATAGGGCACATGGTAGATTTGAGTGCACAAACCTTGATTTTTTAGAGGATTATTATTAAGTTTGGCAAGCATTTAAATGAATACCAGACTCCCAACTCTGATATTATAAACAGATATGTTCAGCCTGACATCTTAATAGCCTGCCATATTCTTTACCATAACTTTTAGATTGTAATTTATTTGGTAATTTTTTTGTCACTTTTGATTTTCCAATTGCAAAGCATTTCAAACACCAGAACTAGACAAAATCTTGGTCTTGCTGTAACCACCATAACCCTAAGGTTCCAAATGGTTTTGTGTGCTTTCTTGAACTATCTTCAAGTACATTTCAACACCTCCTTGGGTGCAGGGCGTTGTTACTCAAGACAAATCCAGTTCATCTACCTCTGCAGTACATGACCTGCTCCGATGTACTCATTTGTATTTGTCATTTGTAACTTACCTATTTTTCAGTTTTTATCTGAGCTTTTAAATATTTTATTTACATCATTACTAAAGTTCTGTAGACAATTAAATTCCCTTTTTGTACCTAGGAAGAACTGTGGCTGTATTTTTCATAAAATCATACACGGTCAAAGTAGAACCAATATTAGAACATAACCACATCCTTTAAAATGTTCAAAAGAAAAGGTTTCATTCTAAACTTAAAAATAGAATGAGATACTATATCAAAATTGCAAATGTATCTTGGCGTATCTTTGTACATTTTAAAGTCTGAAAAAAGTCAATTCTAATAATTAAATTTTTATCTTTTTAGCAGTCATGGTCTTTTACTTTTCAGTTAGATTTCCCTTTTGGAATAAAAAATGTACTACTGGAGTTTTCATTGATAAAGTATTTAGGCTCAAGCATTAAATTTTACTAAACTTAGGATGTACACAATTTTCAAATGATGCTGTAAAATAAAATATTGAAGGCCTGTGTTGTTTTGTTTTTATTTTGTCTTGTGTACCTAGCCAAACAGGAAAGTCTTGGTGAATGTCAACAGTGTGAGTTCCCTGCAAACTTGTCATCCAAGCGACAGAGAATATCCTCTCCGAGCAGCTCTGATGGAAACCTAACTGATGCCTTTGGTCTCCAGATACACAATGTTGCTGCTTTTCCCAATACAGATAGGCAGTGTGCTGTTGAAACTTCTGCAAATCTCTCTGAGGTAATTCACTTACTGGAAACATAGGAAAATGAAGCTTTGGATTTCTGGCTAGTCACTTTTAGGACTGACTGTCAAGGCCCTTTTGCAATTATAGTACTTATGTATATTGTATTGTGGTATTTTAGCTGGGTTTTAAATTGTGTGTGTGTGTGTGTGTGTGAGAGAGAGAGAGAGAGAGAGAGAGAGAAATTTCCTCCTTGCTAAATTTTTTTTGTGGTTGGTTGGCTTATTGGTTATTAGAGACAGTTTTGATTAACATGCTGCTTTTGATATGAAAAAGACTTTATGAAAAGATGAAGCCCTCTGGTCTTCTATTATTTGAGGTATTGTTGTAGATACCAATGGTCCAATGGTGAGAAAGTCACAGTCCTGCCCTTGAACAGCTTTTTGTCTGCTGGGGAGACAGACATATGAGCACCTAATTTACACAGAACTGGTAAATGAGGCAAGGATGATACTTGGGCTCTACCCCTCAGGTCTGGAGGTCTGCCTTGCTGCCCCTCACTGGTTTAATACCGGCTGGAAAGCATGGTGCCCTTTAGCAATTTCTCCCTTGCTCTCCCCACTGCGTTCAAGTAGCTGTAGGGATTTTTTTGTTCCTTATAACTACCTAGAGGCTGTCAACATCATCAAAAGATGATAACCAACGTGAACTAAATAATACTGTTAAGTGACCTCCCTGGCGGTCCAGTGGTTAAGACTCCTCGCTTCCACTGCAGGGCGCTCTTGTTCGATCCCTAGTTGGGGAACTAAGATCCCACGTGCTGCACGGAGCGGCCAAAAAAATGTATATAATAATAATAATAATCATACTGTTGAGGACCCTTGACCTTCACACAAATGTAAACGGGGATCTAGTTCTCGCACGACCCTTAGTTCTGGTTTGATACAGCAGGTTTCTGTTTTTTTAGTGAGAGAAGACACCTAATACTGGTAGAGTGGGAGCTTTTTTCCTGCACCTTCTCTGTCATGTAGATCCAGTACATGTCCTGTTGACCTTATCTGGACTGGCTTAATAAATGCTTGATGGTCATTAAGGTTGACCATCAGGGCCCCCGTGGGTTTCATGTATATCTCAGAGTCGCTTATAATCTCCACTCCCTCTGCTCTATTCTAGTAGATATGGAATCATCATCTGACAATAATTTTTCTTATCAGAACCTCCATTAATTTTTGGCCATACACCATGATTTACAAGTGGTTTTTACATTAATATGAGTGTCTTTTTCTATCCTGGCCATTGATGGTTTTCCTTTTCTAGCTATTGATACCTTCTGTTGTTTGATTAGTCATTATATTTTTCTTTATTTTGAGAATTTCCTCTTTAAAGAAAGCGTTGGCTGGTCCGAATGCAGTGGTGTTTACAATTAATTGATCACAGCCAGTTACAGATTTCTTTGTTCCTTCTTCACTCCCACTGCTTCACTTGACTAACCTTAAAAAAAAAAAAAAAAGGGAGGAAAAAAAAGAAAGCAGTTAACATAGTTTTCTAGACTTCAAACAGTAAGACAGCAAAAATGTGTCCTATAAACGTTTCCTAGAGAACTGAAAATTGTTGGGTAGGATGTTTGGAGGTTCCTAATATAGGATTCCTATATACTTCCTTAAGAATTAACTAGATAATGAAGGCGATGGATTGATTGATTTAATATCAGATTTCCAGATAATCTATAATGCTTACTCAAATCTTTATAAAAATATCAGTAATCCTATAAGTAATAAAATTTAATACTTCTTTACTCTTATTTTTCTCCAAGAAATTTTCTGAATCTCGTTTAAATCTACAGTCTGGATGTTTAGCTGGAGAGTATCCTCTACTTTCAGAACTCACAGAGGCTTCAAGTGGTAAGTATTTCATTTTTCCTTAGTACATGTGCCCATTCACCCATTGAAATGTTTGTTCAATAGACATTTATGCTTGGTTTACCTATGTGCTAACATTTGGGAAAACTAAAACTGTTCCTTACATTTTAGGAGCTCATGGTATATTAGAAATGTTTTAGAATTCTTGTTACGTGAGAGATGACATTTTCTTTTTTGAATTACTACCAATAAGAACTAGTGAAATATTTCCAAGCTGATAGAATGTATTACAAAGGATGGGATTATACCAATAGCTCATGCAGCTCAATATCAAAAAAAACAACAACCCTATCAAAAAATGTGTAGAAGACCTAAATAGACAGTTCTCCAAAGAAGACATACAGATGGCCAGTAGGTACATGAAAAGATGTTCAACATCGCTAATTAGTAGAGAAATGCAAATCAAAACTACAATGAGGGCTTCCCTGGTGGCACAGTGGTTGAGAGTCCGCCTGCCGATGCAGGGGCCACGGGTTCGTGCCCCGGTCCGGGAAGATCCCACATGCCGCGGAGCGGCTAGACCCGTGAGCCATGGCCGCTGAGCCTGCACATCCGGAGCCTGTGCTCCGCAACGGGAGAGGCCACGACAGTGAGAGGCCCGCGTACCGCAAAAAAAAAAAAAAAAACTACAATGAGGTATCACCTCACACCAGTCAGAATGGCCATCATCAAAAAGTTTACAAACAATAAATGCTGGAGAGGGTATGGATAAAAGGGAACCCTCCTACATTGTTGGTGGGAATGTAAATTGGTGCAACTATGGAGAACAGTATGGAGGTTCCTTAAAAAACAAAAAATAGAGCTACCATGTGATCCAGCAGTTGCACTCCTGGACACTCCTGGACATATATCCAGAAAACACAAAAACTGTAATTTGAAAAGATTCAGGCACCCCAGTGTTCATAGCAGCACTATTTATAATAGCCAAGACATGGAAGCAACCTCAATGTCCATCAACAGATGAATAGATAAAGACATGGTATACGTATACAATGAAATATTACTCAACCATAAAAAAGAATGAAATAGGGCTTCCCTGGTGGCGCAGTGGTTGAGAGTCCGCCGGCCGAGGCAGGGGACATGGATTCGTGCCCCGGTCCAGGAAGATCCCACATGCCACGGAGCAGCTGGGCCCGTGAGCCATGGCTGCTGAGCCTGCGCGTCCGGAGCCTGTGCTCCACAACGGGAGAGGCCACAACAGTGAGAGGCCCGCGTACCGCAAAAAAAAAAAAGAATGAAATAATGCCATTTGCAGCAACATGGATGGACCTAGAGATTATCATAAAGTCAGAAAGAGAAAGACAAATACCATGTAATATCACTTATATGTGGAATCTAAAAAACTGATACAAATGAACTTATTAACAAAAACGAAAGATTCACAGTCATAGAAAACAAATGTATGGTTACCAAAGTGTAAAGGGGTGGGGGGAGGGATAAATTAGGAGCTTGGGATTAACAGATACGCAGTACTATATATAAAATAGATAAACAACAGGGTCCTACTGTATAGCACAGGGAACTATATTCAATAGAAAAAGAAAGAATAGGATCTCTAAACATTTAACAAGTATATTTTGTTAGAGAAAACACTACACATGATTTTTTTGGTTTTTAAGTGTGTGAAAAGGGACCAGCATTCAATATGTTGGTATTGAATGAAAGTCACCATAAGGTATTAGGTTTACTTTCAACATACCTGTGTCTTTATCTTTAAGTAAAACTCTTGTATATGTATAGCTGGCCCTTGCTTTTTTGTCATTCCTGAGAATTTCTGCCTTTTAATGGGCATATTTGGTGCATTAACCTTTCAAGTCATTATTGAAATGGTTTTATTTAAATCTGCCATTAAAAAAAATTTTATCCACACGGCTTGCAGAATCTTTGTTCCCTGACCAGGGATTGAACCCACTCCCTCAGCAGTGAAAGTGTGAAGTCCTAACCACTGGACCACCAGAGAATCCCCTAAATCTGCCATTTCTTTCACGTATTTTCTGTTCTATTTTTTGTTTTCCCTCCTCTCGTCTATTGGGCTTATTTGAAATTTTAGAAATCTATTTATCCATTACCTTCTAAACTATACCTCATTGCATCTTTTGGTTTTTTTTGTTTTAATGGTTACTGTAAGGACTGTGGTATATACATCCTTAGATTTTCACAGCCTTCTTAGAGCTAATATTGTACAACTTCAGGTGAAATACAGAAACTTTACAAACTGTACAGATCTACTACCTCTCCTCCCACCCATGTCTTTTATGGTCCTTTTACACTATAGATGTCATCTATACTATATTTATATTCATTTTAAACCCCACAAGATAAGGTTTTTTTGGTTTAAACAACCATGTGTATTGGGAAATATGTGTATATTGGAAATAGCCTCTTATAGTTACCTAGATAGGTACCATTTCTGGTGCTTTTCATTCCTTGCTGAAGATCTAAGTTTCTGTCTGGTATCATTTCCTTTCAACCCGAAAAAGAACTTCCTTCAGCATTTCTTGTGGTGCACATCTGCTCTGACTTCTTAATTTTAATCATGCGATGGATGGATGGATAGATGGGGCAGAGAGCAGGGTTATGAGTTTGTTACCTGGATGAAATGGGATGCTTTTGCCTTCAGCAATTCTTACCAATTCTCTTGCTTTACTCTCATGCGACTTTGTCTTAGGAGTGACATATTCTTTGACAGTGGTTATAGAATGTATGAAGTATGGTCATTAAAAACTGTCATCATACCTAACACCTCCCTGTACACTCTGTCTTCTTGGGAACATCACAACAAGGGCCAACGTATCCCATTTTAACACCCCTCTAGGCCCTAAGCAGGAACATTGTATAAGACAGGAAAAGACAAATCTCCCATAGGCGGTAGGGCCTTGATTAAAGGAGTCTAGTGCTGGTTCCAGTGTTTTATTTTAAGCTGGTTATCTGGTGGCACCCCAGAGGTTATTATATCTCAGACGGTGCACCTTTAGGAAGAGGGAAGAGGTCTTATAAAGTGGGATACTTCAAAAACAAACACACACATAGAAAAAGAGCTCAGATTTCTGGCTACCAGAGGCCGGGGAAGGGGGAAGGGTGAATTGGAGGAAGGCAGGTAAAAGGTAAAGACTTCCAGTTATAAAATAAATAAGTACTAGGGATGTCATGTACAACATGATAAATACAATGAACACTGCTGTATGGTATATATGAAAGCTGTTAAGAGAGCAAATCCTGGGCTTCCCTGGTGGCACAGTGGTTGAGAGTCGGCCTGCCGATGCGGGGGACGCGGGTTCGTGCCCCGGTCCGGGAAGATCCCACATGCCATGGAGCAGCTAGGCCCGTGAGCCATGGCCGCTGAGCCTGCACGTCCGGAGCCTGTGCTCCGCAACGGGAGAGGCCACAGCAGTGAGAGGCCCGCGTACCGCAAAAAAAAAAAAAAAAAAAAAAAGAGAGAGCAAATCCTAGGAGTTCTCATCACAAGGGAAAATTGTTTTCTATTTCATGTTGTATCTGTATGAGGTGGTGGATGTTCACTAGATTGACTGTGGTCATCACTTCGTGGTACGTGGAAGTCAGATCATTATGCTGCACACCTTGTATCAATAAAACTGGAGGGAAGAAAAATAACCCCTCTAAATACTGACACCTATAAAAAAAAACCTGTTACCCTTCAAACAGAAACAACAAAAAAAGAATAAATAAAATGCAAGTCACACTATGTCACTCCCCTCAGAATCTCTCCCTGGCCTCCCAGCATACTTAGGATAGAATCCAGTCCATCCACTTCCTACTAGGCCGCACCTGACCTGGTCCTTAGCCTTGACTCTGAGCTTGTGGCTTAGCTGTCTTCTTGCTGGCTCTGTTCCAGTCACTCTGGCCTTGCCCCACCTCTTATACGCCAGGGGCACTCCTGTCACTGGTCTTTGCACTTGGCTTTGAGCGTATGTATAATCTTCCCTAGACACACGTGCGGCTCGCTTCCTCACTGTGTTCAGGTGCCTGCTCAGCAGGCTGTCCTTGAACTCACCTCCACCCCTCCCATACCCTAACCCTATCTCTGCATTATTCTCCTTAATGGCATGGGTTACCGCTTGTTATTATATGTACATTTCTTTAATTTTTATATTAAGATGCCTGTAGATTCACATGCAGGTGTAAGAATGAATCCATAGGAAGAAAGCCTGTCCACCCTTCCCCCAGTTTCCCCAGTGGTAACATCTTGCATAACTGTAATACAGTGCGCGACCAGGAAATCAACACTGGTACAATCCACTGACCTCTTTGGTCAGATTTCACCAGTGTTGCGTGTACACGTTTGTGTGTATATTTGGTTCCATGATTTTATCACAGGTGTAGACTCACATAACCACACTACAGTCAAGATATATCGCAGTCCCATCACATGGTCCCTCACGCTACCCTTTTACACGGGCACAGCTACCTCCTTCCCTCTGTGCCCCCCAGTTACTATATTTTATGTTGTCTGTTTGTCCTCTGAGGCCATGGGGGCTTTATCTGTGGTGTTTATATCTCTCGCAAAGTGCCTGTCACACCTTAAGCGCCCAGTATATATTTGTTAAATGTCAATCATCAGGCAATGCTCTCTTGTGAGAATTTGCAGGGGGGAGCCTTGCCTTGCTTGGGGGCACATACAACATGTTCATTTTTTTATCTGATAGTCGTTCTCCTCAGCATTCTGTCCTTTCCCTCCCAGTACCCTTGCGTGCTGAAAATGCCTCTGACTCCACCAATAAAATCAGTCATGATTCGTTGTCTGGCTCAAGTTAGTTTCATGGTGCAGACCATAGGTGTCGTGAGCGGAAGCAGAGTAACAGTTACTAGTTGAGCCCTGGGGGCCTTCTTAGATTTCCGTGGAGCCAAGACACCTTACTCACTGTTGCCCTCAGTGGTCAGATTTGAAATAAAATCTGTGGCCAGTGCCGCTTCTCTTTGTTTTATGTCTCCAAGTGAAATCCCAGATGCTACTCCTCAAGCAGGATATCTTAGGGTTGAATTTCTGAAAAGGTTGTTATTCCTTTTGTAAATACTTACCACTTTTGTTGTAGAACAGACTGACTCAGATGTCTGCCACCTCTCACGTTTACACCTCTGTGTTGAAGGAATCCAGGTCGCTGACTCTGTAGAGGGCAAAAGATCCAGTGATGCGGTTTCAGTTGACAAATTTACAGAAGTGAGTACAGACATGGCTCCTGAAGCCAGGTCACTGGTTACTCCACTGTGCCAGAGGGACATTCCATCCTCTGAGACCTTTGTACTTCGTTCTGTGCTGAAGAAACCTTCTGCAAAGCTGTGTCTAGACAGCCTGCAGGTCAGTATAGAGCTACATTTCCTAAAGCAAGTTGAATAAAAATTCATTTTGGTTCAAGGAAATACCTCTGAAATGTTA
Organism: Delphinus delphis; assembly: GCF_949987515.2. Lineage (NCBI taxonomy): Eukaryota > Metazoa > Chordata > Mammalia > Artiodactyla > Delphinidae > Delphinus > Delphinus delphis. Next base: position 102,279,819 of record NC_082688.1, read on the forward strand.
TGTAATACTGGCCTAACAGGAAATGTCTTTTTTTTTTTTTAACTCAGTTTGGAATATAGTATGTTGAATTTAATATAGGTAGACCATATTTTATAAGAGTTTCGTAAGTTATTAATGTGTGAGTTTGTTAATTATTTCCACCAAAAATGTCTGCTTTTCAAGATACCTCTTACAGGCGAGCATCTTTAAGTTGAGCTAGTATGAGAAGAGAGTAGGTTGATGGGAGCTAGCTGGCATTTATTGAGTACTTCCAGTGAAGGTTCTGGAATATATGATGTACGTGCAGCAGCAGTATCCAAGAAAGGTATTAGCCCCATTTTACATAAACTCAGGCTTGAAGTTGTTAAATGAACCCAGACGAATCTGATGTTAAACATCCATGACAGGCTGTAAACACTCTGAGAGGTTGAGAGGACGGCTCTGGGGTCACAGTGCCCGGTTTCATTCGCTGACGCTGAAGTTTAAGAACTAGGTAGATTAGTTAACCTTTTTGTACCCTGGTTTCCTTATCTATAAAAGGACAATATTAGTAACTTCCTTACAGGGTAATTTGAGCATAAAGTAGGATAATAATGTGCAGTTAGCACCAGTGCCTGGCAAATGAGAATTACACATTTTGTTGTTGTTGTTGTTCTTGACCATACAGCTATACCTATAAATCTGTCTTTAAAGCCAAAGTGAACTAGACTACCTTCTATCTACATGGATATATGGTCAGTTGTTATTTTTAAATGTTTTAACAATTTTTCTGGTTAAAGAGCTTGATTTGGGTTTCTATACAGCACTGCTCATTTTTATCTTTTATTTGTTTTATCTTCTCCTCAAAGAAGAGACTTAGCGTCTTAATGATCTGTGTAACTCTTATCAATTAACAGTGTTAATGTAGCAGAAACATCAAGTCCTGCCACTAAAATCATATGAAGACTTTCACAACTAATGGTCTTCTTGCTCAGCTGCCCAAAGCTTGCAAGTGTATTCTGTTTGAGTTGTTGGATAACTTTCATGGTAATAATGAAAAGTAAATCTAAACGTTAACATGAACTTTGTTGTATAAGTTCACTTATTTCACAAATACAGATGTGAGCATTTTCCTGGTTGGGAAAATGAAGCTGAGTCTCAGGAGATGCTTGATGAAGGAGGTTTGTTTAGGGCAGGACTGTTTCTTAGAGAAGGGGCTGCTCTTGGGATGGGTGTGCTGGAGAAAATGACCAGCTCTAGAGAACAAGGGCTGGTCAGGGCTTAGGATGAGACGGGACAAACAGATGGTGATTTGGAGGTGCCTCTCAGCCACCCACAGCCCCGGCTTTCGCCCAGTTTGCTCCAGTGGCCCTGTGTTTGGGCTTGCCCCTCCTGTTCTTCAGGATTCACATTGTCCTTTCCTCACCAGCTTGCTTACTCTATAATCTTCTGGAGAAGCACAGAAGGACAAATGCTACTTTCTTTGCTTGTTCTAACTCAGGAATATAGTATCGTAGACTGGAGATTTATACACTTATAAAAGGTGTGGTTCCCATGTCTAAAAGACAAAACACCCTATTATGCCATGTACATATTTGTTTTTTTCTTGTTGTAGTGGAATTCTTATACTTTAGACCATTTATATAGTCTATCTCGTTTGACACCATCCAGAGTACACTGTAATTCTGGCCATTCGCATTTTCCTTCAAGTCACTTGCCAGGTCAAGAATGAGGGAATGAATTTAGCCCACATTGTGGATTTCTGTTCTTTAATTTTGGCCTGAAACTATTTACTAAAGTATTATGATAGCTAAGGAACCCAGTTTTTCGTTGTGGCTAATATCATGACATTTTAAGTCAGATCAACTATGAAAGTAAAGGTAATCTGCAGTACTATGTAGTATCTACCCTTGGCAGGAAAAAAATTTGAAGTTGTTGTTCTTAATGTCTGTGTGTATGTATTTATATATGTAAAATTATTCATCAGTGTTTATTTTATTTAGGAACACCATGACAACCTCTGTGATGGTGGGACTCATCCAAGCTTAATCTTAAATCTTGCAAACTGTTGCAAAGAACGAAAAGCAGGTAAGAAATTCAGATTTATTTTGAAGCCTGAAGATATCATTTGCTTGTTATGAAAAAAACCTGAGGTAGTATGTAGTATTTTCAATGATCTACTAACGCCTGATGCTTCTGAAATTACATGGGAATGAAGAAGAGTTGGGAGGGATGGACCCTCTGTTGAAGTTTCAGAATTGGTTCCACCCATGTCATCTATCCCTTTTTGCTTAATGTGAAACTTGTAAGGAAATTGATGTTCAATTTTGTAATCTTTTAAGACAGGCATGCAGAATTTACTTTAAAATCCATGACCATATTTTAATTAGAAATATTGCTTATCTTTTCCACTTTAAACTTTTTTTCTGTACAAACTATGTTTTGTGTTATACAAATAGCCAGATGCAATCATGTGAAAAGATTCTAGGATATGTCTTTTAGATAAGAAATGTAGTTTAGTTTTTAAATATATTCCCATTTATTATCTAATAGAAGGTCAAGAAAATTGTACAGTACCAGACTCTCTAAATGTGAGGAAGAGGAAGAGAGTTACTTTCGGAGAGGACCTAAGCCCTGAAGTGTTTGATGAATCTTTGCCAGCAAACACTCCGTTGCGTAAAGGAGAAACACCGGTTCGTAAAAAGGATTTAAGTACCCTCAGTCCCCTGCTACTTGAACAGTCCCCAGCTCCTGAGGGGTTACTTCAACCAAATTTTGATGACAAGGGAGAGAATCTTGTAAGTGTGAAAAGTGTGGAACAATCTTGTTTACATTTTCATCAGACCTCACCTATTTTGCATGAGCAATAATTGTGCTTTGATATCATGAGATGGACTGAGCAACGTGTCGTGGTACAAATTAATGCATTTTCTAGCTAGGTGATTACCAGTTTTCTCCTATTAAAAACAATACTTCCATGACTCCTTGTACATAGCGTATTTTCTGAAACCTAACTGCTATTGATTGTAAGATGTGCCATTGTTTTATCTATCACTAAGAAAAAAGGCTGAAAGTTAAACTGTGATACACACCATGTACTCAGATTTCAGAGGTGTTAAAATGTTGAAAGAGCAGCAATCTTAGGATTGATATATTATAAGTATAAATTGTTCTTCCTCCTAAGATGAATTTCTGCAGGTGGGATTACTGGATTAAGGAATATGAACATTTTTTGAACTTTTTGATACATACTGCTAAATTATTCAGAAAGTATGTACTAATTTGAACTCACAGCACTATAAATGATCTAATTTATTATACCTTTGTAAACCCTGGGTTTTAATGGTACTTTTTTTAAAAATAGCTTAATAGGAGAAAAAGATGACTGGAAAATATTGTTTGTTAGTGAGGTTTGAACATTTTCACATGTTTATAGGCTATTTGAATTTCTTGAGAACTGCCTATTAGTTTTACTTACCCATTTTTGTATTGGGGCCATCATTCAATCTCTCTCTTGCTGTTATACTTTGAAATAAGAATATTCTGCTTTTGGCCAAGATGGAATAAGAGGGACCTAATTTACATTGCCATGAGAAACAACTAAAAAGCCAGAGAAAAAGATATGAAACAGTGGTTCACCGGCATTGACTGTCTGGAAGCACAGACAGTAATCTCTGAGGCAGGTAACAAATGAGGTAAGCCTTACGAGAGCCCCAACTTACTGCCTGGGCTGAATTTCCAGGCTGCAGCACAGGGAGGGGATACCTTGGTGGAGCCTGGCAGTCTCCATGAGTTGAGAAGATGGATTTGGGGTCTGGAAAAGTGAAGGAAGCTGGAGTTCACAGGGTAAAATACCAGAGAGAAGAGACCTGCAGAGAGAGAGAATTCTGGAGATCTGCAAAGGGTCTCGTCAAGTCTCTAGCTGAGTGCTGGTCAACACATCCTTGTGAGTAAACTGCCCCAGGCCAGGGAGGAACTGCCCAAATGGAGCAGAGGGAAATGCCTAGAGCTCACACAGGGCAGGAATTGTGTTCCCACCAACTCATGTAGAAAAACCTTGTAATTCAGAGGGTGTCAGGTACTCAGAAGAGTATTGCTTCATTAGTGGAGCAGAATTAAACTAAAAGCCTGGCAAAGCCTAAAAGCAAGTCTTGAAAGGATCTAACTTATACCCATGTAACTGCGTTGCATAATGAACCTCAAGAATATCAAAACAGCTTTTGGCAGCTGTAAAGGTGGGGAGATCCCAGGGAGGCCAAGGCATCAGATCTCATTGTCCTCCCAGCCCTTCAACCCTCCTCTGAAGGCCCTCAATAAAATGGTTTTATCCTTCCCACCAAACCAAAACAAAACAATCTAGCAACAAATAATGTTAAACTCAAAATGTCTGGCATTCAATTAGAAATTAATACTTGTGTAGGAAAAGATGCCCCATAATGAAGAGAAAAATCAGTCAATAGAAATAGACTCAGAAATGACACATATGATAGAATTTCTAGAGAGACATTGAAAGAGTTATTTTAACTATATTTCGTATATGTTCAAGAATGTGAGAAAGGATTGAGCTTCTTAAGAACATGGAAGATAAAGAAAAGACCCAAATCAAACTCTGTACATTATAATCTCCAGGAATAAAAATATGTTGGATGAGATTAATAGCGTATTAGAGACTGCAAGAGAAAAGATTAGTGAATTCGAAGATGTAGCGATAGAAATTATTCTCAATGACACACAGGAAAAAGACTGAACAAGAATGAGCAGACAATTCGTGATCTGGGACAACTTCAGGTGGTATAAAGTGCTTGTAATTAGGGTTCCCAAAGGAGAGGAGAGATTGGAAGGAACAGGAAAAAAATATTTGCAAAATAATGGCTGAAAAATGTCCAAATTTGATAGAATTATTAACCCACTGATCCTAAAGTTCAACATATTCCCAGCACAAGAAACATAAAGAAAAATACACAAAGCTTAAAATCAACAATGAATGGCCTAAAAGGAGCCAGAGAGAAAAAGACATGTGACATAAGAAGAACAAATATAAGAGGCAGCAGATTTCTGGTTGGAAACTATGCGAGCGAGCCAGAAGGCAGTGCAGCAACATCTTTTAAAGATGTATTTAACTACTTGGAGCAAAAAACCAAAAATAACCTGTCAAACTAGAATTCTCTATCTAGTGAGACCATCTTTCAAAAGAAAAGGTGGAAATAAAGGCTTTTTCAGACATAACAAAAGTTGAAATAATTCATTACCATAACAGGTTGGCATTAGACGAAGTGTTGAAAAGGAAGCCCTTTAGTCAGAAGGAAAATAGTTCTGCAGGAAAATCTGCATCTACACAGAGGAATGAAGAGCACTGAAAATGCTAAGTATGTGGGCAAATGTAACAGACTTCTTTTTAATTAGTCTCCATAAAGGATAATTATTCAAAGCAAGAGTAACAACAATATTTTGTTTGGTTTATAACCTAGGTAAGTAAAATATACAACCAAATTAACATGGCATAAAGGTTGGGAGGGGTTCTTAGGCTATAAACAAAGTGGACTAAGTTAAAAGATGTGTGCTGTAAACCCTAAGCCACTATAAAGTAACAAAAGATGTGTGGGATGCAGGTAAAGCAGTGCTTAGAGGAAAATTTCTAAAAATTAATGCCTGTATTTGAAAATAATAGAGGTCTCCAATTAATGATCTCAGCTTCCACTTTAAGAGACTAGAAAAAGAAAAGCAAATTGAAACCAAACTAAGAAGAGGAAAGAAAGTAATAAAGATAAGTGTAGAAATCAATGAAATAGAAAACAGAAAAACAATAGAGACAAATCATTGAAATCAGAAGGTTTTGCTGCAGAAAATAATAGTAAACTTCTAATCAGACTGTTCAGGACAAAAGGAGAGGATACTCATTAGCAATATACGGAATAAGGGAGGTGACATAATTACATATCTTAATAATACTAAAAGGATCATAAAAGAATATTATGAACAACTTTATTTTATGCCAATAAATTCAACAACTTAAGCTACGTTCCTTGAAAGACACAAGCTATCAATCTCACTCAAGAAGAAATAGGTGGTCTCGTTAGCTCTATATCAACTAAGGAAATTTAAATTGTAACCTTCTCACAAAGAAAACTGCATGTGCAGATGATTTTACTAATGAATTCTACCAAACATTTAAGGAAGATACAATACTAATTCTGCATACATTCTTCCAAACAAATTGAGTTGGGAATGCTTCCCAACTCATCAATGTCAGCAGTAGCCTGATACCATAATCAGACATTATGAGAGAAGAAAACTACAGTCCAGTATCCTCACAAACATACTAACATACTAACTAAAAAGAGAATAAATACATTATGACCAAGTGAGATTTTACCCCCAAAATGCAAGGTTGGTTTATTTGAAAGCCAGTCTGCAGAGTTCACCATATTAACAGAGTAAAACAGAAAAACTCTATGGTCATCTCAGCAGATGGAGAAAAAGCATCTGACAAAATCCAGCATTCATTTCAGATTAAAAACTCTGAGCAAATTGGTGAGAAAAAATAATTTTTTCAACCTGACAGATCTTATCTATGAAAAATTAACAGCTACCATTATACTGGCTGGGGGAAAGAAAAGATTTGACTTCTGCATTTATATTTACCCTTAAGGTCTCCTGAATAATACTGTAATGTTTGGTTGTGTTTATTAATGAATTTTCTTACTTTACTGGCGTTAGGATATGGGATTTTAAATAAGCCAAAAAGTAACTTATCAGTGGATCATCATGACTACTTTCACTTTTTAAAAATTATTATTATATTTTTAATTGTTATTTTGGTGGGTTGTAGTTAGTGAGCATGGTTTCCTTAAATACGATTGGTAAATATTATAAAACATTTATTTTTCTATCCAGTATCTTGTTTTTGCTCTTTTTTTGGTTAATCTTTTATTTCCCATCTTCATGCTTATTACAGTTCCTCCTACAAAAATAAGTACGTATTATTTTCTTATGGGCACATTATTTCTATGTCCACTGGATTTAAAGATATCTAATTTCTACTTTTTTCTTTGTTTAGGAAAACATAGAACCTCTTCAGGTATCATTTGCAGGTCTCAGTCCTCTTAGTAAGTCTTCAATCTCTGAGACTCTTTCAGGTAGTAACTTTGGCTTATCTAAAAATCATAAATGTCATTTTAAATATGTGTATATATGAAAATCACCTTATTTTAAAATTTTTATTTTTATTATGATCGTACTTGATTTTTCAAAAACTCAAATCGTGTAGAAAAGCTTACAAGAAGTCTCTTATCCATCCCTTTCCATCCCAAGTCCATACTTTATAATCACCCACATTTAACTTCCTCTGATGGGTAGCCGCATTTTTCAAGTCACTGCAAGTAGTGGAGTTGCCCTCTCAACACTTAAGGACTGACAGTAGGCTCCTTTTCAGGTTGCACAATTGAAATGATATGAATCCTAAGCGTCATTTTTGATTACACAAAATTGTTCATCAACATCAACATGGCATTTTGTGCATATGTACTTTCTGAGGTCTCTAGTTTTTTTTATGATCATGACAAGGCAACAAAGATCTCTCTGTGCTTTCCTGACAAACCAGGACTTGGCCAGCAAATGTCACGGGCAAAGCACTTGAAATGGAACCATTATTCACGTCTCTCCCCTGGTCGAAATCCTTTAATGGATCACCAACACATCTTGTTGGCTCTAGGACACAAACCAAGCTCATTAGCACAGAATCCAAGACATGGAGTGTTAAGTTAGAGCTAAATTGGAAGTATAGCCTGTCATCTTCCAAAGCTTATGCTCTTTGACAGGTTATACTGCCTTTTATTTATACCGTTCAAAGTGACCAAATTAAAATTTTTTGAACTTTGTGAAATTAAAGTATTTTCATGTTTTTAAAAATGTTTTTGAAATCTCAAAATTTATTTCTCCTGGTAATATGTTCAGATATGGTAGGATACTAAAAGCAAAATTGGTATCCAAAAGAGCATCCAGTGTGTCCAATAGATGATGGGTCTTACAGCTTTTTGTTAGCTACCCTAATTTTGCTGTGTCTTGCTCATCAGGCACTGATACCTTTGCCTCTTCAAATAACCACGAGAAAATAGCCTCCTGTAAAGTTGGTAGAGCAACGCGGACCTCTAACAGAAGAAGTGTAAGTGTTTGTATTTGGCACAATGTATCTGTTTTTAAATCTTGCACTAGATTTTTCTCTGTTTTCATGATCAAATGCTTTATCAGTTAAATCTTGGTTTAATCAATGTGTTAAGAACTAATACCATATCCTACCTATCATGTAAGCCAGGATAATGCTGTTTTCCTGATTTGATTTTAATTAATCCTGTTAGAAGAAAAATACAATAAACGAGGTGCTTTCAGAGTGTGTGTTCATGTGGAAGGTAGTCTGTTTAGAAAGTTTATTTGGGATCTGTGTGGTTTTATGAGTTATATCCAAGTGCAAAGTGGAGAAGAGTTGCATGTTTTTTTTTTAATTTTTAAATTTAATTTTACTTTTTTATACAGCAGGTTCTTATTAGTTATCTATTTTATACATATTAGTGTATATATGTCAATCCCAATCTCCCAATTCATCCCAACCCCCTCCACCACCACCCACCGGCTTTCCCCCCTTGATGTCCATACATTTGTTCTCCAGAGTCACATGTATTAACAGTCAGAAAGTGCCATAAATATAACTTTTTCAAAAACTACCTTCAGTTGTCTTCAGTGTGAGCATAACTCCATCGAATGCATGTCTTTTGCGATTTTATTGAATTAGATGAACTTGGATTTTTATCTATAGCATCACAGTGCATAAACATATAGCATACTGATATTTTTTTCACTGATACTGTTGATGGTAAACCCAGAAGTCAAACTTAGATAATCTGACGGTTCATGATTTTTCCCCCTATAACCCATCAGTAGTTAGGTGCTACATTGTAGATGTTCAATAAATATTTGATGAATGAATAAGACAGTGATTCTTTTTTATTTTTTATTTTCAAAAATTTTATTGAACTATAGTTGATTTACAATGTGCAGCAAAGTGGTTCAGTTATATATATGTATATTTTTTTCATATTCTTTTCCATTATGGTTGATCTCAGGATATTGAATATAGTTGCCTGTGCTATACAGTAGGACCTTGTTGTTTATCCATCCTATATATAATAGTTTGCACCTAAAACAACGATTCTTAAGTTGTTTTTTTCTCTTCCATAAAATAGTAGGACAGAGTGCATATGCTTCTGGGTCAAAGTTTGATCAGAAATCAGAAATTACTATTTCCCTCTTTTGAATGTGACTTGGTTAAAATACTTCTAATGGAATTTGTGAATTAAGCGGAAATGGGATGTAAAATGGTAGAATCCGCAGGGAAGGGAAAAGAAATGTGAGAGACACTCATGAAAATGTAACTGACTGTTTTATGGTAGCCCTGCTTTTAATTTTCTTTATAGCAGTTGATCAGTTTTTCAGAAGAGAGTGTTTGCAACTTATTTAATACAGAAGCTCAGCCTTATAAAGAAAAGAAAATTAATAGGAGGAAGTCTCAAGAAAGCAATCGCGCAGACAGAGCACTTCCTAGAAAGAATCAGGTGAGTGTGTGTTTAAAGATGTAATAAAGAGTAGAAGTGGTGCATTTCTTTGTTGTATGGTTAGGAAAACCCAGAAACAAAATTTTTCCTAGTTGGCCTTGGACCAAGAGTATTAAAATCATCTTATCATAGAATCGAAAGGGCCATAAGAGATTATATACTCAATTATGAATTACCCGAGGGCCATTTTTGCATTTTCTTCATTGGGTTACATACACCCAGCACAGGGAATCATGGGCACTCAAATGTGGAATTGATTCTTATCTTCGAATCTGATCTAATCTAACCTCACCCTCTTTGGGGAATCCTCTGATTTCTTAGGGATGCATGTGCCATCTGCCTCTTGTTTGACTTTGCTACTGCCAGTGGCTGGTTGGATGTTCTCCCCGTATTGCAGGAAGAATTTAGAAACTAGCTCTGTCTTCCTCCACACTCAGAGGCCTGTGCCGGCTCATGACGTCACCGCCTCTTTGCGGATAGCAGATCTAGCACCTTGACCCAGGTCCTGGTGTTGCCCTCGCTTCACTGAGCTGGACCGTCCCCTGCCATACCCTACAGCTTGTTGGTATCCAAGACCTTCCCAGTTTTAATAATACACATTTATGTGTCCCCCCACTCTCCGACCCCCCACTCTCCGACCCCAGCCTCCTATCCATCCAGTGTTCTCATGCCATCTTACTCATGCCTCTTCTAGTATTAACTCTTCAGCTTTCAGAGATCCTTTAACTTCCTGTGTTTCCTTATTCATCCTAAGCTGTCTTCAGCTGTTTTCAACACTCTTGTCCATTATCTTGGGTCTTCATCCCTTTCATTCTGCTCCCACCCTGGATTAATGCACCATTGTCCCCTTTCCCATCCAACACTGTTGCTGGAGAGACCCACAGAGGCTGCTACAGAGTCACTGTTTCAGATACTATTAGAAGTCAGGCCTCTTTTGCCACCAGTTTGCCACTTCACTTTCATTATTTTTCCAAGGCATTTAATAACCTAGTGACTAAAATCCAGCGCATCCTTAGAGGTCTTGTTCACAGCATTTGACATAACTGAGAATTGTCCTATGTGGTCTCTGTTAAAGATTTGTTTTCTTCTGCCCATTCCTAAATGTTTATGTTACCCAGAGTTCTACTCTTTGTCTTTCGAAATGGCTTTATTTTCTGGGTGGTTTCATATGCAGCACGGTTGACGACTCCCAAATCTTTCCCATCGGTTAACATAGGTTCAACTACCTACTAGGCATCTTTTCTTAGACCACCCTGCAAACATCTCAAAACTCAACATTTCCAAAACCAAACTTACCCATTTCACCCCAGCACACACACACCCAAAACAGCAAATTTCCCTCCTGATTCATGAACCAAAAAGTGTTGCCTCACTTGGTTTAAACACTGCACAAACATCCCCAAGTCGGCAGAACCGGAAGAAACCGGATGTTGTCCTGGTTCAGTTTCTTCTTTAGGTCACACACTCCTTTGAAAGATCCTCTTGCTGAAAAAAAATACACATCAGTTGAAAATATGCATACGTCTTAGATCATGGCATTAGAGACTGGGTTCCTTCCTGCTCTCTACAAAACACTGTTATGAAGAAGGTCCACCTACTTCTTCACATGAAACTAATAGCCAGAAAGTTCAAGAAGGGTTGACCATTAAGTTTTGCCCCAACCCCTCCCAGGACCCCACTGAGCCAAAATAATTGATGTAATAGAAGGAATAGGCTTAGAATAGCGATGAGAAGAGGAAGGGGGTGAGGAGGGGTATTCAGCAACTGACAACAGCCTTCAGTGAATTTCTGGAAGACAAGCAGATGGGAGCGGGTTGACAGATAAAAGAGGGGGAAAGGTTTACAGCCCAGAATGTGCTGGTGAGGAGAGAGAGCCAGCCTGCTTATGGGAATCCCGAGGAACTCTGGGCCCAGTATTGGCAGGTCCAGTGGTGCTGAGAGTGAGAAGTGGTAGTGGAAACGGATTAATTGAAGTCCTGTATGTGAAACAATTTGCGCCGGTTTGCCCCGCACTCCCTCTCCCATCCTGAAGCTCAGAACAGGGGTTGTCACCTGAATGTTCTCATTCTGGCATTTGGAAGGTCCCACAGTCTGGACAGCCAGCTCGTTTCCCTAAAGCAAAGCCTGCGGTTGACCCTCTCCATCTGCCCTGCCCTGTGTTGCACAGAGTTCCTGGTAGAATTCCCATGCAAGAAAGAGGCTGAGCTGGAAAGCAGAGGAAACCCATTACCAGTTTAGCCAGTATCTTCTTAAGTTAAGAGTCAGATAACTGAGTAGAACCAAGAGCGTCAAAGACCAATGTTAGTAAGTTTGAAAAACTGACCCCCAGAGAGAAAGGTTATTCAGAAAATGGAAAGAAACTTCGTGAAAGTAAATATTCTGATATATTCATATTTCAGAAAATATTATCTGCAGAAAACTAAGAAGCAGGGGATGCTATGAAAAAGGAGCAGAGAAAGAAAGGTTTGTAAAAATATATAAAACTTGGTAGTTGGACTAGAGAATAAAGTTAAGGAAAGTTAAGGGAGGACACGAGAATGATAGACTAGTAAGAACAGACATGGAAGACCAATCTAGGAGACTTTGTTGGAGTCTCAGAATGAGAAAATGGAATGGAAGGAAGTTATCAGAATAAAAGGGAGCGTTTCCCAGAGCTGAAGAAAAGAGTCTTCAAGTTAAAAGGTCCTACTGAATTCCTAGGACCAAGAGAAAAGACCACAACTTCGACATGTCAGTGTGAAACTGAACAATAAGGATAATGAGAACAGTGGACTTTTCCTACCAGGAAACAAGGATCGGAGTGGTATCAAGTTTGACAGCAGTCTGAACACTGAAAGAGAATTCAACAGGACATTTAAAGCTTTGAAAGAAACTTAATTTAAGCCCAATATTCTGTATCCAGCCAAATTCAATTACTGTGAAAGACACTCAAGAGATGTGTTTTTTGGTTTTTTGGTTTTTTAATATTACTGGAGGGAGATACACTCTAGCAAAATGAGGAAGTAAGCTTGAGAATCCAGGACACAGTGGGTCTAATAGCACAGGAGAGGAGTGCCGTAGAAATCTCTGATTATAGCTGTTCAGTCAGCCTAGAAGAGCAATCAGGCCAAATTTGAGCAAGAGAAGGGTGCTCCAGGGAGGAGGTCTCTGGAGGGAAAAACAAAAAGACCTATGATTGAGCAAATGGAAGATGTGCCATATGAGAAGAAAAAGAGGGGCTTCCCTGGTGGTCCAGTGGCTAAGACTCCATGCTCCCAGTGCAGGGGGCCCGGGTTCGATCCCTGCTCAGGGAACTAGATCCCACGTGCTGCAACTAAGAGTTTGAATGCCGCAACTAAAGATCCTGCACGCGGCAGTGAAGATCCCACGTGCTGCAGCTAAGACCCGACACAGCCTAATTAATTAATTAATTAATTAATTTTTAAAAAAAAAAAACAGGAGAAAAAGAAAGGTCAATCTATACCATTCCAAAGAAAAGTCTGAATGCAAGAGTTTTGGAGCGAATATGAAGCAAACTTTAGTAAGTGTGATTTCAAGCAACAATGGGGTGTAAGGAAAAGGATATTTTGTAGTATTAGGAATCATGTACAGGAGGCGCCAGAGGAAAGAGAAGGAATCAGAGCTCTGTCCTGTAAGCACTATGGCTGTTTTTAAAATTATCATCTTGCAAATTAGGGGTTCAAGATATACTTTTTTAAAGTTCTTAAAAAGAAATAGAAATGTAAATTCAAAGGTAACCAAGAGAAGAAGCAAAACTAACATAGGGAAGAGGAAGGTTTAGTTTAAGTAAGTGATAGCCTCATGGTTTATGGTAAGGAGGCAGCAGAGATCTGTACTGTATCGTAGGCTGAAATGTGCTGAGAGAGTAGATCTTAAGTGTTCTCACCACACACACACACACACACACACACACACACACACACACACACACACACAAATAGTCACTATGTGAGGTGATGGATGTGTTTATTAACTTGACTGTGATAATCATTTTATAATGTATACATATATTAAATCATGTGCACCTTAAGTCATGTGAAATCTAAATAAATACAATTTTATTTGTCAATCATACCTTAATAAAGCTGGAAAAGTTTTGAAAATAAAATTGCTAACTTGGAAGTAGCAGTAGAATTCATAAGCATGAATTCCTTTATAACCTAGAAATGGAAAAAGTTTACAAAATATGACTCAAAAACCAGAAACAGTGAGGTCAAAGATTGGTAAATTTTGCTCCATTTGACCCAAACAGCATGGAGCATGCATGGGGGAAAAGCTCCGTAAGAAAATTTAAAAGACAAAGGACAAACTTGGAAAAAAGTTTTTGTAATTCGTATCAAAATCTCCAAGAGATTTTTGTTCACAAAATTGGAAGGGCCCTTAAACATGGAAAACATGTTCAGACTCGCTCATCATAAGAGAACTGCGAGTCTAACATGCATTGAGATACCGTTTCTTACCATTTTTGATTAGCAAAAATCCAGAAGTTTGACAGCATACTTTGCTGGTGAGGCTGGGGAGAGATAGGCACGCTTGTACATTTTCTGGTAGTGTGAATCTCTGTGGAGGGCAATTTGGCAATATCAAGCCAAATTAAATATTTTCATTTACCCTTTGACCCAGCAATTCCATTTCTAGGAATCTGTCACAAAGATCTAATGACAAAAATACAAAAAGGCGTATGTACAAAGTTAGTTATTGCAACACTGTAATGCAAAAGATTAACAAACCAAATGTCCATCAGATGTCCACGAGACTGGTTGAATAAACTGGTGTGGTCACAAAATGAGTCTTTTGTAGATGTAGAAAATAGCAGAGAAACGATCCAAACCGCTATGCAGTGATGCTAGGATGTATTTACTGTTAAGTGAAAAAAAACAAGTTGTAAGCTACCTGGTGTGGGATAAATTGTGTTCCCAGAAGGCATGCGTTGGAGCCGACACCCCAGACACCCCAGTATCTCAGAATGTGACTGTGTTTGGAGATAGGGCCTCCTCAGAGGTGATTAGGTTAATAAATGAGGCCCTTAGGTGGTTCCTAGCCCCAATCCAATCTGATTGGTGTCCTTATAAGAGGAAATTTGGACACAAAGGGTGATGCCTGGGGGGGCACAGACAGGGAGAAGAGGCAGCAGGAGAGTGGCCATCTGTATGCGCATGGGAGAGGCCTCAGGGGAGGCCAGTCCTGTCAGCACCTCCATCTTGGACTTACTGCCTCCAGAATTGTGAGAAGATAAATTAATATTGTTTAAGCCACCCAGCCTCTGGTGTTTTGTTATGGCAGCTAATATGGCAAACTCATATGTTACCTTTTATCTAAGGAAGTAGGGAGCATTTAAAAAAAGGTATATATCGGGCTTCCCTGGTGGCGCAGTGGTTGAGAGTCCGCCTGCCGATGCAGGGGACACGGGTTCGTGCCCCGGTCCGGGAAGATCCCACATGCTGCGGTGCGGCTGGGCCCGTGAGCCACGGCCACTGAGCCTGCGCGTCCGGAGCCTGTGCTCCGCAACCAGAGGGCCCGCGTACCGCAGAAAAAAAAAAAAAATGTATATATCAATACACATATATATAATCTTAAACACTACAAAAAAAGGGGGAGAATAGGCCAAAGACAAAATAAACTGGTTACCTGTCAGGAGAAGAGACAGAGGAGGGAACAGGAAGGAATGAAGGCTAGATTTCCTTGAATGTGTTTTTTACTTTTGACTTTGAACTGTGTAAATGTTCTGCGTGACTATGGAACCATTATAGCTCAATTTAAAAAAATTGAAAACAAAATGAAACATGTAACTATATCAAGTCGGTGGCTTAACCTCATAGAGTTTTTTCAAATCAGAAGTTTGAAAAGTCCAAATGGGATGTATCCTAAGGACAAAAATAACTGCACAAAAAGTGTAAACAGTTATGAAATACTCACTGATAGAAGAATTCAATCTAGAATGAATCAAGTAAGCAGGGTTTTGTGGGGATGATTTTTACTGTCATTAGGAATCAAGACTCTTCACTAGAGACAAGATAAAATTGAAATCAAATTCAAAACCTTGTTAGGCTAAATTTGAATTGGAAATATCATGAACACATGCTTTTACCCATTTAAAATAATTTTCTAGCTCTGTCTGTTGGTAAGGCATAGAAGCACTGAGCATCCTTTGTACCTATGTTACCATCTCTACCATTTCAACTAAAAGGGATCAGCGTTACCTTAGTGAAATGGCTGCTTTCAGATTTACAACGGCAAAAGTAGAAAATGAGCCCAGGTCTGGACCAGTGTGCGAGCAAGGAAGCCATGTTAAAGGACACAAAATCATTCCAAAGGGGCTTCCGCTGACCAAAGATAGGACAGTGTGACCATCAGAGATAACGATTGCAATGGATTAAAACACTGGCATCAAATATGAAAAACCAATTTCCTCATAATTAAAAACTAACAGCAAAACTTAAAGGCCACCTTAGAAACTGTCTAGGGCATCAACTCTTTTATTTTCAGGGTTTTTGTTTTTCTTGGAAAGTGGAAAATAAAATTTGAGCTCTATTTCAAGTAAACAAATAACTGATAAGGGAAGATTCTTTATCAAAGAATTTTCACTAATCAAAAAGACCTGTTCACAAAAGCTGTTGGATGTTAGGTAGAAGCCAATGGGGGAGCCAAAGGTAATGGATGGATGGGACTGGACACCTGAGAGCACTGGCCATTCATAACACCACACAAGGAGAGAATATGAGCCTCCTGGTGCAGTGAGGACCTCGATAATCTTCCATGAGATGGTCTTTCCAACAAGCATGAAAGCTGAATTGAATCAAGCCTGGATCTAATGACCAGTGGATAGGAAATACCAGGGGGTGGAGGAACATAAAAACACACATGATTGCAGTTACCCAAATCCAGAGCTTCTCAGCTACTACAGGATAAATGCCTCAGAACATTCACCAAATAACAAGGGGGAAAAAAAGAGCCATAGATCAAAGGAAATCCATCAACCAAGTGGCATGTGTGGAGACCTTGTTGGGATCCTGACTTGAACAATTGTAAAAAGACAATTAGGGACAAATTAGAGAAGTTTGAACTCTGAGGAAATATTAGGGAAAACTGCCTATCATTGTTTTTGCATCTAAATTTTTATTTTGATATTGTTTTCGAGATGCATTCTATCGCAAGAAGAATTAGAAAGATCCCAGACACCCTTTGCCCAGCTCCCCACAATGGTGACATCTTGTAAAACCATTATACAGTATCACAGTAGTACAATATTAAAATACAGTCGAGATGCAGGACATTTCCAGCGCTGCAAAGATCTCTTCTGGTCTGCAGCTGTGTCCACTTCCCACTGTCAACCCCCACCTTAACCCGTGGCAACCACTAATCTGTTCTCCATTTCTTTCATTTTGTCATTTCAAGAATATTTTGTAAGTGGAATCACACACTGTGTAACCTTTTGGGACTGGCTTTTTTCACTCAGCAGCATTCTCTGGAGATTTGTCCAGATTTGTGTGTATCAATAGTTCCTTTTATTGCTGACTAGTATTTGTCATTGTTATAAAAAGAAAAAAGTAATCATTTCACTATATATCTATCTATCTCAAGTCACTACCTTGTATACCTTAAACTTACATGCTGTTATATGTCAATTATATCTCAAAGCTGGAAAAGAAATAAAACTCCATTGTAAAAGAGGAAAAAAATCAACAATAAAATACAATGCCAGGGCTTCCCTGGTGGCGCAATGGTTGAGAGTCCGCCTGCTGATGCAGGGGACACGGGTTCGTGCCCCGGTCTGGGAAGATCCCACATGTCACGGAGCAGCTAGGCCCGTGAGCCATGGCCACTGAGCCTGCGCGTCCGGAGCCTGTGCTCCACAATGGGAGAGGCCACAACAGTGAGAGGCCCGCGTACAGCAAAAAAAAAAAATAATAAAAAAAAATACAATGCCAGGTAATAAAATGTTTCACTTTTTTGGTGGAAGAAAAAAAGAAGTCCTTATCTCTTAGAGATACTGTAGGATCTTTAGATGAGATGATGTAATGTCTGGGATTTGCTTTAAAATAATCTGAGGGAAGGGGCTTATATATGAATTATGATTTCCATGTGTTAGTAATTATAAGAGCTAATTGTTGGGTATGTGGGGTTCAAGATACTATTCTATTTTTGGGGTGTTGGAAATTTTCTGTTATTAAACATTAAAAATACAGCAATCTGGGGCTTCCCTGGTGACGCATTGGTTGGGAATCCACCTGCCAATGCAGGGGACACGGGTTCGAGCCCTGGTCTGGGAAGATCCCACATGCTGCGGAGCAGCTGAGCCCGTGCACCACAACTACTGAGCCTGCACTCTAGAGCCCGTGAGCCACAACTACTGAAGCCAGTGTGCCTAGAGCCCGTGCTCCACAACAAGAGAAGCCAATGCAATGAGAAGCCCGTGCACCTCAACGAAGAGTAGACCCCGCTCACCGCAGCTAGAAAAAGTCCACACGCAGCAACGAAGACCCAATGCAGCCAAAAATAAATAAGTATATATATATATTAAAAAAAAAATACAGCAATCTCAGCCCCTTATTTAGAGAGATGGAGCCAGCCACAAGAACTAAAAATGGACCATTAAATAAGTGAATGGCAGGGACAGGGAAATGTTTGCTTTTCACCAGAAGCTTTCCTGTTCAGTTTGATGTGTTGCCATGTACATTAATTATTTTTAAATAATTTTAAAGCTACTCTCAGAAAACAGTTTGACTTAATTGTGAAAATAACACGAGAAGTAAGCATTTACTTCTGTTGCATGACCTCCTCCACTGTATGAGAAGAAATACTGGTGATTTGGGAGTAAATAGAAACCTTTTAGGTATAATATCTTCAGTTGTCCTTTGTCTCCTCCAAGTCATAAACCAGTCTCATTATTTCTAGATCACGGGGCTCCCCGAGGATTCCAATCACACATGGCTTCTCTTGTTTATTACAGTCTCAGCAAGGCTTTTTGTATTGGAGTAAATTCAAATTTTACTCCAATAAGGTTGATAAGGTTCTAGCCTTTGCAGATGCAACCTTCTCGTGGATAAGAAGCGTTGCTAGATATATTTTCATGACAGACCACAGGTGCTTTCATCTTTTTTCTTTTTGGGTGGTGTCCTCCTGGCCCATGACCATGAAAAAAATAATATTAGTCTTTCATCATGGTTAGCAAATTTTATGAAGTTTGTACCTTTTTTTTTTACAATCATTCATTCATTTGTTCACGTATGTTTGTTGAGAAGCCACTAAGTGCCAGGTGCTGTTGCAGGTGCTTTTGCAGTTAAGGTAAACAGAGGTTTCCAAAATCCTGCTAAAAGGGTATTTACCTGAGCTATGAATCAGAAACTGTTCTGGAGGTTATAACCTGATGACATTGATCATAGTATATTAACCAACCTACTAGGGCCTGGGTCACACAGTAATACTAAGGGCATAATTTAGTATTAAAAATATTTTTCTCCATATCAATACTCAAAATAGTAAGAAGGAATTTAAAAGAAAAAGAATAGCTAACATGTAGTCCTTACCATCAATCAAGCCATACTTTACCCATTTCACATATATTAACATATTTAATACTCACCACAACTTTCTGTGGTATGTGCTTTTGTGGTTCCCATTTTGCAGATGAGAAGAATGAGGTACAGAGAGGTGAGGTAACTTGCCTAAGATTATAAAGCTATAAAGTGGCAGGGTCAGGATTTGAACCGAAGGTGACTAACACGAAGCCAAATGTTTCTCTCTTGCAGTTCATCTGTGGAGCCCAAGTCAAGATTTTTCTCTTTGCTTCCATTTACATTGTCCATGCTGTTATTTTCCCAACTGTTTCTTGGAAGTCAACAGATGTTCCCTGAAAAAAATGTTTCGTGGAAAAATATTTAGCCCAGCATTTTTCTAACATATATAGAGGTTATTTATACCGAGGACTTCTTAGAGGATTTAACGTTAAGTGTATATTGTAAATCACTAAGAGGAACATTTATCTTGTACAGTTCTAAAATTATTTTTCCATGGAACGTTTTTTCTTGTTTTGTTTTTACAGGATATCTATAAATATCTCAAGGAACTTACAGTTTTGTGCCACTTCTGTGCTCCTGAATATCTTCCACGCCATTAGTTTCTGTGCTGTCACCCCAACGATCTTTCTTAAATGCAAACTCAGCTATCACTCTCTAAATCGCCATGTGGTGAACCCTCGTGGCTGTCAGGCTCATACTTATTGCAGAGAAGGGCCCTGCTTGCTTTGTTGGCCTCTTCTGCCACTTCTCTGTGGGTTCACTGACCACGTACAGCTAACTGCAGTTCCCCCTTTGCTCTGTGCCACCTCCCTTAGACCTGTTCCATATGCCATTCTCTTTCCTTTGAAAAGCCCTTCTGTGCCACTGTCATCCTCAACCAAAACAATTCTCACTTGTTGGAAGACTTGGCCTAGACATTCCATTTCCTGTGGAGCCTGTCTTGAAAACCTCCCGTAGGCCAGGTCTCTGTGTTCTCAATCTGTGTAGAGCCTGTCCTGGTCTGTATGTATTAAAATTAGACCAAGAGTTCCCTAAAGACCACTTCCTGTTTGTTTTTATATCTCATACCTAGCAAATTATTACCTGCACATAGCAGTTTCTCAGTAAATCTTTGAATGGACGCCATTTTCCAGAAGCTGTAATTGTTAACAGTGTGTTCCTTATGTTGACCTAAAATCTGGTTCTTTCCAATATTATGATGTTGAATATATTTCATTTTTGCTCATAACAACCTATTATTTCAATACAGTGTTTGAGTTTCCCTCAAGACTTCTCCATATGAAACTTTTTTTTAACATAGAACATGAGTGCTCAGTTACTGACATGCAGTCAGAATTGAATTGAATACTGCATTCCAGATGTTATTAAAACAGTTTTAATTTTTATAGAAACCTATGTTTTCCATCAGTTATTACCAAACCTCTGTCCCTCATCTTCTACTTGTGCTTATTAAACTCCATCTTATTTTGACCTAGTCATTTTCATCTTGATTAGATCACCTGTTGTTTGAAGCAGCTTTGGGTTATCTTCAAATTTTATGTACACACCTGTGGTTTCTTCATCCAGATCTAGGAACAGAAAACAGTCTCCCCTAGTTTCCAATAGATAACTCATTCTAGGTTAATCCTGAGTCATCGTAACCACATCCTAGTTACAAATTCCTCGTGTCTTAAGTCTGTCCAGTTCTACAACATCTCACCTATTTTTCACTTACCCAGAACTTACTTTGGCAAATGCTTTGTGGAAATATAGACCATTACTCTACAATTTGTAAATTGAGTTCTGTTTCATATTTTATTTGACTTTGTGTAAGCTACCTAGCCCTTTAGCCCTGACTGAGATTCCTACAATTTTGAATGGAATAACTAGTCTTTAAGGTTTTTTTGTAAAAATTAATTTGAGTCAACATTGTACATGGAGCTACATCTTTCTCAGTTACAGTGTTTTAATACATTTTCTCAGGTTTTAAAAAGTTGCAGAAGGAAGAAAGCAAAGGGAAAGAAAAAAACTGTTCAGAAGTCTTTATATGGGGAAAGAGACATTGCGTCTAAGAAGCCACTCCTGAGCCCTATTCCTGAGCTGCCTGAGGTATCTGAGACGCCGCTGGTTCCAAGCATCTGGAGGATGTGTTCAGGTAGCCTGGCCTTTTCCTGTTGTCGATATTGTATCTCTTCTCTCCTCCCTCTTTGTTGCTATTTCACTCTCTTTTTTCCCTTCTTCCCATTCATTGTGTAAAGAGTACATAAATTTAAAATAGCAACTTTCCCTCCTACTCCCACAAGAATTTTAAGTTAAAGAAGCTGTCGTTTGTAACTTTCACCTAGACCCTTTTCAGAACCTGTTGGACACTCTGGATCCTCCCCCCAGAAAAACTCAGGCACAAAATATTACATATAATTTTAGGGGAAAGAATTTCCTTTCACCCTGTTTCTTTTTGCTTTTTAAAGTGTTTTGGTAAAGTAAAATGAATTGTTTGGTGTTGTAATCCATCACTAAAAGTCAACAAGGTGATAGCTCAGTAATAGGTATATCTTCTATGGATTAAGAATAAAAATTAAGGGCTTCCCTGGTGGCACAGTGGTTGAGAATTTGCCTGCTAATGCAGGGGACACGGGTTCGAGCCCTGGTCTGGGAAGATCCCACATGCCGCGGAGCAACTAGGCCCGTGAGCCACAACTGCTGAGCCTGCGTGTCTGGAGCCTGTGCTCCGCAACAAGAGAGGCCACGACAGTGAGAGGCCCGCGCACTGTGATGAAGAATGGCCCCCTCTTGCCACAACTAGAGAAAGCCCTTGCACAGAAACAAAGACCCAACACAGCCAAAAAGAAAAATAAATAAAAGAAGGCTCAACATTTAAATAAATAAATAAATAAAATAAAACAAAAAAACCTTGCCCTCTGATGTTTCAGTAGAGTTGGCACTGCTAAGCATCTTCTAGAAATAACATTTATAAATTGAACTTGATTACTTGGAAAATTTTGTTTAAAAGGAAGATTAAGTCTGTTGGTATCCTGATTAGACAAAAATTGGATTGGAGTTGCATCTGGTTGGTAATGCTTGAGTTTAAATTGACTAAATCATGCTGAAAAGCTGGAGTATGTGTTCATTTCGTGTGTAATTTTGTATGTAATCATTCTTAAGATAGCTGCCTTTGTCAATCACCACATATTTATAGCCTGCGTCCCATTTGCAGCATAGCACGTAGGATCTATCATAGATTCGAGGACGAATATGGTACATGCCATTATAGACTCTTGGCCTCTGCCTACTTGTTATTTCAGGAGCGCCCAAAAGTTTAAACAAACACACGGCCACCCCACATAGACATATTCCTCCGGCCCCGGGGCTCCAGCAGAGGTGGAGCTGTCCTGCCCTAGCCTCTTTCTGTGCTACATCGTGGGACAGGACGTCGGCCACCTCACCTCTTTTAAATCTGGCCTGATGCTGCTTAGCCTTTAGGATTTAGCCATGCTGGCTGCCTTTCCAGGAAAACTCTTTGTTCACCTTACACCTTTACCACCTGGTTTATAACGATCTGTCCACCTCCCTCCCCTGCAAGTTGCCTTTCCCTTGAGACTTATTTTCGTTATATCTGTAGTTCCTAACAGTTTCCTTTTTTCCAAAGATACTTGAACAATGACTGTTAGTGTATATTTTACATCTTGCGTCTTATTAGAGAATTTCTTTTCAAAAATACATGAAACACTTTTTATCAGTAACCAATGGTTTCATCTGCTATGAGGGTCTAAAGCCGTTCTCTCTCTCTCTCCTTTCCTCTCTATTTCTCTCTTCCTCCCTCCATCCCTTTCCCCTACCTTCCTTTTCTAGTATGTTAGTTTCACGAAAAATACACGAATATCAATTTTTAAAGTTGTATAAAGAGCCCAGTTGACATATTGGTTGGTTGATACCAAGGGCCCCCTGCCCTATGTTAATCTCTAGCTTTCTGTGACATGATTGTAAGTACCCAAATCCCGGATGCATATATACCTTTTCACACTGAAACGTTTTTTGTAGATTTTTGGCTCAGCTTATGTTTTATCTTTCAGTTTTTTTTTTTAAATAGTCTTTATTTTTTTATTATTATTATTATTTTTTTGCGGTACGCGGGTCTCTCACTGTTGTGGTCTCTCCCATTGCGGAGCACAGGCTCCGGACACGCAGGCTCAGCGGCCATGGCTCATGGGCCCAGCCGCTTCGCAGCATGTGGGATCTTCCTGGACTGGGGCACGAACCCGTGTCCCCTGCATCGGCAGGCGGACTCTCAACAGCTGCGCCACCAGGGAAGCCCTATCTTTCAGTTTTTATTTTGTTTAAAACATTTTTATACTCCTTTGACTGACCAATTAAAAACTTTATTATGTGAGATAACCAGAGAGATGGCTTCTAATAGTACTGAGATTTAGAACTCATAAAGCCTAGATTCACTTAGGCTGTGTTATGTGACTTTAAAACCTTGATGATGTGTTTTTCACCTGTGATGTGACACCATGTGCCAGAAACACATGGCAGGGCCCACATGGCGTGTCTTCCTGGAGGGTGAATTATATTCAGAGATTGGCAGGGAAAGGGAGGGATTTCTAGAATATTGAAACAACCAGGGCTCTTTTTGAGAGTTTGGTGCAGTTTAATGTTAATTTTTTAAACACTGGGCATAAGACTTGAGTGTCTTCAGAAGTACCTTTTTAGCTAAGTCCTCAAATTCCCCAGAATTCCAAATTTTCTCTCTTCTATTTCAAGGGGGAACATTGATGGAAAAGTTTCAGAAGCATGATGTTGCCGATTTTCAGTAATTCATTTTTTGGGAGATAGGAAGTGTGTCTGCCTCATGCTAATTGACCTTGTTAGAATGGGAAGCACATTAGAATAGAGGAAGCAATTTCAGATACAGTTCTCATTTCCATGGTCTCAGGTTATATGCTTTATTAATTCATGCATTAAGTACATATTTTCTTAACCTGTGGGGTGAGGAAGAACTGAAAGAGAAAGAACGATGACAGATGGGGACAAGTACAGGGTAGCATTTGTAGGTCTTGGCGATTTCTTTGCAAGCTTGACACACAGAATACAATTTGACACCTGTTTGATTTGTGAAAGTTTATTTCCACTGTTACTTTTTAATTCGATTTAAACTTATTTACATGCCCATAGATGATTTCAACTCAAATGAGAAACTTGAAGAAGTGAAGCTTCCGAAGAGAAATAATATTTTGCCCCAGAACCCAGAGGATTGGCAGATGGTTCGAGGCTTTAATAAATACGATGTGTCTGAATTCTGCAGCTCTGACATGAAAAGTTCTTCATCACTTATTAATGCTACTTTTGAGCAAGGTTCAAATACAAGTACTATAGAAATTAATGAAAACAAAAATATTCCAAAAGCAGCAATTAAGTTGGAAAGTGAAAACGAACTAAAAACTGAGACTGAGAATGAAAACAGCCATATTTCTTGTCCTTCTGTGACTGAAGCACCCATTGTATCAGACAATCCAAAACCTGATTTTACCATGCAGTCCCAAGAACTTACTGCTGCTGGTCAAAATATGGAAAACCTTTTTCAAATCTTTAAAATCTCGGAAGATATAAACATCAAATGTGAAAACCAGGATGACTTCTTAGTCGTTCCAGAAGGAAAACTGCAGGCCAAGCATTTAATGCCCGACTCACAAAAAGAATGTGATTGTTCAGAAGATGTCTTAATTGACCACTTGAAAGAAAGTCAAAGTCAAGGTGAGGATTTGGGAAGAAACTCCATAGCAAGTAGTCGTGGTGTGAGTTACAGAGAAAGGAAATACAGAAGACAGTCCATGGCTTGTTCTGATGGGCAAAGTTTACATTTGGAAAAAATCGAGAATCCCAAACCTTCCTACAGTGTGAGCAGCTCTGTAGAAATTAGTTTAGAAAATTCCCAACTGTATAAAGATTTATCTGACTCCATTGAGCAAACCTTTCAGAGAACAAAGAGTGAAACCAAAGTAAGACGCAGCACAAGGCTACAAAAAGGTTTGGAAAGTGAAGGGCTTGTGTGGATTTCCCTTCCATTGCCTCCCGCTTCCGGCATTTCCCAAAGAACCAAGAGGAGAACAATAGGTACATTTGACAGCAGAAGATTTGAGAACGGGTCCTCCAGGCAAAAACCTTGTGTGCTGCCCTCCACACCAGGTAAAGAAAACAGTGAGGGCTTTGCTGCTGCTGCTGCTGCTGCTGCTGCCAGTTTACCTGGGAGGAGACGGAAGAGCTTTTGTACATCTACACTTGCAGATCCTAAAAACACCACCCAGTCGAGAGGCTACAAAAGAACCACCTTTCTCAACCAGAAGGAAGCTCTCCAAGTGACTTCGAGAGAATCGGACATATCCGAGAACTAAAGCAGTAACTGACATTCCCTGCAGAACGTTTTGGCAAGAGAGAAGGTAACCGACCATTCATGCCTGAAAGATTCTTTCATCCAAGTTCCCATCCTTTGGTCAACCTCAGTGTTTTAAAAGTTTCAAATAAAATTATTTGAGTAGAACCTACTTTTAAGTAGAAATAAGTGAATTTCTCCATCTTTCAAACTAAAAGCGTTGTATTAAACATGTTCTCCCCACAAATGATAAAAGCTTTATTGGTATTCTGTTAAAAAGGATTGCTTTTAGACCTAACAGCATGTCTCTTAAGTTTTATTTCATGTTAGTACGTATTTATCACTGAAGGTTTAGAGTTTCTGTTGTAAAAAAAGCATCTTTTAGAATTGACTTGTTATATCTGGATGAGAAGAGTGTTTTGTTTTGGTCTTTAACAAATTGTTAGAATTAATGTAACTTTATGAAAATTGAAGGTAATATAAGGTTGAAACTGTTAAAGAAAGTGGGGTGAGGTATGTTTTTATTTTAAAAGATTGCCCCCAAAAAATAGGTTAAAAATTTTAACAAGTAGGAAAGATGGAAATGATAAAATTTGTTTTTTTCCCTTTGGGATTAAAGTTAAGAGAAGCTTTAATAATATACTTTGTCTCAAATAAAAATTTTATTTTAATAGATTAAAATCAAATCTTAAACATGGGATTTTGGAAAATTCTTTCAATAACCAGAATATTGCAAATCTGTCATTATAAAGTGCATATATAATTTAGAAATAACTAACATGAAAGCATTTTGACCTTCACACAACACTCTTGTATGCTTTGTGGGGTAGGAAGTAGGGGTTTGGTTTTTGGTGAAAATATAAGCGGTCTAGTTGAAGACTCATCTCCCAGATCATTCAGATTAGTCACAGGTAATTTGGGATTGAATTCATGGTTTTCCATTAAAAAAAAAAATCCAGAAACTCACTTAAAAGACCCTAACAAATTGGTTTACTAACATGAAGCATGGTGGTAGGTTGCTGATTTCTTTTTTAGCATGGCATTTTCCAGCCTTTCTGACTTTTTATTTCACCATACCAAGAGCTAGTACTTGTTTTGGTTTGTCCAGCTAAACTTCGGCAGTATATCCTATCACAGTTTTGGTGACAGCGGTTTGAAAATCTAAATTGCTATATTTTTAGAATTTGTGAATGCAAGTAAATCATTGTATCATTAAACAATTGTCTTTGAAATCCTTTAAATCATTAAACTCTCCTACTCCTGTGATAGCAGAAACATGTTAACAAATAGGGCTCTCTATAAATAACACAACAGGGAAGAAAGCTCCTGCTGGGCGCCCATTTCCCCTGCCTTAGATAGAGACTATTTGTTACCTTCTTGGCACCAATAGGTCTGGAACTCCTGCTGCTAAAGACTAATGTATTTTACATTAACACTCAAAGTGATCCCCAATTTCTCCTGCTAAAGGGTGGATTGTTTCAAAAATTCTTTTATCTTTACACGTAAATTATTTATGGGCTTTTCCCCCCATTTATAGTTCGGTACGGTTGGCAAATGTCTACCACTGAAAACAAACCAAAAAAAAAAAAACTTCTTATGAAGCTTTTTGGTTTTGGTCATTAAAAAAAAAAAAAAAAAAAACTTTCAGAAACATACAATATTAGAGGGTTTGGTTTTTTAAAAATTTTTTGTTGTTTGTTCATAGGAGGGTTAAAATTACTGTTATTTTCTACCGTTTTTACTGTATGATCTATGATCTCAATTGTATTTGAATTTTCAGAATTTCACGTGCTTTGTTTTATTTCCCAAAAAGTGCTAGTGAGGATGAAGGAGACATTTTGGTCTGTGATTTTTTTGGTTGTGATTTTTTTTGGCTTGGTTTTTCCAATGTAAAATTGTTCTCATTTTCAAGTATCTGCAGTTAGAAAGATAAACACTTTACAAGTTCTATTCGTTTTAAAATATTTCACTATGAATATTTTGTTGCTATCTGTAAATAACAAATGGGCTGTTTTCCTAAAAAGAAGTCTTGAGAAATCAAAACAACTTGGAGGTAGTTTTATCCACCATCTCATTTGTATCATAAAATTTGTGAAAATGATTCCTGTATGTCATCATGCTTGTGTGTTTTTAACTGTTTCTTTTCATTAAT
This sequence comes from Delphinus delphis, assembly GCF_949987515.2. Taxonomy (NCBI): domain Eukaryota; kingdom Metazoa; phylum Chordata; class Mammalia; order Artiodactyla; family Delphinidae; genus Delphinus; species Delphinus delphis. Next base: position 102,307,398 of record NC_082688.1, read on the forward strand.
GGCTAAATCAAAAATTTGCCTTATCTTTTCTACCGCAGTAACCCTTGACATTTTGCCTTAGAATGGCTTCTACTTTTATCTTTTCCTGCTCCCATAGATTCTTGCTTGTTCCAGAAGATGGCAGCATGACATCTGAAGTTCTCATCCTGTGTGCACTACCTTAAACCAGGGCAGCGCTTCACTGTTGCTACGGGTGCTTCCCCTTAACTTTTATTTTCACTCATTTTTATTACAAAAGTCCTATGTGTCTACTGAAAAAAGTAGAGAACTGTGCATAATGAAAAAGTGTCTTCCCCCCACCGAATGCAAGCATCCTGCAGCTACACCTTTCTCTCCCCACCTTTCTAGGTGTCAGCACCAGTAACAGCAGGCAAACCTCTTCCAGACCCTTTGCCTGTGTAAACATAGGTTTTGTTGTTTTCTAATGGGATCGCTCTATGTTCCATTTTGCAAGTTAAAAATTTTATTCAACATAATACCATTTTGGGGAGCCCTGGTGCCATTGCAGTCTTTTTAACCCCTGCATAGAATGATATAATTTGGATATCTATGATGTAGTTAGCCATCTCCCTACTGATGGACGCTAGTTGCCTCCAGTTTTTTGTAATTGAAAATTATGCGACACTGGGCCTGCGTGACGATGTAAGATAAATTCCTTGAAATTAAAATTAAGTGGTTATTCGGTTCTTTTCTCTGGATCTGACCTGGCAAACACATTGCTTCCATTTTCTCTCACTGAATGCCTCCACCCCCCAACGCCCAGACTTCAGCTGTAGACCAGGCATAACAAGGAGGAAATACTTAATAATGCCTGATTTGTGCTTTGTATTGAAAGAGCTGTTGTTTTCCTTTTCCTTTTTAAAGTCAGGTTTATTGAGGTGTCATTCACCTACAGTAAAGTTTACCCTTTTAAGCCTAGCAGTTTGAATGTAACCATGACACCCCCCGCCCCCAGTCAAGGAGTAAGAACATCCTCATCACCCGGAAAGAAGTTTCGTCCTGCCTCTTTGCAGTCAGTCCCTCTCCCCCAACCCCAGCCCCTCACAATCACTCATCTGAGTTCTATCCTTATAGTCTTGCCTTTTCCAGAATGTCATATAAATGGAACCATACAGTGGGTATCCTTTTGTGTCTGCCTTTTTAAACTTCGCATAATGCTTTTGAGGTTCATCCGTGTTGTATAAGTGATCGGTTCCTGTTTGTTGCTAAGTAGTATTCCATTTTATGGATGTATCAACAGTTTATCCATTCACCAATTGATGGATATTTGGGTTGTTTCTATTTTCTGGCTATTATAAATAAAGCTGCTATAAACATTCACATATGGATCTTTTTTATAGACACATGTTTTCCTTTATCTTGGGTAAATACCTAGAAGTGGGATTCCTGGGACGTATGGCTGGGGTCTGTTTCAGTTTCTAAGAAACTGCCAAGCTTTTCCATAGCAGCTGCACCCGTTTGCATCCTCACCTGCAGCATATTGTTTCAGTTGCTCCACGATTTCATCATCACAAGGTGTTGTCAAGGCCTTGTTCCTCGTAGGCATTCTAGTAGGTGTGCAGTGGTATCTCAATGTGATTTTGGTGTGTTATTTCCCTAATGACGAATGATGTTGAACATCTTTGTTTTCCTGTGCTTATTTGCCATTCTTATATCCTCTTTATTGAAGCGTCCATTTAAACCTCTTGCCTATGTTTCCTTTTGTTGATATTGTTGTCTTGTTTTTGAGATGAAAGAGTTCTGTGTATATTTGGATATAGTTCTTTATTGGATATGTATCTTGCAAATATTTTTCCCCAGTCTGTGGCTTGTGTTTTTTCCTAGAGTGTCTTTTGAAAAGCAGATTTTAATTTTGATGTAGTCTAATTTATCCTTTTTTTTTTAATGGATCATACTTTTGTGTCCTAAGAAATCTTTGACTAACTCTAGGGTACAAAGATTTTCTCCTGAATTTCTTCTAGAAGTTGTAGAGTTTTAGCTCTCAGGTGTTAGATCCACTTTAAGTTTTGTACAATGTATGAGATGAAGTTGTTTTGGGTTTGTTTTTTTTTTTTTTTTTTTTTTTTTGTGGTACATGGTCCTTTCACTGTTGTGGCCTCTCCCGTTGCGGAGCACAGGCTCCGGACGCGCAGGCTCAGCGGCCATGGCTCACAGGCCCAGCGGCTCCGCAGCACATGGGATCCTCCCGGACCGGGGCACAAACCCACGTCCCCTGCATCGGCAGGCGGACTCTCAACCACTGCGCCACCAGGGAAGCCCCTGTTTTGGGTTTTTTAGTGGAAGTCATTCAGCACCATTTGTTGAAAAGGTTTTGCATTCCTTATTGAATTACAGTGGCACCTCTGTTGAAATCAGTTGACCTTGTATGTGTAGGTCTGTTTCTGGACTTGATTCTGTTCTATTGATCTCTATGTTCTTAAACCAGCATCACACCATCTTGATTACTATAGGAAAGCTTGCCTTCCCCTTTACTGTGAATCTATGTCATAAAGTTCTTTTTGTTTAAAGTTCTTTTTGTGAAGGAGGAGGCCAGTAGAAGCAAAAGATTGACCAACCAATTCTATGTGGAGCCTACAATTACACCCAGACATACATTATCATTTAGGGCAAAAAGTCAGTAATAATAAGCTATCAGAAATATGGGCAGGAAACCAACTTTCTTGGGATACCTATACACTCAGCCCAACTTCTCATATAAACGGGTTTGCTACAGTTCATGATTTAAAATTGTCACCCTGAGATGCTAAGATTTAGTCATTGAGAAAAATTCTCCTCTTGACCACTGTGTAATATATATGAGTAAAATGAAATGAGTTGAATTAAAATAAGGTTCAAAGTTGTTTGCTAAAAATTAAATTGTCTAATAAGTCTGATTCAATTCTTCTCATAAATTAAGATTTTTATTATAGTTTGGTTTAGTATAAAAATTGTCGCTATCCTTACTTGGAAAGTAGCCTTAGCATTTGAGAATTATTTCTTAACATGGGAAAACTTCCCTGCATCAGGTCATCCCAGGTGAGCAGATCGTAGATTCATTAGTACATGTGCCAGGCATTAATTTCTAAATGTGATCACTGCCTTAAAGATGCTCAGTTTTCTCTAAAGGGTTGGGGGAGTACAGAATTACAATACAGGGTATGATTATAAAGGAATGCCCAGGACCGTTCCACCCTCAAGTGGCACCAACTTCAGATCAGGTAAGTTTGTCTTGTTTCTTTCTGGAAGAAGTGATGCTTGAACAGAGTTCACTTCTAGGAGTTTTAGAGAAATGGGGATCCCAAAGCAGCATTCTATTCCAAATGTCTTTTCCTTATTATTTACCGAGACTAGGCAGTGTTAAGTTGGCTTCATCTCACACACACATTTTTAAGTATTTTTCTTCCCATTATATTCTAACCTATGAATACATCCGGATGAAGCATGGATTCAAAACTAGAGATTGTGGGGCTTCCCTGGTGGCGCAGTGGTTGAGAGTCCGCCTGCCGATGCAGGGGACACGGGTTCGTGCCCCGGTCCGGGAAGATCCCATGTGCCGTGGAGCGGCTGGGCCCGTGAGCCATGGCCGCTGAGCCTGCGCGTCCGGAGCCTGTGCTCCGCAACGGGAGAAACAAGAGATTGTGAATTGTCCATAACAAAGTTTTAAAGAAATCTCTCTCCTTAAATCCTTCTGCATTTCTATCTTTTGTGCTACCAGATTTCTTTGTAGTATGTCTGAAAGGTTGACTCTGGACTTAGATTCTTAGATCAAGTAAGCAGATTTTAGGGGATGAAGTTAAATTACGATAAATAATTGCACATACAAAAAGATAGTGAATTTCTTTTTCTTGGTCTTAGATTTATTTGAAGATTATTTTTAGAGCCTTCACTTGGCTCTAGAAGGACTCGTTGTACTGTGGCCTAAGAATTTCAAGTTTGTATGATTTTTCACTGGTGTGTTCAATTCTGTGCATTCTTTGATGCTTTTCTGTTTTTTTATGAAATTGTGATACAAACTACAAATAACCTAATAGCTTTAGTGAGAAGATAAGTAATTACTGCCATTCTCGTGATACATTTTGCGGTACGCGGGCGTCTCACTGTTGCGGCCTCTCCCGTTGCGGAGCACAGGCTCCAGACGCGCAGGCTCAGCGGCCATGACTCACCGGACTAGCCGCTGCGCAGCATGTGGGATCTTCCCGGACCGGGGCACGAACCCGTGTCCCCTGCATCGGCAGGCGGACTCTCAACCACTGTGCCACCAGGGAAGCCCTCGTGATACATATTTTTGTCCCACATCTTCAACCAAGATCATACTTAGCCTGGCTATGACCTTAATTTTAAGATTTATTAGAAAGGTTTTTGGAAAATTTTAGGATATTGGGAAGCAAGTATTTTTTTGGAACTGCTTCTGTTTTTTGATACTTTAAGCATTATATCACTTATATGAAAAGGAAAAATAAATGAGCATGCACATTAAAAAACAAATACAAGTTTGCATTTTCTAAGGAGTAGGTTGGGAGTTCCAAAATTTCCAGTGACCAGTTTGAAAGCAGCCTTCTTAAATCTTCCCTTTTCTCATTTGTCCATGGCACAATGTTGTCTGACTAAATGGTTTAATTGACTTCTCTATGACACAAGTAGCCTGCTGGGGAGCAAACAGCTGGCTTTTGGGTTTTAGATGTAATTCAAGAAAATTCAGACTTTATCATTTTGTTCTAAGTTCCAAATTTCTAACTCTATTTGCATGTGAGTTTTTCAAGCTCCAAAATGTAAAGAAAGCAGTTAACATCCAATTACATCTCATGATTTCTTTATTCTCACAGCTTTATTCACCCACCTAAAATTTGCTTTTTAAAAAAAAATTCACTTTGGCAGTGTCCTGTCCTGTCAAGTGTAGTGATCTGTTAGTGGCGTCTTTATTTTTGACATTTAAAAACAAACTGCATTTCCAGTGTTCTGATGTCCCGGATGCTTGCTGGTAAACACAAAGTAAATGTCAATTTTTTCTCTATTTAGACACATCAAGTAACTGCTAAGGAGCATCAGATGTCTGAAAAACTAGGTCCTTTCAAATGTATGGTCCAAACAGTGAAATAATTTTTTTTTTTTTTTGAGTATAAATTTGGTGTCAAACAGTTGAAACTTCCTAGAGAAAGTGAGTAAAAAGATGTTTCAGTTCAAGTAAGTTTAGCTTGGCTGCCAGGCTCTTGGATGTTGCTACGCCTAATGTGAGAACACGTACAATGTGTCCATTTTCCAATTGTTCATAACAAAGCAATAATCCAATGTGACTAGTCTTTTCTTATTTGAAGTGTACATGGGGAATGAAGATTTCAGAAGGATTCCCTAACTCAAACCTGAAAAACCTGGTGTTAGTCTTGGGTGATTTCCAGTGACCCTGTGACCCCCTTCTTCCTGCCCCCTGTGTAGACTTGGAACTGGGCAGCCATTTTTGTTTTTGGAAGGGAAAGGAGACAGATATAATGAATGACTTTTATTGTGCAATATTTCAAACTCTCTTGAATGCATTCGAATGGGATGGAAACTGTTCTGCCCTATGTCACAGCCAAAACAAACAAAACATATTCCCTAAACCTGGATGTGTGTTTCTCTCAAACTGGCAGTAGTTAGAGCTCAGCTCTCAAACAAGAATTTGGTTTGACAATTTTTAGCCCTTGTTCAACTGAATGTGAGGAGAGGTCACAGCCAAAGCAAATACTGTGGGGAAAAATTAATACACATATTTACAGCTTGCAGGTGGCATTTGTTCTGAAACGTTAGATATTTGTCTTAAAGAATTGCATTTGTGGTAATACTTTTAAATGGACTACTTTTTTTGGCTAGTATTTTTAAAATGAACTTTTCAATGATAATAACTCCTAATGTAAATAAATTCTACAGAAGTCCCTGAAGAGTGATAAATGCTTGAATTTAAGTATTTAAACATTTAGAAAGGCCATTAAGAATCTGATAATTCTAGGAATATCAGACCCAGCAAATATGCCATAAAACTCCCTTGATGGCAGCCTTCTCTGGCCCCCAAAGCACCCACTCTAGTGTTATCAACGACTCCTTTATGATGATGCCTCCAACACTTTTTACTGGCTCCAGCCACCCCCACCCAGGTTGTTACGTATTCCCACCCTTTGGATCTGTGGGGAGAATCACTCTGCACAATCAAGATAATTCATTTTGTAATGCGCCATTGTGCTTCATGACCCGGGCAAAATATATTTTTTACTAGTCACAATAATAACGTTAAATTTATGGTCACCTACGACCAACAGGCTCTTGGTTTGTGTCTTACTTGAGAAATACTGAAAATGTAAATTGTTAAGCCAGGCGATCTGCCTCTCAGAACGGTAGAACAGACTTCAATCCACATTTTAGGTCCTCCTTTAGAAATATAAAATTCTAACTTTCATGGACCGCTCTGTTGAACGATATCAGACATCCGTGTGAACGGAAATGAGCCATTGGATCATTTCATTGGCTGTTAACCTTTCGTATAATAAACACTACAGATAAAACACTGCCTGCATCTTGCATTTTAGTTAGAAATATTGCACATTACCGCAAAGATTTCTACTTCCCAAGCATTGCAAGGTCCAATTATACTCCTATCAACTAGAATGACTGGCATGTCCTGGACGTATAAATCATTTTAAGGAGTAGATGCTTAGTTTTTTGCAGTCTGTCTGGATGGTGAGAAATAGGAAGACCTCCGTGAGTGGGTAGGTGGGTGTTGCTGAGGTCCATGGCTCTCAGGCTGTCAAGGGCAAACGTGAATGTGAGGTTCAAGAGGGGAGGGGAGATGGGGGCGGAAACAAACTTCTTACAAAAAAGCAGGCTCTTATTTTTTCAATTTTAGATGCTGTTTTCCAATTTCTTAGTATTTAAACTTAAATGTGGTAGATGCATGAGTTTCTTGCATTGGGTAGGGTAGGAATTATTGGACCCTCTGGTTTATCTAAATTCTTCCTATTTTTTTTTAACCCTGTGCGAGTGCTGAAGGGTTCCTTTTTTTACCTAAATAAATTTATTTTTAGATTTAAAACTAACGTACCTTCCCCAAACCAGTTGGAGTCTCTCAATTCCCAGTGAGGCTGCCTTTCCCCTCAGATAGAGACAAACAGCCCAACTTTCCTTTAAATAGCTAACCCAGGTCCACCTACCTATACTCATAACCCTTAATCTAGCCTTGGACCCTCCAATTTTTTTTCCTTTATAAATTAATTAATTAATTTATTTATTTATTTATTTATTTATTTATGGCTGCATTGGGTCTTCGTTGCTCTGTGCGGGCTTTCTCTAGTTGCGGCGAGTGTGGGCTACTCTTCATTGCGATGTGCGGGCTTCTCATTGCAGTGGATTCTCTCGTTGTGGAGCATGGGCTCTAGGCATGTGGGCTTCAGTAGTTGTGGCACACGGGTCACTAGTTGTGGCTCGCGGGCTCTAGAGTGCAGGCTCAGTAGTTGTGATGCGGGGGCTTCTTTGCTCCACGGCATGTGGGATCTTCCCGGACCAGGGCTCGAACCCATGTCCCCTGCATTGGCAGGCGGATTCTTGACCACTGCGCCACCAGGGAAGTCCCAGACCCTCCGATTTTTTGTTTTGTTTTGTTTGTCTTGGCAAGCCGCACGATAGGAAAACATACAAAACACCCTTCTATGTTATTGTCATGTATTTTCATGTCTCTGTCATGTATATCTCATATATCTCATACAGAGCAAGACATACTATTATTTCTATCTTATAAATAAGATGAACAAGAGGGAAGTGATTTTCTCTGCTTGGCAGCCAGCAACGATAGAGCCTGGAAGAGACCAGGGGCCTTTTGTTTATTTCACTTGCTTCAGCTGCCCCATCTACCCTCCAGCACCGAGGTGCCTAAGAAGGCCAGGCCATATGGGTGTTTGTTGGCTGTTCTTGTAAAAGTTTAGTTGGAGGAGCCCTTAAAGTCAATAGCTACTTGGGGTTTTGAAGTCATCCAGAACCTCTCACAAATAGAAGTTGCCTCTATTTCCTTAAAACGAAGTGAATGATGAGTGTTGATTTACGCTTTGTTCTCTAACTTAAGTTTTTGGGGGAGAGAGGATTGGGAGAAGGAAAGAAGTCAGAAGAAATACATCTTAAGCTAGAAATCAGGACGACATCTACATTTAGATGCCAACACTTTGAACAAGCAGCGTTCTCAACTCAGGCCCTGAAGTGCGTGCCCAAGGTCCTGCAGCTGTCCTGTAAATGTCCAAACGGATTTATAGCCTGTATTTCTCCAAGAGAGAAAACAATTCTAGGCAAATCTCAAACAGTTCGGAGGCGTGTGTCCTTTGACATTTTGCTGCCTTCCCGGTTCTTGTCCTGCCATCGCCACAAGCAAAGAGCTGTTACTGCCAGGCCAAAGCTGTAACAATATTAAGATGTTTTCCTCAACCTTGTCCCCAGAAAGATACTCAGTTTCCAGAAGATTGTTCTCCCCTGGGCATTACATCATGAATTGATTCAGTTTTTGGAGGAAGAAATTGGACAAAATATAATAGATTACCTCCTGGGGAAGCATACTTAGGTTGTTAAGTATTCCCACCAGAAAACTAAAAAACTGCTTATATATGACTACTCTGTCCACATTTAACCTTTCACCTTATTGCAGCTGAGCAGGGCGCTTTTTTGCAGCAAAGGTTTTTGTTTTGGTGGGGGTCAGAGAGAACATTTCTCCTTTATTTTTTTAAGGAATACAAGTATTCTTTGTTTTTACCATTACCCAGACTTCCTCAGCTTCACGAGCTGCCCCCAGACCCTAGACCAGGTTAGGATGCAGCCACCGCAGAAGGGTGTTCCCATTCAGTGGACAAGTGTGGCCTCCCCGTGGGCCGTGGGAATGGGGACGGGTGGGTTGGGGGAGCTGCTCGATGTAGTTAATTTTCCATAAGGGTTTTTTGGCCTTTGGAGCATCGTGGCCAACAGAGCAGAAGGCCACGCTTGTGGAGTATTTGGGAGACATCACCACGGTCTGTCCTGAGGATAGAGTGGCCCCTGTAAGCAATATGTGCGCTGAAGAAAAAGATCAAGTTTCCTCTTTCCTGGGAACCCGTTGTCCGAGCAGGATGTTAGTGATTGATGAAATAACTCCCACCCAATAAAGACTGCAGTAAGAAATGTGGGAGCTATTTTCTTTTCCAAGTTCGCATGTTGGAGTAGAGAAGGGGCGGGTGGAACTGGCAGTATATACGTTGGCCGGATTCAGACTTCAAACTTGGAAGGGTGAGCAGAGTGGATGGAAGGACTAATGAACCAGAGGAATGGGTAATAAAATAGCAAGGTTTCGTCACCCAGTGCCCAGCTGGTTGGTATCCAGGGCCTAGTTAACAGAGTAGAGGACCATGGAGTGAGTTGGCAGTCTCCACTGGCAGGATCACTGACAACTGGATTGGCAGGGCCACTTTCCATTTCTGAGGCAGAAGTGTTCTAACCACGTCAGTGAACCTCAGTTACTGCCTCATCTCATCAGTCTCCCATCAGAGGATGAGTACAGCCTCCCCAGGGCACTGAAACCGATTCCTTTATTCCTTATCCCAAGAAAAGCCCTCCAGTGGCCCCAGTCATGCCCCCAACTGTCAGCCTCAGAGGGTTCAGCTTTACTTCTGAGGTGTGCATCCCAGGAAATGGCAACAGCCTCTGTCGGACTGTCAGTCAGATGCGAGCATGGGGGAAGTTGGGTGAAAGGGACCAGGACACCTCTACTATTTTTGCAATTGCTGTGACTCTATTATGATTTTAAAATAAAAAGTTTAAGAAACTAAAGTGCTTAGAACAACAATAAAAGTCTCTGTGATTCTCAGCTACCTTGTCTGTCAAGTAAGAATATTAGTGATACCTACTTTACGTGTCGCTGCTATGAAAAATCAGATAATACAGATGTGGTGCCTCTTGTTTTCACAGACCAGCATCCTTCTGCACTTTGTGACAGAAGCCCATTTCCTTTCTCAGGTACCATTTATCTACAGTGTAATCATGGTAGTAGGCGTTTTCCCATGTGCCCTCATTTTATGTGATCTCATTATTATGCCCATATTACAGACAAGGAAGCTGAGCCTTTAAGAGGTAATGTGACTCGTTCAAGATCAGATAGTTGGGGGACTTCCCTGGTAGTCCAGCGGTTAAGACTCCAGGATCCCAATGCAGGGGGCCCGGGTTCGATCCCTGGTCAGGGAACTAGATCCCGCATCCTCAACTAAGAGCCCACATGCTGCAACTAAAGACCCAGCACAGCCAAATAAATTAATAAATATTAAAAATAAAGAAAAAAGATCAGATAGCTGGTACATGGTAGAGCTAGAATCAGGAGACTGTCCTACTCTAGAAGTCCATTTTCCTTTGATGAAAATGCTGTAACTAGAGAGGCAAAGATTTGGGGGTTGTGGAAACAGGAAAATAAAGTTATGCAGGGAAGATGAGGATGTTTTCTGTGTGAGACTTGCCACTGTTCTCAGAAATGCCCTTGATGGAGAGCTATGGCCCTCGACCTCCTGACTCCAGACACAACGGCTCCCTTGCTCCATTTTGGGGGGCCTCTCCCCACTTCTAGTCTTGCTTCAACGTCCTTAGTCTGTAGCCTCGTCCTGCTTGTCTCCAGAAGGAGATCAGTCCCATCAGTATGTAAATATCAAGCGCAGTACAACCTACTACACTCCTCCTTCCTAGTTTGGATTTCTAGCAAATTATGGGGGCATATGTGTGACCAGTGAGGTGACTGGTGGTGTCATCCTGTACGGAGTGCACTCGCTTTTGCCTACATTTTATATCATCTTATTCAAAACTGTTAGCCTTGCTCTAGTGTTTTCCTATCCATGGAAATCAAATACATGGATATTTTCACCACCCAAAATGTATCCACCTGTAGTTTCGCAGCGAGGGGACAGGTGTACACATTAGCCAAGGACTGGGGAAGCTTACCAGAATCTTCTCACGGGAGTCTGGCAAAAGAGCAGAGTCTCCATCAGGGTTTTTTTGTCCTTCCTAAATCTAATTCTGGGCATATTTCGAGCTAGGCACCTCTCCATCTTGACAGGCACCTCAAGCGCGGGAAGAAATTCATCTGAGCTGTGGTCAGCTGTTGCCGTTTCTGTCTGGAGGTCCAGGAGGTAGAACTGGCACAGGTCTTCTGTGAGACAAAGAAATGTTTATTAAATGATCATTAATTACCAGAAAGTCAAGCATAAATTTAGTTAGTGTGGTAGCGTGGAGAGGCTGGGTAAAGTTAAGGGGTCCCGCCAGCTCCTGGTTCTAGCTCAGACAGTGGTACCGCCAGCTCCTGGTTCTAGCTCAGACAGTGGTACCAACAAATTTCGGGGTGAGCATGGGAGCTCCCTTCTAAAGAAGTTAGCCTCTAAATGTGGGGAAACTTTCCCCACTTTCCCCAATAGCTTCTGCAAAAAGCACTGGGAATTGGTCTTTTTAAAAATGTAACATTGTGGGCTTCCCTGGTGGTTGAGAGTCCGCCTGCCGATGCAGCGGACGCGGGTTCGTGCCCCGGTCCGGGAAGATCCCACATGCCGCGGAGCGGCTGGGCCCGTGAGCCATGGCCGCTGAGCCTGCGCGTCCGGAGTCTGTGCTCCGCAACAGGAGAGGCCACAGCAGTGAGAGGCCCGCGTACCGCAAAAAAAAAAAAAAAAAAAAAAAAAATGGCCTTGCCGCGCGGCTTTAGGGATCTTTCTTCCCCGACCAGGGATTGAACCTGGGCCCTAAGGCAATGAAAGTGCCAAGTCCTAACCACTGGACCACCAGGGAGTTCCCTAAAAGATGTATCTTATATGTCATGATGACCCCATTTTACCTGTAACATGTTTCTATGCCACAGACAGGGACGCTGTCAAATGTCAATTATAAAATTTGGGGGTATGTTATTTGGCACTTGTAATTTGGAAGACTTTTGATATACGATTGTATAAAGCAATGTATAAAATCACAAAATGATGGAGATAAAAGACAAAAAAAGTCAGCGACTATTTTTCCAAACTTCTCACTTGGCAGGTGAGGAAACTGACAGCCTGGGAGTTGGAGTAACTTGCCTGAGGTCACACAGCTTCTAAAGGCAAGGCTACGACCAGGTCTTGTGATCACAGGGCCTCTGTGTCTTCCCTGTCCATGCTATTTGTGTGGGATATATGATATTCTACCGCCTAACCAGCTGCCAACCTGGAAATGGCAGCCAGCTGGGCTTTCTATTTATTGTGTAGCAACACCACCCACCAGCTCATTGCTGGACACAATTTAATAAATGCTTGCTGAGGGGATGAGGGAGCTGTGCGATGCTCTAATATACCTGCATTAGGTGCTGTGACCATTGTCTCTATCGGAAAAGCCCATGATCCAAATGCATTCTACACCCTTGGGATAGGCACTCAGGAGGAGGGGCTGGATAGGGAATCTCAGGCAATCACTCGGTATTGCTCGAAGTGTGATCCCCTTTAAACTGGTCAAGGAGCTTTCTAAAAATGCAGGTGACAAGAATCTTATCCCATTTTGAGGTCAGCATTTTACCTGAAGACAGTGCCCCCTTTGACCCACTGCCTCAAGCAGCCCCTAGACCTGGGTACACATGGATCCCAAGCATTTAAAACTCTCTGCTTCCTAATCTTTTTGTCAACTTTGCTTAGTTCTTTTTTTTTTAATTTTTAACTTTTATTGGAGTATAGTTACTATACTATACTCCAATGAAACTAACTAACGTTGTGTTCATTTCAGGTGTAAAGCAAAGTGAATCAGTTATACGTATACATATATCCACTCTTTTTAAGATTCTTTCCCCATATAGGCCAGTACAGAGTATTGAGTAGAGTTCCCTGTGCTATACAGTAGGTCCTTATTTGTTATCTATTTTTATATAGAGTAGTGTGTATATGTCAGTCCCAATCAATTGCTTAGTTCTTTTGATGCCCATAGCCAGTGGGATGACTGTGAGTCAAGAGCAAAGAATCTGAAGTTAGGCTTGAGTTTGAAACTTGGTGTCCCAATTACTGCGTTGTTGGCTAAATTACTTCACCTCTCTGAACCTCTCCCAGTTGCCACATTTGTAAAATGAGAATAATAGTAGTATTTGTCTCTTACAATTGTGTGAGGTGGTATTGAATTAGGCAGTGATAATGTGTGTAAAGTTCCTGTTGAGTGTTTGGGATTCAACAGGATAACATTACGTGTTACTGTTTTTTTTAATTTTAATTATTTATTTTTTTGGTTGTGCCGGGTCTTAGTTGCGGCTCACTGACTCCTTAGTTGTGACATGTGAACTCTTAGTTGCAGCACGCATGTGGGATCTATTTCCCTGACCAGGGATCGAGCCTGGGCCCCCTGCATTGGGAGCATGGAGACTTAACCACTGCGCCACCAAAGTCCCACATGTTACTTTTGATTTTGACATAATTTCAGACTTACAGAAAAGTTACAGCAATAGTGCAAATAACTTCATTAAGATTCCCCTAATGTTGGCATTTTATTTTACTTGCTTTCTCTCCATAGAGATAGATCGATATAAGCATATCTATGTAGATAGATAAATTTTATATATATATATATACATTTTTTTTCTGCAACACATAATTAACGCTGCAGATATGATATCTCTTTACCCCTAAATTCTTCAGTGTATATTTCCTAAGAACACAAAACAACTTATCACAGTGATTACAGTTCAACAACATAGGTTTGAATTACCTGGGTACACTTGTAAGACAATTTTTTTCCAATAAATACGAACTACAGCACTGGAAGATTTGTGGTTGGTTGAATTCGCAGATGCAGAATCACAGATATGGGACTTGAGCTTCTGCAGATTTTGGAACTGTGGAGGGGCCTGGAACCAAGGATCTGGAGGACGACTGTACTTATTAAGATATCGTAATGGAAATGTTTGAAGTACTTCCACAGTGTTTCTCTGACTCAAATTCAGATCATGATCCAACCAACTTTTACTGAGCACAGATTATGTGCCAGGCATGGTGCTGGATGCTTTGAAAAATATTCCAATAAATTCTCTTATCAGCATCGTGAAGTAGGTTTTATTAGTTAGTAAATTGGCCAGTTAGTAACTAAGAATCAAGGTGCTTAGTAAATTGCCCAAAGGACCTTAGTTAGTGGTAGAACTGGGATTTGAACCCAGATCTTAAGTCCTGGGTTCTTTCCAAAATAACACTCTTAACAAAAAATGGTGTTTTTGTTCTAGACGGCTGACCACATTCTGTTGTAAAAATTAGAAAATTAAACAAGAAGCAACTCTACCGGGGCCCCTGGGTCAGTGTGTGTTCTTATCTCCACTCAGCTGTTATACGCTTCTGCGGCCTAAGCTCTAGGGGTTTTTTTTCACAGTTCTCTCTCACTCTGATGAGCTCTCCAGAACTTGATTTCAAAATGGTCATAATCCTTTTGTACAGTTTTGCTGGGAACCAGCTCTTTTATCTTCAGGTACCTTTGGTAAGGTTAATTTCTGAAATGAAAATTTATTTTCCCAGGGTGTGCTGATGATATTGTTAATGTGTTTGAGTGGATAGGACTTGAGAAACTGGAGATGTATCTATGGGCTTGCCTTTTGCTCTGGTCAGAGACTCTCTCTAGAAGCAATCAAAAGCTGGATTTGTTCTGTCACTCCCCAGCGACATGGAGCTTATCAGTCTGGCTCAACCCTCTTACGCCTTAATATAGAGGACGATAATAACGACACAATCCACTGGGGTGACGTATCCGTTAGAGATGTTTAGTTCTGAGGGACTCTGACCAGACCCTTCTGGTTCCAGCATTAATTCTACTTCAAATAAAATCCTGTGCTTTAATCAGCAGTGCTGGCTCTCAATTGCATTAAAAATTCAATGGGAAAAAAATCTTAATTCACAGACCACGCACCTTAATAGACAAAGAACTCCAAGGAGCTTGGGAACAACTGGTTAGCCATTGTTTGGCCAAGTTGAAAGAGAGCATCTGGAAATATCTGGGGTCTCTGACGATAGAGCTTGGAAATGGGGGAGCAGTTCTTTCGAGAGGTTGAGAACTCAGACTCTTGTGAGTCAGGTTGGCCTGGATTCAGATCCCAGCTCCGCGTGACCCTGAGCAAGTTAATTTCAAATTCATTGTCTAAAATGATGGCAATACCTACCTTTCAAATGTTCCTGTGAGACAATGTAAATACAACACCTCGTTTAGACCCTGGCCCTTAAAAAATTATCAAAAAATGGTGACTATAACAATAAACTTGAGCGAGGCAAAACCCAATTTTTTGGTTTTTTGGGTTTTTTTCTCTCCTCTGCTGTTTTCTCGCTTCCTGTTCTTTCCCTCTTTCTTCCCACACCCTCCCCATTCCTCCTCCCTCCCTCCCCCCCACCCCCAGACCTATTCTTGATGATCTGAAGGAAGACGTTTAATTATGAAAGAACATCCGGTTCTTGGCATTCTGTGCAGAAGAAATCGATGATTTTGAGGACCCTAAAGAGAATCACTGATTTTGTAAAGGCTTAACAAAAAGTCAACAATCAAACACAAGTTTTTCCCCTCTGAATCATTACATTCTGTTGTTCCTGAACATCTGGGCAGAGGGGAGTTCTGTCTTCACTTGGGCCTCCTCAAAACCCTGCTTCTTGGGCTGTAGTTATGTCTATGTTTATGCCTCATTTGAAGCATAAGCCATCATTCCAGGATTCTTTTTCTGGAGCTGCCACTAACTACGTGGGTGAATTATTTTCCAACTTTGAACTTCAGTTTTTAAAATGGAACAAGTCAGGCGAGACTTGCTATAACTGATGAAAGTCGATGAACATACCACTCAGATTTAATGCTTAATTGTATACTCTTATGTCTTTTCCTGTGTATCCATCTCATCTCGACAGCAAGCTCTACAAGCAGGGGGACAGTGTCACACTCCATAGGAAAGGGCATAAAATTTAGAAGTAGGAGCCCCGGGTTCAAGCCCCAGCTCTGCGCCCTGCCAGCTCATGTGACCTTGGGTGAGCCACTGCATCTCTGCCCTCTACGCTTTCCTCCACTATAAAGCTGGCTGATGTACCCAAAATACAGGGTCACTGTGAGGACTAAAGAACATAATCATTAACACAGCACATGGTAAATTTAAAAAGGATGTTCATTACTGTTAATTGTGTTGCCCCAGAGCCTAGCCACTATGCAACCTTAAATAAGTTTTTGTTGAATGCCGACTGTTTTAAGAACAAAGCTAAGACTTTAGCTATTGCCAATTTTAAAAGCACTGAAGAAGAGGATTGTCGGTACGTAAGTAAAACTGATTTCATTTCCAATGCACAATTTTAAATACACCAAAAAATACTTTCAAAACCAGTAAAGGGGGCTTCCCTGGTGGTGCAGTGGTTGAGAGTCCGCCTGCCGATGCAGGAAACACGGGTTCGTGCCTTGGTCCGGGAAGATCCCATATGCCGCGGAGCGGCTGGGCCCGTGAGCCATGGCTGCCGAGCCTGCGCGTCCGGAGCCTGTGCTCCGCAACGGGAGAGGCCACAGCAGTGAGAGGCCCGCGTACTGAAAAAAAAAAAAAAAACCAGTAAAGGCTTTGAGTAATGTTATGTAAATAATATTGAGGTGAATACTCTCTGGGTGCCTTCAGATGTATGTGGTTAGAATAAATATCAAAATTAAACCTGAAATGAAATACTGATGCTGTCAATGGGATTAATTCTGTTAGGCTATCTTTACACAGTACACAGTTCTTATGAAATTTGCATAGATAAATTTTAAAAGTTATTTTCTAATTATAGAAATAATATTGTAGAAGATAGTAAAAGTATAAATGCAAAACTAGTTTTATTAGAGTTCTCTAGAGAAACATAACTAATAGGATATATGTGTATATTTATTATATTAAACTGATATATCATATAATGTATGTATGTGTGTATATATCTCTCTCTCTATATATATAAAGAGATTTATTATAAGGAACTGGCTCATGCAATTAGGGAAACTGAGAAATCCCACGATCTCCAGTTGGCAAGCTGGAAACCCAGGACAGCCAGTGGTGTAGTTCCAGTTTGAGTCTATGTCTGAAGACAGGAGAAAACCAATGTCCCACCTTGAAGACAGAGAGGCTCTCTCTCACCAGCCTTGTTATCCTATTCAGGCCTTCACCTGACTGGATGAGGCCCACCCACATTGAGGTGGGCAATCTCCTTTACTCAGTCAACCAATTCAAATATCAATCTCATCCAGAAATACCCTCACAGACACACCCAGAATAATATTTGACCAAACAGCTGGTCAAGTTGATGCATAAAATCAACCGTCGCATTAGTATTATAGAATATTTGGGAAATGCAGGAAAGAAGGAAAAAAAAAAAAACCTCTCCAAATTCTGCCACCCAAAGATAACCATTATTAGAGTTTTGACACGTTTCTTTCCAATCTTTTTTATAAATGAACCAAAGATCAGTTTTTTAATCATCTGTTCTATTGGACTAGAGATTTCATGTTGTCTCTTTTCTGATTTCCTTAGGGTATTATCTAAAATTTCCATTATGCCTCTGGTTTGGCACTTATATAATAGTTATTATTAGGAAAAACTGCCTTGAATATATAAAAGACACTGTTATTATAAGCAAATAAAATGAGCATGGCCTACCACCCTAGGTCTCACCCCAAGGTGGGAGAAGTTGGCGACTAAGTTAAGGGGGCGGGGCTGGGGTAGGGGGAGGTGTTACCAATTCCTGAAGGACATCAGGGAATTCCAGCCGCCCTCTCCCAGACGATGCCCACCTCGGGAAACATCCCCAGATGTCCAGCCAATTGCTTTTTCCCCAATCCCAGCACTGAAGGTGTTAATAGCCCATCTCACCCCCCTGTGTCCCAAGGCTGAGGTGTGACTAGGGAAACCCCCAGTAAATTAAAGGTGGCAGCGTCTCTGAGGAGGGAGAGGTGACTTGTTCAGCATTTTAAGCCTTTTAGCTGGTGTCCTTTATCAGTGATTGATTTATTGGATATTTGTGCAGCGGGCAGGGGGATTTGAAATATAACATAAGCGCTTCCGGAGATGTCGGTACTCTAACGTTAGTGGTCTGAACAAGGATGTAATTCATATCTGCAGGTGCTTTACTCTAGTATCAAATACTTCAATAACATCATGCCTGTGGAATCCACTGGTCCCAAGGGCTCTATTTGTATTCTGATATGCCCACGTCTTTTCCTATGTGTGTTTTCCTTGCTTAAGGAGCTCTCATTTCCTTCAATAGGATATGTTTTATTTCATCCCTTTTCCTGCATTTACTCATATTAATGTCACCGCATTCACTGGTAATAGCGGAGCCTGGAAATAGCCTGCATAGCCACGTAAATACTAGCCTGAAATGCACCGCCTGGGATGCATTATGATGAAAGAATGGAATGGAATCCATTGGGTGGAAGTAACAGTTTCTTTGGAGTTCTAACTAAATGTTACCCAGTGAGAGAACACTGGAGGGAACATGTCCAGGCAACGTGGTGGGCTCTCCGTAGAGCCGGCAGGGTGGGGAGGCAGGAAGGAAAATTTAGGGTTTGGGATACTGTGTTTCCAGCTAGCAAGTTCTTGGTTGATGGAAAGAAGCAAAGCACAGTCAAAACATCCCTTTGGGTTTTGCATTTGTTTTATTCCTCTGCCGTAATATAACAACTGAGTTTTCCAATTGGCCAAAGCAGAAGATTTCAAAAAGTTTAGATGCCTAGGCCTGCAGGGCTCAACTCTGGTGACAAAATGCTGTCTTTTGGGCAAGGTTCCCTCTTCCTCTCCTCTTTCTATCTTTTCCAGTTCTTCACTTATGTATCTGAGTGATTGATTTGCGGTGGCAAAGCAATCTTGCTTAGTAGAAGGGAAATACGCTCTGGACCTCAGGCAGATTTGTTGTGTTTTATCAGCTCTCTAGCCTCTGAACTTTCCTTCTGTAAAATGGAGCTAGCAAGTTACCTGCTAGTTATTAATATTTATTTCACAGGAAAATATAGAGACAAAACATATTTTTTGGAACGTTATAGGATGTAGTATATTATAAGCATGTGAAAAGGAACGGAGGATAGTGTGCAAAGTTACTTGTTTAGAACGCAAAACGAATTTTCCTGCAGAAAATATTTTGCAGTGTGGGATGCAGGTAATGACTTATTCTTCTGTGTTACAATGCTGATAGATGTACGGATGCTTTTAATTCAAATGGTGTAGGTTCACTCTTCCCTCTATCTGTTTAAATCCTATTTTACCTGCTAATATGAATGTAGGGGAGAGGGGCCCTTGTCTCACTGTTAGGAACAGAGTCTCTGGAGGGAAGTCTTGAGTGCACAGAGAGACAGGCAAGGGCAGCCATTCATAGGCATAGGCTGCTGTAGGTCAACAAACATAATACATAGGTGTTATGTCCTATATTATCTGTAATATATTTATATTTGCTATATTATGTGTGTGTGTGTGTGTGTGTGTGTGTGTGTGTGTGTGTGTGTGTGTGTGTGTCCTATAAGAAGATACAGGCTGTGATTCCTGGGTTTTGCTGTGGGTGGCCAGCTTCCCATCTTAGGCTGCTGTTTTAGAAATACTTCCTTCTTGCATGAGCTGCTGGGGTGTCAGTTGGGAAAGGACAAGGACAGATACTATGAACTTGAGCCCTGCCAGAATTAGTCCTGGGATTTTGGAAACTTTGGGAAAAAAATATATTTAAAAGATTGGGTCCTGAAGAACTTTAGGACAAATATTTCTTGGTTGCAGGAAGACCGGCTCAGTGGAACCTTGCTTTTGCAAACATAAAAGATCCTTTCCTTCTTGGAAAGGAGCGTTTACAAATAAATGAGAGTCTCTAAAGAGAGCCAACTGTTCTGCAGGGTAATGTAAAAGGATGTCTTTGTGGGCAAAGTTGTTGTACCTCCTCAGCTTATTTTCTTTTTTAGGAAACATTTCCCCCACTATATGGATTTTGATAGTCCTCAGCTAAAAATGATTGTTGGTCCTTGATAAAGCAATTCCTCACACAGATCAGGGACAAGCTCCAGGTGAGCTGATAGAGGGACCCTGGAATGGGACCAGACCGGGTGCTTAAAACTCAACATGTGAAGGCCCACGGGAATGTCATTCCAAGCTAAGTAATCCAGCCCCGCACACCGTGCTGACAGTGGATTACCGGGCTCTGACGGATGGGAGAGATTTAGGGTAAGCTACCTTGAGACCAGGGGGCTGCGTTTCCCCCGAAAGTGAAAATTCCTATCTTCAATCACGCAGCAAGTGGACAGATCCGGGGGTGGAAGAGGAAGACGGGGGTGGCATTGGGGAGTAAAGGAGATGGGGTTTTGAAGACATGAGTTTTCAGGGAGAGAGGGATGCTAGAGGCCCCTCTAGCTCCAGTGGTGGGAGACGACTCAAAAGGAGGTGGGACCTTGAGGCTTCAGGCTGGGAGACAATAGATGGGGGT
The DNA here is from genome assembly GCF_949987515.2 of Delphinus delphis. Lineage (NCBI taxonomy): Eukaryota > Metazoa > Chordata > Mammalia > Artiodactyla > Delphinidae > Delphinus > Delphinus delphis. The sequence goes on from NC_082688.1 coordinate 102,327,797, forward strand.
TGCAGGAGGGCAAAGACCTAATGAGATTAGGGAGTAGTGGGGGAATTGAAAGAGAGAGATTGTCCAGGGGAGATGTTTCTGCTGACTGAGTTGGTCATTGGGTATTTTTTTTTTTTAGCTTGTGGGATCTTAATTCCCTGCCCCCTGTAATGGAAGTGTGGAGTCCTAACCATGGACCGCCTGGGAATTCCCAATGGGTATGTTCTGAGAGTTCTTTTATTGTACAAGTCTTGCATATATTTTGTTAGATTTATCCCTAAGTATTGCGTATCTTTTGCTGCTATTATAAATGGTATTGTTTTTAATTTCAATTTTTGATTGTTCCCATGCTACTGTATAGATACACAATTGATTTTTGTATATGAATTTTTCATCCTGAAACCTTGCCCAAATCACTTATCAGTTCTAGTAGTTTTCTTGCATTTGTTCTAATAACTGTCTCACTTTGGTGCTTTTAAAATATCTTCTATGTCTCTGTTTAGCTTGTTCTGTTTTTCCTCTAGCATCTTGAATGTATGGAATACAGTTATAGAAACTTTCAATGTCCTTTTCTGCTGATGCTATGATCTGCGTCACTTCCGGGTCAGTTTCAATGGATTTTTTCTTCTCATTATGGGCTGTATATTTCTCCTTCTTTGTATGCCTGGCAATTTTTGTTGGATGCCAGACGTTGTGAATTTTACATGTTCTGGTGGCCAGCTGGATATTTTTGTATGCTAACAGATAGCCTTGAGCTTTGTGCTGGGATGCAGTTAAATTGCTTAAAAACGGTTCAATCCTTTTGGATCTTGCTTTCAAGCCTTTTTAGATGAGACCAGAGCAGTGTTTATTCTAAGATTAAACCGTCTCCAGTAGTGAGGTACTCTGGTGCCTCATGTACTGTGAGAGGCTCCACTCTGGCTGAACAGGCACTATTCCAGCCCTGTGTGTGCTCTGGGCCTTGTTCCCTCTGATCCTTTTTGACTGGTTCTTTTCCTGGCCTCAGGTAGTTTACTCACACAGGTACTGAGTAATATTGAACTGAGTAATCAATGGAGACCCTCTGCAGAGCTCCAGGGTTCTCTCGCTGTGCAGTCCCCTCTCTCTGTTCCCCCTACTCTGGCACGTGAAGTCTAGCTACCTTGGCTTTCCCGGGCACCCAGCAACATATCCTCAGTTCTGGGAGACTGCAGGGCTCGCCTGGACTCCCCTCCCTGTCCTGCAGGAAGGAAGCTCTCTCCAGGCGATAAGTGTGGGCTCACCTCATTTATTCCTCATCACTCAGGGTTCTCTGCCCTTTATTTTCTGATGTCTCACATCTTGAGAATCATTGCTTCATATAGATTGTTTCAGGCATGTTGCCAAAATCTTGTCCTCTATACACCAGTGCCGAACAGAAATACGGAGACAGAGTTTTGGAGGGAAGAGAAAGATTAGATTTATTTCTTTGCCAGGAAAAGAGGGAACACAGCAGGCTAGCGCCTCAAAAACTGTGCCCCCCCCCCACCTGGAGGGGGTTAGTGAGGAGTTTTATAGTGTTCAGGGAGCAGGGCGTGATCAGCTCGTGGACCATTCTCGGATTGGCTGGCATCAAGGTGAAGTTTCAAGCATCATCAACCTTCTGGTTTCAACCAGTCTAGGGATCCATGCTCCTGTGGTCAGCAGTCTTCATCTGGTGGGATCGGCTTCCTGTACAAACAACTTAGGAATGTGAGTCAGGCCTTTTTCTGTATCTTTCAGCGAACTGGGAGTTTGGTGATTATGCGATGTGGCAGAATTATAGTCTAAATTGTTACCGGTTCCCCAGCCCAACGGCTATTCTCTGTTTCTCCATCTTCACATTTCCCAATCATTACTCTTGAGTCAGCATTTTACTTCAAAAGACAAGGACACAGGGGCTTGTACATGGTTTCAGGCACGAGGGTAAGTCTCGTCCGCATTACTCTATCTTTGCCAGAAGTGGGAGAGTGCCATTCTCTAAAAGCCTAGGCCCACACACCCCCACGGACTTCCTCTTGGTGAAAACTGGTCCTACAGCTCCACCTGGATACAGTGGGGTTGGGGAGATGTGGTCTCCGGCTGAATGATTACTTCCCAGCAACAGTTCTGCAGAAGGAGAGGGGAAGCATGCATTTTGGTGTCTCTACCACAGTGTTCTTATCCTTATCTTGGAGATGAGCAAATGAAAGCACAGGAGAGTGAAAGAAAGCTTCAACCAAGGAAAACTGGCGTGGTGGTGGTCCTGGTGGGATTTACACTTGCCCCTCCTGCAGGCTTCAGTCTCCTAAATCATGTTTCTGTTCAGGGGTTTCTAAAAGCCATAAAATCAGCTGACCTCACAAACTCTCAGTGAGAGCCAGGAGGAGTTTTGATTGTGAGAACAATCCTCTCAGTATTCATAAGTGGGATTGCATGTGTGGTGAAAGAAATTTTTAAAGCAAAACGGAGTTCAATTTCTAGGGAGCCTCGCTTTGTTTTCTTTGTTCGACTGAAACCTCTAGTCAGAGAAGGGAATGTAGTGGGAATAATTAGCCGCGATGGGTGGTAGAAATCCAAAGAGAAAAATAATTCATCAACTTTAAAGCAATTCATTTAGAACTGTGAGTGTGGTTTATTTGACCTGCATTGGGGAGCAAATATTAATGAAGAAGTAAAGGCAGCTTATGGCTTTTTCAGTTCTTTCATTTCCCACTAGATGTCTTTGATAGAAACTAATTATCAATGCTCTTGATTTAATTTGGAAAAAAATTGGATGAAGGTTTTTCTTAAGTCCCATGTCAGTGTTCATAACCCAGGACAACTAAAATTAACCCCTGATCCTTCCTCAGTAACTGCTGTAGCTAGTGGAGTCCAAGGAGTCCCCTTTAGAAAACAAGAAAAAAGTATTATTATTATGGTGATTATTATTTTTTAAATAAAAATTTCTTGTGGGAATACAGGAAGGCCGGAGGAAATTTTCCCAGTGCTAAAGTTGCTTTTATTAAGCTACTAAGCAGATACTACAAAACTTTCATTAATTGAAACTCAACTAAATTGAACTCACTTCCCTCCCTCCCCCCCCCCTGCCCCCCCGCCGCATTCCCCTTTGGAGAAAAAAAGAGTCAAAGAAAACATGATGCTGTCATATCAGGAGCTTATCCTAAAATCACCTTTCAATACCAAATGTAGGGTCCCTTACATATCTCAACCACATACACTTTCTACAGTATATATATATATATCCACATACACTTTCTCTGCAGTATATTCTTTTTTTTAAATCGAAATATAGTTGTTTTACAATGTTGTGTTAACTTCTGCTGTACAGCAAAGTGATTCAGTTATACATATCTATACATTCTTTTTTTGTATATTCTTTTCCATTATGGTTTATCACAGGATATTAAATATAGCTCCCTGTGCTCTACAGTAGGACCTTGTTTCTCCATTCTATATATAATAGCTTATATTATATATAGTATATTCTTAATTATTGATGTTCTCCAGGGATATGCTTTCAGTTCTTTTCTCTTTTTCTGGTAGTGTAAGATTGGGATTAAGAGTGTGGGCTCCAGGTTTGAATCCTAGTGTTATCATTATAAATTTTGTGGCATCATCTCTTAGAATGGGGAGAATATTAATACCTACTCATAGGGTGGTTTAGACGATTAACTGAGCTGATACATGGCATGTGCTAGGGTAGTGGCTGGCATGGAGAAAGTGCTCAATAAATGTTTGCTATCATTATTGTCACTGTGATGATTAACCGCATGCCTAGATGGTACTTCTCCTCCTCTATATCCATAGCTTCAATTTTCATTTATATGCTAATACTGATAGTATTCAATGAGAAAAATTTAAACATATGTATGTATCTATCACTATGGCTCTTTGTCCTATGGTTTACCTGTCTGCCGGACTTTTCTTTCCATTGACCTTCATCCCTGAGGGACTCACAATATCATTTCCAAGTGGTCCACCATGTGTATAGGGTTCCACATCTTCTTAAACTCTACCACTGCAGGACAGTAGGGCTTACTCCCAGTATACATGTCCCTTGGTCATATGGTCTTGGTTTTGTTTGTTGTTTAAAATTTTATTGAAGTATAGTTGATTTATAATGTTGTGTTAATTTCTGCTGTACAGCAAAGTGACTCAGTTATGTGTATATATATTCTTTTCCATACTCTTTTCCATTATGGTTTATCATAGGATATTGGATACAGTTTCCTGTGCTATACAGTAGGACCTTGTTTATCCATTCTTTACATAATAGTTTGCATCTGCTAATACCACATCTTCTTTATCCTTTCATCTGTCAATGGACATTTAGGTTGTTTCCATGTCTTGGTTATTGTAAATAGTGCTGCTGTGAACATAGGGGTGCATGTATCTTTTTGAATTAGCGTTTTTTCTGGGACTATGCAGGAGTGGGATTGCTGGATCATGGCCTTGTTTTTACCATCCTCCTGAACCTCTTGAAGCCCAGCTCTTCCCCAATCCAATGTTCACTTTCTTTCCTACCCAGTTTAGGCTTCATGGTTCGTGGTTTCTACATTTCTCTTGCCATTTAACTTTCTTGCCCCCACTTCCTTCTTCTGTTATGCCCACTGGAAAACCCTGGATCATTCTGAGCATCCGACTTCAACCTGCCTGAACCTGAACTGCTTCATTGCTACAGAAAATAACATGATCCTAGGGGTTGGTGTACTCTGAACTGATGTTCTTCAGCCTTAACTAGGCCCTCTGATTCTCTGAATTAAGGATTTCAAAATTTTTTATTCTTCTCGATGGCCTTCAGCCCCCTACATTTCAGGCCCTCCGTTATTTCTCTGAACTCACCTCCTACTACCCTCTTGCTTGTTCACGTCCGTCCAGCCACATCTGCCTGCTTGCTGAATCTCAAACCCGTCTGTGATGGTCAGTTTATGTGTCAACTTGACTAAGCTATCATTCCCAGTTATCCAATCAAACAGCAGTCTAGGTGTTAGAGGTATTTTGTAGATGTGATTAAAGCCCATAATCAGCTGACTTTAAGTAAGGGAGGTTATCTTAGATACTTAGATACTGATTCAATCAGTCAAAAGGCCTTAAGAGCAGAACCAAGGCTTCCTTGGGTATTGTAGCTGCAGCTTGTACCTGAAGGTTCCAGCCTGCCCTTCCTGACAGCCTGCCCTACAGGTTAGTGATGCTGGGTACCTTTTCATGTATGCTGATCTTCTTTATCTCGTTGAATGGTATCACTATCCACCTAATTGCTGACTCTAGAAATCTGATCCTTGACGATTCCTCACTGGCTTCACAGCCAGTCAATGATTAACTTCTTTTGAATCTAGCTCCTAATTCAGGCCAGCTAGGCTTCCCTTTTCCCAGCCCCAGTGCCATCTGTCTCGTTCAGGTCACCACCAATCTCTATTCCATATTGCTGCACAAATCTTCTAATTATGCTTCCTCACTCTGTGTTTGCTTCTCTTCTATCTGTTCTCCATTCTGCAACTTAACTGGCTTTTCTAAAAATAGCAAACAAATTAAGAATAGAACTACCATATGATCCAGCAATTCCCCTTCTGGGCATTTATCTGAAGGAAACAAAAACACTAAGTCAAAAAGATATATGCCCCCTACATAAGAGATGCAGCATTTCGCATCTCTTCTTTGCTGAAAATTCTTCAATGGTTCGTTTTCCCTTCAGTATAATAAAGACTGGACTGCTTGACCGTGTGGACAAAACTTTCCTATCTCTCTAGCCTCATTTCTTCTAATTTTGCCTGTGCATTCAGTACTCCGCTATTCTCATTTTACATTATTGGACTCACCAGGTCTCTCCTGACACTGATGCTACCCTCATATGATTTGCTCTGCCTTCTCTCCTCTTTTCTCCTCCTTCAACTCATATTCTAAGTTTCAGCTTAGATATTGTCCCCTTGAAAGCCTTTCCCAACTCAAACCCAGCTTTGTGGCTTCTTAGCACCCTCTCTTTATCTCAGTTTGTATCACACAATTTCATAGCAATTACGGTAATAGCACTTACTTTCCCGCAGAACAGTGGTTCTCCTCTGTAAGCTCTATATGGGCAGAGAGTATTCCTTACTTGGGATGTATCCCAAGCACACTGACTGAATTTGCCATATTTTCCTTTTCAAATGGAAGAGAAAGGATGATCTAGCTAATTATCTATTGGGTAGATTGTTTTATGCCAGGCCACCTCACTGATTAGGAATCAGCCAATAGATTGGCCAACTTTGGACCAGGTGCCTATTTCCGGTTCAATTAAAGGCTATCCCTTGCTCAAGGAACATCTTCCATCATTTGAGGACTCTGGGTCGTCTCCTTAAAAATTGCTGTTGGTCTTGTTAAGCATTCTGAATGACATATCGAGTAGAAATAGCAGCTTTGGAACAAGGAGCTTAGCTAGATTAGCACACTTTTTATTTATTTCATAGCATTTACTCTTCCCCAAAGAGAGTGTTGGTTGGATCAGGTTGCTACCACTCAAGTGAGAGCACTTCCATTGAGCAGTGTTTACCTATCAATCCTTCCCAGAGGTCCTTGACTCTCCTCAAGCCTAGAGAATGGGTTGGTTGCCTGTTGTTTGCATTGATCTCTGGTTCCATGTGGCCTATGTGGGTTAACTGAGAACACACATGTAAGAGTAAGGCAACATATGTAGGAGGAAAAACCCTCTTGGGGCTTACTTCTCCCCACTCAAAAGGAGTTAGTATAAATGGCAGAATTCTTAAAATTCTGGAGCTCTCTGGTACACTTATTTATCCGGCATCATTAGAAAATGGGGATTCTGCATCAGTGAATCTTCCAGACAACTAAATGTATTCTATTTTAAATGTAAACTTAGGGGGAAATATAAAGCATCTTATGAGAATATAGTCGTACTTCAGTATCTGGGGGTTTTGGTTCCAGTGGGCCCCCAACCCCCCAGTCTTCAGATGCTCAAGTCCCTTATATAAAATGGCACAGTATTTGCATATAGCCTACCACATCCTCCTGTACACTTAATTTTTTTAAAATTTATTTCACTGAAGTATAGTTGATTTACTGTGTTAATTTCTGCTGTATAGCAAAATGATTCAGTTATACATATATATATATATATATATATACATTCTTTTTCATGTTCTTTTCCATTATGGTTTATCACAGGATATTGAATATAGTCCCTGTGCTATACAGTAGGACCTTGTTGTTTATCCATTCTCTATATAATAGTTTGCATCTGCTAATCCCAAACTCCCAATCTATTCCTCCCCAACTCCCCTCCCCCTTGGCAACCACAAGTCTGTTCTCTATGTCTCTGAGTCTGTTTCTGCCTCATAGGTAGGTTCATTTGTGTCATAACTTAGATTCATAAGTGATATCATATGATATTTGTCTTTCTCTGTCTGACTTACTTCACTTACTGTGATAATCTCTAGGTCCATCCATTTGCTGCAAATGGTGTTATCGCATGATTTTTACGGCTGAGTAGTATTCCATTGTATACATGCACCACATCTTCTTTATCCATTCATCTGTCGATGGACATTTAGGTTGCTTCCATGTCTTGGCTATTGTAAACAGTGCTGCAATAAACACTAGGGTGCATGTATCCTTCTGTATACTTTAAGTCCTCTCTAGATTACTTTTAATACCTCATACAATGTAAATGCTATGTAAATAGTTGCTCGGCATGCAGCAAACTCAAGTTTTGCTTTTTGGAACTTTCTGGAATTTGTTTTCTGAATATTTTCCATCTGCAGTTGGTTGAATGCATGATGTAGAACACGCAGATATGGAGGGCCGACTGTATTTCTAAACTGTATTTGATACTTCTTTCATTAACTAAGAACACTGAATGTTATTTAACTGTTATAATGATGCCTTGATGTCTTTACTATGTGCATCAGTCACTGTTCTAGGCCCTCAGGGCCTACTGAGCTGTGAAGAGCTGTTTGCTCCAACGACTTTTATTCGTTTGTATATGCTCTTAATCATTATTCAGTATCTTTTCTAGACTCAGTGTCTTTCCCTAATATCTCTTCCCTGCCACGTCTTCCTCTCTTCGGATGTGCTACTCAGAATCTATTGTTGGCTGGGAACCCAGAACACCAAGGCTTCAGTGTTGGTAACTTTCTGAGTGAGGACATTCTCTTGTCCATGAGAACTATGAATTTCCGGCTTAGATGTATTTCTCACCTACTTTGGCATCATGTCTCAGATTTCTGTAGCCTGTTACCATATTATCTATGTGCTGATTCTTATACATTCTCTTTGAAAATCACAGAGTCATATCTATTTGAAAAAAATCTTTTCCCATTTTTTTCTTGTGCTAAAATACACTTAACATAAAATTTACTATGGTAACCATGTTAAAGTGTACAGTTCAGTGTTATTAAATACACTCACATTCTTGTACAGCTGTCAATCCCAACCATCTGCAGAACTCTTCATCTTCTCAATCTGAAACTCTATACCCATTAAACAATAACTCCCCATGACTCCATACCCCCTGGCAATCACTACCATTCTTCTCCGTCCCTCCCTCCTCTTTCCTCCCTCCTCCTCCCTTGCTCCTTTCTCTTTCTTTCCTCCTTTCCTTCTTTCTTCCTTTCTTTCTTTTCTTTCCTTCTTTCTTTTTTCCTTCCTTCCTTTCCTTCTTTCCTTCCTTCCTTCTTTCTTTCTTCTTTCCTTCCTTCCTTTCTTTCTTTCTTTTCTTTTTTCTTTCTTTTTCTTTCTTTCCTTTTCTTTTTTTCTTTCTTTCTTCTTTCTTTCTTCCTTTCTTCCTTCCTTCCTTCCTTCCTTTCTTTCCTTCTTTCCTTCTTTCCTTCCTTCCTTCTTTCTTTCTTCCTTCCTTCCTTTTTTTTCTTTCTTTCTTTTCTCTTTCTTTCTTTCCAATTAGATTTGAAAAGATATCTTACTGTCACCTGGTTTCACTTCCCATCCACATGTTTTAGATTCCATCTACAGCATGCTCTGAGACTAGTCAATTATTCAATATTCTTTATCTTGGCTTGTTTCATTATCTGTTAAAGGAAGTACCTTCCAGCATTGACATCGTAAGTTTTCAGAAAATAGAGATGATAACAATAACACTTAAATTAAATTATACCTTCCCTGTCTGAAGGCAGTTGAGCCAGATCTTCCTCTTCCATGTGAAAGATGTGTGGGTTTGGACAGAGACTGGTAGTGATGCAGACAGGACACTCATCTGGGAAGGGTGGTCCAGAGGCATGGGAGAGAGGTGGGGAGTCACCTTGAGGCTGTTTAGCTGGAGAAACAGGTCCAGGATGGAAAGAGTCCCAGAAATGGAACGGCCATGGGCTGACCCAGGAAAATGGATGAGCCTAGTCAGCTTCTTCTACATTATCACTCCCTCCTTTCTCTGTTCCCTTTCTTATCATGGGATGAGAAGGAGCCAGTCGGGTCATTGTGTGGGTTTCAATGACTGAGTAAGCAAGGCCCCCTCCACCAGGCTTGGCCACAGTGTCCCAGAATGGTTCCCATCTGTAACAAGGAAGGCTTGGGAGGGAAACTGAACTGCTGTCCAGAGTCTGATAACAGGATGGGATTGAAGTCATATTTCAAAGCACCCAAGGGAGCTAGGGTGGGGGCAAGGATTGTCACAAATGGCGAGGAGAATTTTGGAGACCAGATATTTACCAGCTGTACCTTCAAAGAAGGATTAATCTTGGTCTTCCCCAATTTCCCTCTGCCTGGCCTTGCAAACTTAAAAAGAGAGGCCATATATCTTCTCTATAATATATTCTTGGAATAGTAGACAAGGAAAATAGGGAAAAAACAGCCCAAGTTAAAATCAGATATATCGTTATAAAATCATAGACCTAGGGTGTAAAGGGCTTTGAATATTTTCTAGTTAACTACATACGAGATCATGCATTTTGACTGCAACATTACAGATAACATACTGTCTCTTTTTGAGCACTTCTAGCAACAGGGAACTCAAAACTTCCTAAAATAGCCTGGGTCAGTCTTGGACAGTTCTGGTTGTTAGAGATTGTTGTAATAAATCTGATTTTCTGTAGTTTTTACCCATCATGCTTGCTTTGTCTGGTAGAATAACTCCAATCCTTCTTCACTTGCCAGACCCCAAACTTGGCTTCTATTATGGTCTTTTCAAAGTTAACATCCAATGTTTCCAACTTTTGGCTTATTTAGTCAGTTTCAAGCCTCTTAACTCTGCTAGATATTCTTCTCCAAGGAAGTTTCCATTTGTTAATGTTTCTCCATGTGGTACCCATCATGGTCTAATTAGCACAAGGGGGAGAAAGATGTTCACTTCTCTTATGATGGACTCATTATCTCTGATAGCAGAGCTTGGAATCACACTGGCTTTTGGGTTCATCATCAACTGAGCACAAGCTACTGTGCCCCTTGTAAAACTGGTTTTTGAACACAACCGACTTCAATTGTCCATCATATGTCACAGTGGCTGTAGTCCCAAAGTGTTAAGGGGCAAAGCAGGGTTGGCTGGAGCTTTTAGATGACATCAGAGATCAAGCAGAGCCTTCTGGACAGAGGATAGTGCAGCTTTGCACAACAAGCCCAGGATGGTCACTCTCTGGACAGAAGCCCCATCACAAGGCAAACTGCAAGACTTGGCTTTGCAAGTTCCTCACCAGGAAGAGAAACCAAGCACCGGGGGCCATACCTGTCGGTTGAAACTTGGAAATTTCTTCCTGGAGAGCAAGGCGCCAAGACAAGGGACTGAGGAGTCATTCCAGGGGTCAGTCCTAACAAGAGCCAAGGGATGAGATAAGAGATGTTGCGCCTGTTATACTGACCACAAAACAAAACAGACCAAAAGACTGGAAGGCAAATTGTTTCCGGTGCTCTGATCACGGAAGATGGTGGAAGCTGAGTTCTTAATCACTCAGGAAAGGTTTTCATGGCTTCACCCCTTCTGGTCTTTCAAGAAACCAGAGGGGGTGTTTGTCAGTGTGAATGAACTAGGGCAGGTCCTCACACTGGAAGTTGATTAAAGTTGTCTGTCTCAGACCGAGAAGATTTGGGGCCTGAAATCTGTTCTCTCTCCCTCTTAGTTTCCTGTCATCTGCTGATTTAATAAACACACCATCACTGTCCTCATCTAAGTCATGCAAATGTTTAGCAGAGCAGGCCAAGGACAAATAGTTCTATGGCACAGTATAAAGTCCTCCCTTCAGGTGACAACCATCTATTAAACACAACTCTGTGAGGTAAACCATCCAAGTGCTTATTAATCTATCTAACGATTCCAATATTTAGCTTACATTTCTCCATCTTGTCCATAAGGTTCTAAGGAGAGACACTGTCAAACGCCTTGCTGAAGTGTGATTTATATGTCTTGCAATTCTCTGTGCCAAAAGCAGAACGAAGGTTAGACTGGCATGATTTATTCTGAGTGAACCTGTACTGACTCTTGGTGGTCACTGCTGTCCTTTCAAAGTATGTCCACAAAGCATTTCTGTTAAAACCCACTTTGAAATTGCTCTCAAGATGATCATCAAGTCTATTTGGTCTTTAGTTTATAGAACCTTTTTTCTTCCCTTTCTTGAAAACTGGGAAAACATTCAATCCTCTCCAGCCTCCCGAGACTTCTCTCATTCTTCATAGTTGTTCAGAAAGTATCCATAGCATTTCAGCTTTCATTATTTCTACAAGACCCTGGTGGTATAATTTGTGCGGATCTGGAGACCTGAACTTTCTGAGAGCAATGGGGGGTATTATAACCAACCCTGGTTTCCCTCTTGAAATGTTTGCATTACCTCTTCTAATATGAAGATCAATCTTCTTGAGATAAGCTAGGAGGAAAAAAATAAACTGGACCCAAGTAGTTCTATTTCTATCCATGATCAATTAATAGCAACCTCTGTCCCAAGCATGAAGACTTACTTATCTTTCTTTTTCTTGATATACTCTTTAAAAGGCGTTTTTGTTGTTGTTATCATTGGCACTTAACAGAGCTAAAACCCAGAAATGTGCTTATACAGTATTTATGGGTGTCTGATATCATGCTATTTTTTTTTTCCATAATGGTGGAAATTCCAGAGCCACCCAATCATCATGAGACCTAGCTCTATTTAGCTCCTGATTTTGGAGGTCTGAAAGATCCTAACCCCTGTGCAGAACAAGTACAGTTTTTTTACAGTTATTGCCATCATTTGCTTAAGCTAATGTGGGTGAGTCTCCTTTCTTTATAATAACCAAACAAGCCTAACCAGAACCATTCATCCATCCAATGAAGTTTTGGAGAGCTACTTTGTACCAGGGACACCTGAAGCTGCCCAAGAGTAAGAGCCCTCTCTTCTCCTTGTTTTGGCATTTTTCCTCTTAACAGTCCCATGATTCAGGATTTGATTACCCTTAATCTCATCATCATCTTATACAATATTACCTGCCTTCCATTTTACATAGTTTGCTGTATCCTGTCTAGGAGACCTGTGTCCTTTCATATGTGTCTAATATTCTATTTCTGAGCTGCCCTGTGTGGTCACCACTAGTCACATGTGGCTATCTAAATTTAAATACTTAAAGTAGCACAAAATTTAAAATCTAGTTCCTCAGTCACACTAGTGACATTTCCAGTGCTCAATAACCATGTGGCTAGTGGCTTCCATATCAGACAGTGCAGATACAGAATATATCCCTGATCATAAAAGCTCTCTTGGACAATGCTGGTCTAGCTATTTCTCAAGCCCTTTGAAGTTCTTCTCAAGCAGCAAGGCTGGATGCATTCGACAGAGTTGGCACGTACTGACTGTCCTTGTCCAGAGGGCTTTATGGCAGTGGACTCCTGTGGCTGCCCCTTTAACGTAGTCTAGGTGCTTGGTTTAGACACTCCTGTAAAGGCAAGTGATTACAATGCACATCAGTTCCTTTGCTCTTCAAGGAACCACAGTTTGCAAATGAATGTGAGTGAATATTTCCCAGATCCCATTGAGGGTCACTGTGATGATCATGCCCCACAAAAAGCTGGCGCTTGCAGACACTCAAAATGTTTGCTTGAATGAGGAAATGAACGAAGAGTGGTCTCTTTAGTCCCTGAAACATGTTCTTGAAAAGTCAAAGAAAGGTACCCTGGCGTCAGGAAGGAAGAAAGAAAGAAAAGAAAGAGAGCGAGAGAGAAAGAAAGAAGAGAGGAAAGAAAGAAAAAGAAAGGAAGAAAGATTCCACAGGTACCTACCGAATCTCTCTCCTCCATCTTTATTTCTCTGCTTCCGGGTCAGAGCGAGACTTAGAGGTGGGCTGGGATGCAGGTGCCAGAGGAAGGAAGTAGGGAGGAAAGGAAGGAAGTAAAAAAAGGAGCATCACATAAGAGGGAGAGAGTCACAGCGTTTTAAAATGCGAAAGGATCTAGGGTCCATTTAGCCTAGCTCCTCACGTCACCAATGAAATATGGACATTTCATTTGGCATTTAATACAAATCTGCTGAAAAAAAAATGAAGCAATTGAGGTCAAAAGACGTAGGTTAAGCGAAGTGTCTAGAGTTACAAAGCTAGTGAGTGTCGGAGCAGGGGCTAGAAGCCAGCCCACCTATCCCGTGATTTCCCACCGCAGGCTCAGACCACCCCTCCCCCAGCCCCAGGGAGAACAGCAAGGAGGGGAATGCGGGGTGGGAAGCAAGCCAGGGGGAAGGAGAGAAAGTACATTTGTGTATCAGCTGTCAGCCTCCCTTGTGATTTTCTTTCTTTAAGCAGAAAAAAGTTTCCTGGCCACGTCACCTACTCAGTCTGAACCTCGTGGTTTCCCCATCCCCAGGGCAAGCTCTCATCAGCAGGGACCTTGCCTAGACTGTACAATGCCACCACTAGCTGGTGACCCCAAGCGAGGTACTGGTTGACTAACTTACTCAGGTTGCACTTAGTTTAGTTCATCGCTTGTCCCTCATAATCTTGGTCCAGATCCAAACTGATTTCTGAAGCAGCTTGGCGTTCCTAAAATTTCACCTACGCTAGAGCAGAAACACACTTTGAAACAGAGTTTGATGAGGAGTTTAAATAGAATATTCGAGTGACTTTATCAAAGCACCTCCCCTGTTGATCCTAGATAATTAAGACCTGGAGCAGGTTTTCGAAAATGTTTCACATTCCCTTTACTTCTTATCTCTAGAAAACTCTCCAGGTCAAGAACTTTGGCATCTTGAGTATAGAGTTGGAGGTCATACAGATCTGATTTCTAGTGAAAGCTGTCACACAGTTGTTACCACGCGGAGGGAACTTACTCTCTCAGTTCCAACTTAGATCGTAATAGGAGCGTATGAGCACTGGGGAAGAAGGTCCTTATTATTCTGTGGGACCACACTGCCTGGGAAACATCACGTGGTCAACACATGTTGATTACATGTGTGGCTCTGGGTGACAAGACCCAGGTTTGAACCCTGGCACCCTCGCTTTGCAGCAGTATGACCTTGAGGCAAGTCCCTTGATTTCTTGCTATCTTAGTTTTCTTGTCTGCGTCATAGGGTTCTCATTGTGTCCCCAGAGTAATGAGGACAAATTGAGGTCATGTGTGTAGAAGGCTTAGCACAGAAACCTGGCACTTGATCAACATTAGCTAGCATTATTATTTCCCACTGTCGTACAATCTCTTTATGTACATTTCATCGTCCTTGGGGGCACCAAGCAAGCTGGTTGCAAGCTCTCAGTCAGAAACATCTGCCAAGTGGCAGAATTCACACCACACTTGTGATAAACGTCCTAACTCCTCCACAGCTTCAGCTGGGCCAAGTGAGGTGAGCGTTGGATTTTATGGGTCTGACGAAGACGTTTGAAATATTGTAGGAGACTGTCAAAGAATACTTAGACCCACTCCAAAAGAGGGCCGTTCTTAATTTTCATCTTTCCTGCAAGTCAGAAAGATATATACTCTCCAAATAATGGCAGTTTCCTCGTCCTGAAGTTATGGCAGCTTGGTGATACAATAAACAGCACCCTGTCATAAGGACCGCATAAAACATGGTCTGACATTTCTTTAAAAGTAGAAAGAAACATGACTGCAGCAGATGACCTTTCCTCGGAGGGCACAGCTGTTTTGTGTGGTTAGAGGGACCCGTGGTTTCATACTTAGGGGCTACGATATATGACTGGCTTTTCACAAAGTGTTTCCATGAGAAATTACAGTACGTTCTAAAGGAGAGTGCCAATTCTGCTGCATTCACATTAGGTAGGAGGACTTTTTCCTCCACTCTTGATGTTTTCCAAATGACACTGTGCTGAATACTTGTGATTAGAAACTTCTTTGGTGTTTGAAGCATTAAGCGGTATCAAGGTTACTGAGGCATCTTCTATTTCCTGGGAAATTTAACTGATGGGCCTTTTGTGGGGTTGGTGGGTCGGCATCTTTGAGGACTCAGCATTTATGAGAAGTCACTCCAAACGCAGTGCTTCCGTGGGTGAGCACTGAGCATCTGAGCATCTCCGGGAAAATGTTCAATAGTCACCTTGTTAACAGATAGTAGGTAATTTCCATTTTCTCGAAAAATGTTTGTCCCTCCTATAGAATGTTATTTGTGTAATGCCTTAAAATGGTGATGAAAAAGTAAAACAATGGGTCTAGAGTTTCTAATTGTATATGTGTTATGTTGGCGAGACTGGATGTTTTCCTTCTTTGCTTCTTTTCCAAGTTATCTTAACATGTTTTACTTACTTCCTAATGAAATTAAAAAGAAAGCTTATATCTTCATTTAGTTTTCGACTGAGTTTCCCCTAGGCATCCATGGTTACTGCAAACAATCCCATTAAAGCGCCGGACACACTGCCACCTCCCCAAACTCTGTTCTCTAAATTAGAATAGTAAGTCCTTGGAGAGGGGAGTTTGGCAGCCTTTCTGCAGGACTGGGGGGGTGGATTAGATGCCAATTACTGACGGCCGTGGTGCCAATAGAAAAATGTGCTCCAATTGCTTGTCTCCAAAACCCTGCTACTGACCTGCCAACAGCAGGGCATTGAGTGCACGTCCCAGTATGATGGGAGATTTGTTCTGATTTATCTCTGCTCTCTCGCCTTGTCCCCTGTGTGTCCAAACCTGGGACTATGCAAAAGGGGCTGGTTTGGTTTAGAAGTACAAGCTGAGACGCTGAAACAGTTGACTTATTGGTAATTAGACCACACTGGTATTGAACCCGTGACCTCAGCCTCATTAGAGCTGCGTTCGGGCCAACTGAATTGACCAGAAACAGATTCAAAACAGTGAGTGATAGAGGTCTTTGGTGCAGGGTCAAAGGCCTATTTACACTACCCAGTATCATAAGTGGCTTCTTACTCTAGCATGTTAAAGGAGCAGCGGCCGAGAAGAATGGCCATGTGGATGGGTCACAGCTCTCTGCTTCATATATGTGGATTGTAAAGCACAGCTACTCTGGCCAACTCCTACCTGACTTTAACTGGATCTCCATGTAATTCAAGGGTTAATAAAGGGAGCAACAAGTGTTTTAACAGGACTTTTTTTTTTTTTTCTCTTTCACTTGCTAATGGCTAATAGTAACAAAAACACTAGGAGTAAAGCCCATTACTTTAGGAATGATTTGCTTTGAATGACACTCTTTGATTTAAAGCTATCCATGGCTAATCATTATTTTCACTCTTCGCTTTTCAAGGAAGTCTAAAAACAGATGCCTAGTGTTCATTCTGTGTAGAAAAGGAATCAGTTTCTCAGTGGTAGAGCAGGATACACGGAAAAGGCAGGACACAGAATGAGGAGAGTCACTCTGTGCTAAATCAATGAAATGGAACAGAAATGGACTCAAAATAACGGAACATTTTTTTTAGGTGATAAGACTGGCATTTCAACTCAGCGAGAAGAGAAAGGATTACCTAATAATGGCTAGCCATTTAATAAATGTAGATGTCTCCTTCAGACCACACCCAAAGTAAAGACTTTCCTGTGAAAACAAAACGTTATAGTTCTAAAAAGATAATGAAGTAAGTAAAAAATAACAATCTTGGAAAGCCTTTCTAACAATGCATGAAAATATAAAAACTATAAAGAAAAATATGAAATAATTTGACTCCATAAAAATTTATCATGAAAACTTAGGTATACCAGATACTAAATATATTAAAAGGCAAACTGGGAGACATTATTTTTGGTCCTTAGGGAAGAGTTAATCACAAGATATTTGTGGTGCTTATGGAATACTTAATAATAAAGCATTTAGAAATCGACAAGAAAAAGAGGAATGAATTCAAAGACACAGAAGAAATGAACATCACTTTACATAAGAAGAAGTGTAAATGGCCAGTAAACCCATGAAAAATATATTTAGCCTCCCTGGTAAATGTCAAAAAATTGCACATTTTAAACAAATGAAAGTTCATTTTTCTTCCAAAAAATCAGCAAAGATAAAAGTAAAAATGCTGGCAGTGCTGCAGGGAAATTAGTACTTTTTTATACTACTTGTGGCTGTTCAAGTGCTCTAACTTACTTAGGGGGACATTTGGTACAACAGAAGCAAACCTTTAACATTTGACATGCGCTACGACCCCAAAACTCTACTTGTAAGAACCAATCCAAAAGAAATAATCATGGTTACACGCAAAGATGTTGCTATTAGAATGCTGATCAAAGCATTCTTATGATAACTAAAAATTGGAAACAGCTTAAATCTCCAACAACGGGGAATCCATTAAATATATCATGGTGGGTGGTGTATGACGGAACCTTATGTAACCTTAACATGTTGTAGAAAAAAATTACATTTCGTGTCATGGAATAAAATTCACTATTATCTTGTTCAGAAAAAATGTAAAAGTTGTAATATTATAAATTATATGTTATATATACGTAAGGAAAGATGGTAGAATAATATATATCATACATGGCAAAATGTTAAAATACTTTTCTTTAGGCCTGGGAATTATGGATGATTTTAAAATGTCTCTTTTTATCAGATGTTTTTCTTTTAGAGTGAATATGTGTTACTTGGAGAACAAAAGATAAAGTACATATATTTTTTCAAATATCATAGATAGCACAGTTTCATCGTGGAGATTAAGTGGCATAATACATAAGAAAGTCCCTAACACAGGATTAGAAAGATGAGGGGGCCTTGGTACCTAGGATTTGAATTTGAATCTAAAAAGTTACCACGTGGTCTGGAAACTTGTAGCACTCTGGATTAAAGAAGATTGACTCACCTAGTTGGTGGACTGTCTGAGTCCCAACTCACTCTCTCTTCCTTTTGTTTTGTAGTTTGACTTTCGATTTTAATGGCTCATACATCTCTCCATAAGATGTCAGGCAAGGTATGGTCAACTAATCTATGACAAAGGAGGCAAGGATATACAATGGAGAAAAGACAGTCCCTTCAAAAGTGGTGCTGGGAAAACTGGACAGCTACATGTAAAAGAATGAAATTAGAATACTCCCTAGCACCATACACAAAAATAAACTCAAAATGGATTCGAGACCTAAATGTAAGACCGGTCACTATAAAACTCTTAGAGGAAAACATAGGAAGAACACTCTTTGACATAAATCACAGCAAGATCTTTTTTGATCCACCTCCTAGAGTAATGGAAATAAAAACAAAAACAAACAAATGGGACCTAATGAAACTTAAAAGCTTTTGCACAGCAAAGGAAACTATAAACAAGACGAAAAGACAGCCCTCAGAATGGGAGAAAATATTTGCAAATGAATCATCGGACAAAGGATTAATCTCCAAAATATACAAACCACTCATGCAGCTCGATATTAAAAAAACAAACAACCCAATCAAAAAATGGGCAGAAGACCTAAATAGACATTTTTCCAAGACATACAGATGGCCAAGAGGCACATGAAAAGCTGCTCAACATCACTAGTTATTAGAGAAATGCAACTCAAATCTACAAAGAGGTATCACTTCACACGGGTTAGAATGGGCATCATCAGAAAATCAACAAACAATAAATGCTGAAGAGGGTGTGGAGAAAAGGGAACACTCTTGCACTGTTGGTGGAATGTAAATTGATACAGCCACCATGGAGAACGGTATGGAGGTTCCTTAAAAAACTAAAAATAGAATTACCATATGATCCAGCAATCCCACTACTGGGCATATACCCTGAGAAAACCATAATTAAAAAAGACACATGTACCCCAATGTTCACTGCAGCACTATTTACATAGCTAGGTCATGGAAGCAACCTAAATGCCCATTGACAGATGGATGGATAAAGAAGATGTGGTACATACATACAATGGAATATTACTCAGCCATAAAAAGGAACGAAATTGGGTCATTTATACAGACGTGGATGGACCTAGAGACTCTCATACAGAGTGAAGTAAGTCAGAAAGAGAAAAACAAATGTCATATACTAACGCATATATGTGGAATCTAGAAAAATGGTACAGGTGAACCAGTTTGCAAGGCAGAAATAGAGTCACAGATGTAAAGAACAAACGTATGGACACCAAGGGGGGAAAGCGGGGGTGGGGGGATGGTGGGATGAGTTGGGAGATTGGGATTGACATATATATACTAATATGTATAAAATAGATAACTAATAAGAACCTGCTCTATAAAATAAATTAAAAAAAAAAAAGATGTCAGGCAAGGAACAGAGAGAAAAATAAATTCCGGCCTGTCATTTTCAGATGACCCTGATCTCATTCATCTTCTTCACTATACTGTGAAGCACACTACAGCGTGACTCCCCTTCTATGAGGCAAGCTGGGGGGTGAGCCTTCCTTCTCAAGATTCCTGGATTCAACAGCAACCGCTGTATGATCTATTATGTGACACAGAAGTAGAAATTATGCACATGCAACCAAAACGTCAAAGTGAAGCACGAGGATTGGTTATGGAACCCCAGAATGTTTCGGATGACAGGAATAAGTGCTTGTGTACTGGGGGTCTCTGGCTGGAGGATAGCTTTGGAGTTGTCTTGGAGGCTGGTTACCTGTCGGCATCCTGGATTCACATCTGGGGCCATGGGAAATGAAAAGAAAAGAATGGGAATGGAAAAGGGTGCTTTGTACAACACATCCTTTTAAGATTTGGGGTATAACATACCATTTCTTTGGGATCATTGTGGTAGACCTTATCACTAAGGGGTGTGTGTGTGTGTGTGTGTGTTTCTGCGTGCTCACAGGGCGCAATGCTTGTGGTTGGTGGTTCTTATAGGTGGGCATTAAGAATTAGAAGAGAATTTTTCCTTATGTCAGTGCAATATGGTGTTGGTGCATTGCTGGTATCTGAAGGACACAATGGCAGTCCTTTTTTGGTGACAGTAAAGGGGCAGAGAAAGAGAGTATGGTAAAAAGAGTATGGAAGTGGAGACCATGCTGTGATTGTCAGGGCTTTTTGTGTGTGTGCATTGTAAACTCCCCACCTAACCCCGAGGTTGCAAGACGTAATTTGGGGAAACTTGTTAGGGGGGTTGGCTGTTCCATGACAACAAGCAGGGTGGAAAAACTCAGCAATATATGGATTGCTACCATAAATGTAACGTCCCTTTAAACCCAGAGCTTAATTGCCCTGGGAATACATGTGTTACATAGACAAGTGCTCGTTTCTATGATTAATTCAGCTGGCTAGAGCTTGGTACTAATGAGACCAAGGCCAAGGCTATTGGCTCGATCCTCAAAGGAGCTGTTAGCATCTCATGGCTCCAAAACCGAGGTGACACCCTTCACCCTTGCACACAGGGTGTGGGTGAGAGAGTATGATGTCTGACTCCACTTTCAATGCTTTTCCAACACCCCTGCTGTCCGCGCTAACACAATGCCTCTGCTCTGAGTGCACTGGCAGTTGGAATGTGGTAAGACGACAATCTAATCAATGACATTGTCTCCAGAGCCTCACTGCACTTAAAAAGTAGAGGCTGCCTGCATTAGAGACAGCATAGGCTGCTCTGTTAGTCCTGCCACCAACTGACTTTCACAGACAAATACAGCTTGAAAGGAAGCATGCCCAGGATACCCTGTTGCCTAAGAGTCTGACTAGGATCTTGAAAAAAACAAGTCTCCATTTTTTCTCCACTTTCTAAGGAGTAGTCGGCAATCTCCAGCATGTACATTTGGAAAGGAATCGAGTTGGATGTTCTACCTGCGTCCCCTGGATTCTCTGCCTTGAAGAGTCCCATCACCTTAGCCCAAAGCCCTTTGTTCTGTGCCCCGTCGTGCAGGGCTTGTTTTCATTACCTCCACACCGTCCCTGTATTTATCAGGATTGTTCGAGTTGCAAGTAATTGAAACTCAACTCAAAGCCGCTCTTTTCGTGCATTCACGTACCTGGGAAGGGCGCTAGGTTTGCTCACAGAATCTAAAGAATAGCTGCAGTGATCAGAGTCTGAGAAACTGGAACGGGAACATGGCCCCCCCCAGAGACCTCGCCCTCTCTCCCTTCCCCCTTTCCTTGTCTTGGCTTCATCCTGCAGAAAGCTTTTCTCCACGTGGTGGCCAGAATTCCCCAACGCACATCCTCCTAGCTTAGCAAAAACCGAGGACCACTACCTTCTCCAGAATCTTTACGATAATCGAAGAAAACGGCTTTCCTATGTCTCAAAGATTGCTTTCTGAGGATTAAAGCACTGACATCGGCCAGGTCTACGTCCCGTGTCCACTCCTGCATCTGGTGTGTCAGGGAAGCAGGAGGCAGAGGCCGGAAGCGGCGATGCCGGCTGCGTGGTGCTGAGCGCCGAGCTGGCTGAGGCGTCGCTGGATGACGTGGAAACGCTGCTGTCCGACGGCGACGGCGCGCTCGGGCGCAGCGAGACTGCGGCGTCCTGCGCGCCGAGCCTCCTGACGGCGCTGCAGGCGGGCGAGCGTCTTGGCTTCGTCACCAACAACAGCAGCGAGACCCGCGAGGCCTGTGCCGCGGAGCTGCGGCGCCTGGGCTTCGGCCGCCCTGCGGGCCTGGCAGCAGCCGCAAGGTCCTCGGCCCGGCCTACTGCACCGCGCTCCACCTGCTGCAGCGCCGAGCCGGCGCGCCGGGCCCGCGGCCTACATGCTGGGCGGCGCGGCCCTGGGCTCAGAGCTGGAGGCCGAGGGCGTGGGGCCCGAGCCGCTGCAGGGTGAACCGCCCCGGTGCCTGGCTGTACGTGCCGCCCGAGCCCAAGGTGTGTGCCGTTGAGACGGGCTTCTACCAGCCCTTCAGCTCCATGAAGCTCCCCAAGGCCGTACGCTTCCTGCAGCAGCCATGCCGCCTGCTTGTGAGCACCGACTTGGACCACCGGCTCCCACTTGAGAACAGCTCGCGGGTACCGGCTGGGCTGTCTGGTCCGAGCCATGGAGACGCCGCCCAGCCCCAAGCCCGGCCGCTTCATCCGCCACTGCGGCTTCCAGGAGTGTGGCATCCACCGGGAGTGCACCGTCATGGTAGGTGGTTGCCTGGACACAGACATCCTTCTGGGCGTCACTTGTGGTCTGCAGACCATCCTGACCCTCATTGGGAAGTCTCCACTCTAGGGGTTGTGATAAAAGATTAAAAAAAAAAAAGGAATGGGAAACGTGCTAAGAATAATAGTTACTGCAGTTCTCCTTAACCTTCCCTAAAGCTTAATTGGTTTGCTTAGAGCCCAACATAACAGTGGGCTCTTCTGAAGAAGCCCAGAGTAATACAAATGCACATCAGAGAAAAGAAGTCTCTTTCTGATCATTTAGAATTTCATTTTTATATTGTCATAAGAATATCATTTAGGTTCTTCTTTAATAGATAAGAAAACGGATTCACAGATAATTGAAGTGAATTGCCCAAGACAGATTGCCCAATTGGTGAATAACTGGGCAAAAAGCTCAAATCTCGAACACCCAGGTTTATTGTTTTTTCCTGTGTTAGCCTACCTTCAACAGATTTGTTATCAAACTCATCACTGGCTTTGATGGTGGGAAGTTCAAGCAATGAGTGAAGGTCCTCCTTGATGGTCTTCAAATCCCATTGCTAGGGCAGCCTCTTCTCTTGTCTCCAGGTCAGTAGGCATATCTGCTCTTAGGGGTTAATGGAATAGGTGGGTCCAGTCAGCTGCAGACCTGGGACTCAATAAATCCAGGCCTCCTTGTCTTGGTCATGTGGGCTTTCTGGAGCCTGTGTCACAGCATCTGATCAGAAGGAAAGGAAGAGAGAGATCAAAATTCAAACACGGTCTGGGATTCCACTTCTACTCAAGACGTAGAAAACCCCAAGAGAACACTGCTTCTGCCCTAACAATGAGAAAAAGCTGGGTAGCCTCTAAAATTCTAACTTCTTTTTCAGCCCATGAGAGAGCTGAGGTCACAAGGCAACCCCAACAGAATTCCAGGGTAGGAAGGGTAGTAAGGCACTTCCAGGAGACGGGCACAGAGGAACTGCTGTGCTTTTTGCAGAGCATGGGATGAGGAGGTAATGGGCAGAAGCAACTGCCATTTTAGCAAATTTTTAGAGGCCAAGTGTGGGCTGATGTTAATTGTTAGTTACTTGGCCGTTGACAGTGTGTTGGGCACTGAGCAGAGGAGGGGCTGTTCCGAAGTGGTCAGCCTGATCTTGGCTCTCTTTCTTCTGGAGTACTGGAAGATGGGTGTATTGGTTATCTATTGCTGCGTAACACATTATCCCTTTAAGCAGCTTAAAACATCATACATTTATCATCTCGAAGTTTCTGTGAGTCAGGAATCCTGGTGCAGCTTAGCTGGGGACCTCTGACTCGGGGTCTCTCAGAAGGCTGCAGTGAAGCTGTTGGTCATGGCTGTGGTCATCAAGGCTTGCCTGGGGAAGGGTCTGCGTCCAAGCTCATGTCCATGGCTGTTGGCAGGGCTCGGGTCCCCACTGGCTACTGCCACAGGCACAAGTTCCCTGTCACATGGTCTCTATTCGGCAATTCTCAACATGGCAGCTCACCTCCCTCAGAATGAGTGGGTAAACGAGAGAGCCAGAGCGGACGCCACAGGCTTTTTGTCACCTCATCTCAGAAGTGACATCCCATCATTTCTGCTGTATTCCGTTCATTAGAAGTGAGTCACTAGGGCCATTAAAGGGGAGGAGACTGCACAAGGACGTGAATACCAGGAGGCGGGGATCATTGGTGGCCGTCTTAGTGGCTGCCTACCACACAGGGACCCAAAGTTAACTATTATACCCATAGGGCAGGAGGTAGTAAGTAGGTGTGAGGGGTGTTATGTGCCAAGTTTTGCAAGTCCTGGAGCCTTGACAGGAAAGTTGGGTCCGGCAGGCAACAAGGATTTGAGACTCAGTTGGGTTAGGGTGGAAGGGCACCAAGTCTTAAGAATGATCAAAGAAGGAAGAAAACAGACACACGTGCCCAATGTTTTTGTTGTGTCATTAAATTCTTGAAACACAGCCATGCAAAAGGTATTAGCCCCATTTTACAGATGAAGAAATTAAGGCCCAGAGACGTTAGCTCTCTTTCTCATGATTACACACGTATTGTGGTGATGGTTGCACAACTCTGTAAATATACTAAACGGTCATTGAATTGTATACTTAAAATAGATACATTCTAGGATATGTAAATTATATTTCTATAAGTTTTTTTTTTTTTTTTAAAGACCACACAGGTAGTATGTGGTAGAATGGGAAATTTCAGACCTAATTGTTTTAGACTCTGTATTAGTTTGCTGGGGCTGCCATAACAAAATACCACAGACTGGGTATTAAACAGTAGGTGTTTATCTTCTCACGGATGTGGAGGTTAGAAGTCCGAGATCAAGGTGTTGGCAGGTTTGGTTTCTTCTGAGGCCTCTCTCCTTGGCTTGTAGACGGCTGCCTTCTCCTGCGGCTGTTTTAACACCGACTCTCCGCTGTCCATACACATCCCTGGTGTCTCCTTGTGTGTCCAAATCCCCTCTTCTTAGAGAGTCACAGGTCCAAATTGGATTAAGACCCACCTTAATCATCTCATTTTAATTTAATCACTTCTTTAGAGACTTTATCTCCAAATATGGTTATAGCCTAAGCTACTGGGTATTATGACTTCAACATGTGAATTTTGGGGAATATAATTCAACCCATAACAGACTCCAAAGCTTATGTTCTTTTTTTTTTTTTTTTTTGTGGTACGCGGGCCTCTCACTGTTGTGGCCTCTCCCGTTGCGGAGCACAGGCTCCAGACGCGCAGGCTCAGCGGCCATGGCTCACGGACGGGCCTAGCCGCTCCGCGGCATGTGGGATCTTTCCAGACCGGGGCATGAACCCGTATCCCCTGCATCGGCAGGCGGACTCTCAACCACTGCGCCACCAGGGAAGCCCGCTTATGTTCTTTTGTATACACTTTTCAGACAATAGAAATCTACTGTTGTATTTGTTAATGAATTCAGCTGATAAATGTTATCCTGGCTTTATTAATATAATATTTGTTTTATTCGGTAGAACAGTAATGGGAAAATTCTAATTCATACAGATAAGTATTTGCAAATGGTAACAGTTTTAAATGAGCTCATACTGCAGTCTCTAGATACTCTTCAAACAAATTGATTCAAAGCCCAAAAGAGGAATAGTTGGATTCTTTAAAAAAAAAAAAAAAAGTTGAATGACTACCAATATTTAACATCTGTTAATATCATTTATCACAAAGAGATGTTAAATAAAAAGCATCCAAAATGTAGAATAAATGCTGAGACTGTTTGTAATGTGCTGTTATCACTTGTCTTGTCATCTCTTTACTGGTTACTATACAACTTATCACACACTGGGAGAGCTCATCCTCCCAGCAGATGTGCGTGAGCCTGGCCTGACTTGGCCTGCGCCGGCCAACGCATGCAAAAGGAACATTCGTGCACAATCGTACATGAGGAGATGCACGTGGGCCTAGGTTTCGTAAAAAGTCCAGGCACCCAAGTTAACTTATTGGTGTCCTGATGTGTTAACATTTAATATTGAGGCACTTGACAGTGTATTTTACTGTTTTCTTAGGTAAAAGTAATTTTTAAAGATACTTGAATCAAACATTTGTGGGACTCCAGTGAAACCTAGCGTTTAGGTAAGCAGTTTGAAACTACCTGAAATATATACTGAGGCTCTCACGCCTCCAGGGGACCCGTCGGTTTAGAAAGACAGACCCCTGGCCCCTGGGCTTGTACCAGCTGCATCAGAGCATAAACTGGAGGATGGGAGACCCATTGAGGGAAAAACCAGGTATGTGCTTGAAACAAAAATTGCAGCACAATTTGAACTAAACACTCCATTCCTGGTTTAAAGAGTGACTTGAGAATCCCAATTATCTCCTCTCCAGATCAATGACAAACCTTAGCATTCCTCAGGAAGAATCGAATGTCACTTAAAACTGCCTTTTTGTCTGCTTCCTCCCTCAATTAGAAGCCTTTGTAGGGCTGAGACCAAATGAGTCCATAAAAGGTCTTATTTACCGTTTGGCGCTCAGCTGAAGCCAGACTCACACTTTCTCCCTGGTTCTCATTTATTCTCTCTCCACACTCCTCTTTCCCATCTTTTAAACCAATTAGGGGAACTGCAGATTTGGTTCATGTGCCACAAAAGCTGGTTTTTTGTTTTTTTTTTTTTGAGTATTGAGTTTTTCAGTCAACAAGGAGCGGCCAGCCAAGATCCCTTTATCTCAAAGATAAACAAAGGCAGCTAATGAGGGAGGTGGGAGGACTGGAGGAAGGAGAGGGACATTCTGGAAGCTTTAGTAATTTTTTGGAGGAGATAACATGATCTCATGCAGGCTGAAGTTTCTGCACTGGTTCAGCGAAGAGTCTCGAGATCACGCAGGGCTTATCCACTGGATGGCAACAGAGAGCCGTCTATGCCTTTGTCCCGGCTCCTGGCTGAACTTCACCTCCATGCTGCTGAAGTTTAAAATCCCCTCTCTTTATTGCGTGGAACAATACCAAGAACTTTGCTTAAGAGCTGTCTGATTGTTGGCTGTTTAGACCCTACCTTCTCAACCTTTGCCCTTATCCTATATCTTCAAGTCCAACTGTATTTTTCCTTATAAGGAGCAGAGATTTGGGTATATACTGTCAGTCATGTTTTAGCCTCTGGGGAAAACTGCCAAGCAACATTTTCCCCTTTCTCTTTTACGTGAGAGGGTTTGCTCCTCTTTGAAAGTCTTTTTTTTGTTGTTGGTTTGCTTCAAATTGAGAAGAACTAAGTAGCCAGCCTTGCTGGGTATGAAATTGTTCACCACCTACTTGCGAACAACAGTTTGACCTGGTCCCCTGGCCTTGGGAAAGTCACTGCCTCCTGGCTTGGTTTGACCAGCAAGGGGGCAGTGTGAGGTTTTCTGGGAGGTGTGAGAGAAGAGTGAGGAAGGTCAAGGGGCTTCCTGCTGACGGGAGACAGAGCCTCGGTTATACAGGGCCAGCACCAAGGCCTGTGGGGGTTGATGCTCTCCTGGGACTTAATCGATGGCGGTGTTGTAAGAACAAAAAAGTTGCCAAGGAGGAGTTGTAACGGGGTGTGGGGCAGAGAGAAAACGGCAGCTTCTTGCTGTAGCCATGTAGCAAGTTTGAAATAGTCAGAAAGCTCTTTGGCTGTGAGTGCAATGGGTATGTGTAGGTGCCACTGGCTTGCCTGTCACTTAGGGAAAGGAAAGAAGGGAAGAGAGAATTAAGTTAGAAGAAGAAGACAAGAAAGAAGAGGGAGAAAGACTGAGTGGAAGAATGATGGAACCTTTTCACGATGTAGGTCGCCGTTTAAGACAACCCCTGCTGGGACCCCCAGAGCCTTGCTGCTGTGGGGTCAGCAGCCACTCACTCGGCTCTCTGCCCAGGTCGTGTGTAGGGCACCTCAGGAGCCAGATTCTGACCCCTGGGAAGTCAAGGTGGCCACAGGCTGGCTGGCTGATGGGTGCACAGCTGGCAAATCCCCTGGGCTGTGGCTCAGAGTGGGAGTCAGAGGAAGCACGCCCCACGGCAGTGTCTGTTAAGCAGAGAACTTGAACAGGATTGTGCAAGTTCCAGAGGGGCTGGGCCAGCAGGAGAAGGCAGCGTGGCCGAAGAGGCCTGTGTGAAGGACAGAGAAAAGGAGAAAGGAAATGCTAAGGGAGGCTGCCTGACCACAGGAGGGTGACTATTCAGGAGACCCTTAGGTGGGGATGCCCAGATTCTTCAAGGCTTGGACTTGTCTGTGACATCTGTTGAACCACATTGAATATAATCTCCTACTGAATCAAATAACACTGTATTGTACTGATGTAGCCTTATATACAAGAGAGGATGGTTCTTGGCTAACAGGACATTGGAAAGAGGGGAGAGGGACCTTCTCTTGAGAGGTGACAGCAGTTGCTTCTGCTCTTGGCTAAAACAAGAAACCATTTTTCTATTTCAAAGCCTGTGTATGCCCATCTGTCATGTTTGCAGCATTTTAGATTTCCTGAATGTTTAGCTGCCAAAACATCTTCATTTCACGTCTAGCAACATTGAGGTCAGGGTATGGATGTACACTGAGTTTCTCAGACCAATTGCAAGTTCCGACTTGCTCGTTGAATTGTTTTTGTTGGCTTCAACCCTTGGGAAAAATAAAACTATATACACGTACAAGACTTCACATATTTCAAAGCACGGTCATGTCCACTACCTGCTTTGCTCCACATAGCAATTGTGAGGTAGGGAGGGCATGATCAGTAGTCCTAATCTACCAGGTGCAGATGTTTTAGCCCAGAAAGTATTAAAGTGACTTATCTATGGCCACCTGTAAGGTGCTAAAAGCATGGGGTGCAAGTCAGGTTTCTGGTCTCCCAATCTAGTGTTCGTTTTACTTTTTAGCTTGACAGTTATTTTTCTTTTAAAATATTTTATAAGATATTATATTTATGTTTATAAGATGCTTTATTAAGTATATCTTTATTTTCTTTGTTAGCTTCATCGCTATTCTCAACTTTCTTTAGAAAGTGACAACAGAACATATGACAACAGAACATATCAGAAAAAGCATCATAATGTCTCATTACCTTCCTTGGCTGTCTGCGTGGCAGGGGATAGGTAGAGAGTGGGGAAGAAAAAGCATCATAATGTCACATTACCTTCCTTGGCTGTCTGCGTGGCAGGGGATAGGTAGAGAGTGGGGAAGATTTTAGGGCTGGAGTTTGGCAAAGGGAAAACTGTAGGGTGACTCCATCCTCTGAGTTCCGGAGCAAGCCCTTTAACATTCACAGTCCTTGCCAGTGTGTGTTTGCTATTTTCCTTCTACTAGGAGAATTGTTTATTTCTCTTGGATACAACTTTTGTGTATCTTAAAATGACTCAAGAACTCAAAGAACTTGTGCTTAAGTGAAGGAATCTGATTTCTCATAGTAAGAGGTTTTTACCTGATGATTAGAAGAGGGGATACTTTTTTTAAGGTGAAAATATATAAGGTATTACCATTCTGAAGGATTCTTTGATTACGTCTTGATAATTTTCAGTGTAATGAGTTTGGGAAATCTCCCAAGCCATAGAACTACACTGGCAGACAGTGAAATGGTTTTAAAAGTCTTCTTCAAGTTCGCCACTTTTGGTTGCTCTCTGTATTCTAAATCACCCAGACATCCAGTGGGATTTGGAACTGGCCCTATTGGAACCTCCAGCAGTAAGACTTCATTACACTATCCCTCATTTAATCTTCTCCTGTAAGATATTCCTAACACTGGGTCCCTTGGCAAACACCCTAAAGAAGTTTCATTTCAATATTGCTTTGTATTTATATAACGTCTATATCTAAGGAGCTTAAAAACACTTATGAAGCCCATGCTTCATTACTTAGTTTAACCAAAAAGAAAGTCAACCCACTTCATATTAACAAATTTAAGTGCTCCCTTTGAGATAGGTAATAAGAATAGCACTTTGTCTGCATGACACATTTCTCTTCCGAGAAGCTTGAAGTAATTTGAGCAACTGAACTACCGGAGAAAATAAAGAACAGGTAGGGCAAGTGCTTGGTCTTACATAACCCAGTAAAATGGGGGCAGAGTGGAAATCAGAGATAGAATATCTGACTCGCCCGTTACCCTTCCGTTAACACTGGTGACAAGTATGGTGACGGTAAATTTTTAAAAAGTGGAAGGGGACTTTCTTTTGTTATTCCTTGTTACAAATCTTGGGCCGTTTCGGTTTTTTTCTTGACTAAACATCCGTAACTACTTGGAAGAATCTCCCACTCTTGCCTCTGCCTCTGGGTGTGAGGTTGAAATCTTTATGTCCTGGCTGATTCTCCTAAGATGTTGGCAGACAGGGCAAAACATGATATATGGTGAAGTACCAGTTAACCCAGTACTTGGGGTGGCGGCAGTGGTGGGGAGTTAGGCGTTTTAGTTCTTTGAATCAAGTAGCTAAGTGAATGTTACATTGTAAACCCTTCCCTTTTTTTTTTTTTTTTTTTGCCGTACGCGGGCCTCTCACTGTTGTGGCCTCTCCCATTACGGAGCACAGGCTCCGGACGCGCAGGCTCAGCGGCTATGGCTCACGGGCCCAGCCGCTCCGCGGCATGTGGGATCTTCCCGGACCGGGGCACGAACCCGTGTCCCCTGCATCGGCAGGCGGACTCTCAACCACTGCGCCGCCAGGGAAGGCCAACCCTTCCTTTTTCAATGCTTGTTATCCGTTCTCCTGAAGTGGGGAGCCCCTGGTTGAGTCTCCCCTTGATGCAGGCTCTCCGAGTTCTCCGTCCAGACAGTGGCTCTTCATTGTCAGACTTGCTGATACATCAAACCGGAGAAGCAGGAACGACCGTGTTCTGATCTCCATTATGTACCCCTGGGCTGTATCGTCGACAAATATTGGAGAACCGTGTGCGTTTGATATTTACCTGTTCCTTGACCCCTCTTCTCTCTTCCCCTGAATCCCGTTCTTCCAGAGGCTTGGCTGGGTGGCACCTCATCCCACAAGGGTTCAGCATAGTGGAGAGGCACATGGGGGGTGGGGACTGTGTCTGAGAGTGTGGTGGGTGCTTCAGAAATCTGGGATTTCTGTCCTTCCTGTATCCCCCTCTGTTCTCCTCTTGGAAAACTCAGAATGCAGTTCGGGAAAGGCAGAACTTTGCCTTGCTGTTTCTCCGTTTCTTTTTTAATTGAAATATATTTGACATACAACATTGCGTAAGTTTAGGGCATACAACATGTTGATCTGACACATTCATGTATTGCAGTATGATTGCCGTTGGAGCGTTAGCTAACACCTCTATCACATCACATAATTATCAGTTCTTTTTTGTGGTGGGAAGAATTAAGATCGAGTCTCTTAGCAAGTTGGATGTTTATATCCATATTTTATTTTTTGAACTGATTCTGATGCCTGATCTCATAGCCTGTGCCCTGCACTATTCCTTTATCTGTCATTGAAGTTGGGGGGGAAAATAATAACATTTTCAGTCTCCTAAAAAGAACACTCTGGTGCCTCCTAAGAGAAATCTGACTTCCCAGTTCCCTTCAACAGCATGAGCTGGTTCCTCAAACACAGCCCAACAGGGAACTCCTCAGGGAAAGCGCGTTGTAACTGGCCGTTCCTGTGCTTTTAGGGTAGGTTTCCTTGCCCCAGAGAAGTCTGATTTAAGCTAAAGGGAAATAGAAGCTGAGGGATCAATTGTCCAGAGACTCCAGGCTTCTTAGAGCAAATATTCCATAGCAGAGACCTCTGGGCTGCTTGGCGCAGATTCGGCAACCTGAACTTGGCCCCCATCTCAGAGCACATATGGCGTTCCATGTCAGGATCACACACAGCAATATACCATACTGCGCACGGGGAAAATATTTATGGGATAATAAATGTGAGCAAACCATGTTTGTGCTCGGTGCACAATTGCCAGTAGAATATGTAGATGAACGGATTTCTTATTTTCCTGTTTAAGGAGCTGTGGCCAGATGCCCCTTCAGACACATCTAGGAGCACAAACAGTTTTCAGCTCCAGGGCAAGGGATGAGGCTGGGGGAACAGGACAGCGTTAACTGGCTTAGGACTAATGCTTGTAAAGGACACCGGGACTTCCATGTGTGGTCTGGCTGAACAATGAACACAGATTTTTTTTTTCCTTTAAAAATGGATTATATCGTTTTTATATATATGGAGTGTGGATCAACCCTGTGAAACAGACTTTATGTAGACCCTTGCAAGCACCAAGAAGAAAGCTAAGGTGATAGACCATCGTTTTGGCAAACATGACAGAAATCCAGGGGAAATTACCTAATTCAGATGAACTTGTCTGTTTGCAGTACAGATCTCATTGTTCAGGGATTTTGAGTCAAAGAATTCAGAAAGTACATTTTCAACCACAAACTGCATTGGATACCATGTGAACCTCCCAACATCAGTGCAGTGTTACCGAGTGATTATTGTACCTTGATTTGTAAAGAGCCCAGAGAAGAATTTAAAAAATCTCAAAAAATACATTCCAAGGTTAGATTATTTTAAATTCCACGTTTAGTAACTGTTGTACAAGTATCTTAGCAGAGGGGCAGATTCATTGAATAAAGGAAATAATTAGTGTTCAAGTATCGTTTGCACAGTTGGGTAAATTTTTAAACAACATTGAAAACTGAGGTTGCGTTTCTTTTTGTGGAAGAAATCTCTGATAGTTTTCCTGCATGCCTGCCATTGTTATGCAGTGGGTAGATTTTCCTTCACATTCTTTCTGCATTATTGTAACAGACAAGTCTAAGACACTGTCTAATGTTAATGCTACACACTGCTGCCAATTATAATCAGAGCTAGTCAAAATAAACAAATTAAACAAATAAACATGTCAAAACAGCTCTGAGTTAGCGAAAATAAGCCAAGTCTGAACTCTCCCAGTGTTTCGGCATAAATGATGGGCTGTGGGTTGTAAAATGCTCCATAACATTTTTTCACCTTTGCTAGGGGAAAGGTGGGTCAGTTTAGAATTACAGTGCCGCTCGACTTTGAGAAAGGGGTCTGCGGCTGAAACCAAATCAAACCCAAATGTTGCTGGCTTCACTGAGGGTAGTAATGATCTGCCGCATGCTCTAAATGCCTTAAAAAAGAAAGAAGGGAAGAAAGGAAAAGCAGTTGATTCTTTGCTGACGTGATGCCAGAACCCCTAAATCACTGGAGAGGTTGAACACAACGCAGGTGAAACTATACCAAAGGCGGATGTACATTTCAATGCGAAACATACTGTCACTGTGACATTTCCCAATCAGCACATTTAAAATACTAGGCAATTAAGTTAGAAAGCTCTATTGGCTTCAAGAAGGAATATAAAAGATGACTTTGCTACCCAAGTAGGATATCTTGGCCAGAGCTTGTAATAAAGTGAGGGGTATGAGGTAGAAGTTGCGTGTGTGTGTGTGTGTGTGTGTGTGTGTGTAGTGGTATGTTAACCTATAAAAATTTGGAGAGAGGTTAGGGGAGAAGGCTGTCTCTCTGGCAGGTGGTTCTCGTAAAAAGGTGATCTCTTGAAGTTCAAGAAATTTAAAAATAGCTACACCCACTCCTAGGAAGCTTGCCACAAAGCAGGTGATTCGTGCAACCCCCTGAGTACTCTTCATTCAACCAATACCGACCTAGCAGCATCCCCTTGCCAGGCACAGGGCCGCCAAGGTGAGCAGGGCTCAGTCCATGCCTTAGAGGAATCTCCCTGGGTCACCACTGGGAGGCTGAGATGCCGGGTGTCAGAGGGAAGTGGGTGATGGGCAGCAAGGAAGACCAAGGGAGGCTGACATCCCTTCCTATTCCAGTTTCACCTTTCACTTGTCAGGGACGAGGCTTTGGGTGCAGTTATACTCCAAGGAGAGGGGCTTTGCAAACTCCAGAAGACGGAGCACTTGATTACTTCTCTAGTCTCCCATGGCTTTTATTTTTAATGTGCACTGCGTTTGGAAGGAAAGGGGCTGGGGGTGGAAATCATTGTGCCTTTGAAATGTTGTTTTCTGAGGACAGTATATAGAATCTTGGTTATTAACAACCTCTCACAAGACAGTTATTTTTGGAGTGGCCTCTTAGGAGGCAACCTCTTGGAAGTGAACTCATTTATTTTGCCTCTCACTGTCCTGCCATTTCCTGCAGAGAGAGGGGAAAAGTGAAACCACATGTTTTGAGGAGCGAACGGAGGAAATCCCTCCGAAGACAAATGACGACTCCTCTCCCCTGGCAATTAGTCAAACCTGGGCTGCAGGCCAGCCCAGGTGTTCCCGACTGTGTATAAATTTGCCAAAGAACAATGAAAATAGCAGCTGATTGTGCTGACAGATTCTTCTGGTAATTTCCTGTTGTTTGGCATCTTCGGGTTACTTTCCCACAATTATGGCTGCTGATGAAGTCCGGGGCCCTTGGAAGTCATTTTCTAACTCTCTCCTTGCCCTTTTCTGTCATCCCACCAGCAAGCAGCCTCTTAGCCACAACCTAAAAGAAACGAGACAATCAAAATCTGAAACCAAGTAAAAAAAGTATTTTGAGAGTTGTGGATATTCTTTTCCCCCTTTCCCAGATGTTTGAATTTAATCCCCTTGCAAAATACATATTTTAATGAGTCTGAATTTAAAAGAGGGGGAAAAATGATTTGCACCTGCATCATATAGAGTTTCTTGGCAACCATGAGCTAGGATTCTGGTTCCTTCTGATTCTCCAACGTGCAAGTTGGAAGGTTTCCTCGTGTTGTCCAGGAATATCTAATCTCAATGAAGCTGGGTCAGCTGGAGCTTCTGCTGAGAGAGATCGGACTGCAATTGAGCAGTGACCAAGAGAGGCAGCCCCAAACAAGATGGGGCGTCATTGTGATGTCCCCTGCCTTAAAAAAAAAAGTGCCCCTGCTCGACTACTGCTCCCTGACCCCACTTGTCAGTTTAAGAAAATGAAACTACTATTATGTGTGGATGGAAGTTGTACTTGCACCGAAAGCATTTAGGGGGTGAAATGAAAATAAGGCGAATTGCACAATTTTCTCAAATCTCCACATTATCCAATCTGTCAGGAAGCTGTGCATATTTTCTTGGTTAGAGCAACTATGTAAAAGATTTTTTTTTTTTTGGAGGGGTTGGGGAGCTGGAGCTATTGTTGAGAAACGGCCAAGAAACTGGTTTCTTTCTCTTCACGTCCCCCGCCTCCTGGCCCCTCAGACCCTCAGAGGAGAGAGTCAACGTGAACACCGCAATGTGGGTTTGCAAAAGAGTTGCTCAGGAGGTATTAGACGAGAGCATAATGTATTGAATTTTTCTAAACAGGGCTTCATGTTACCTATTAATCAAGACTTGCAGTCAGGAGAACTGCAAACCAAATAAAAAATTCCAGGATAATCCACAGCACTCGAGAAGAGGGTAGAGCTCAGAACCTGTCACATCTGACACACGGTCTTGAGATTGGCTTTGAAGTAACTGTCAGTGTCGTCTGTGCTGGGTATACTTTTGCTAGAAAGACTGCATTTCTTTTTGTTTTAAGGCGAACATTGTGGGAAAAAACCTCATCGAACGTATACAGTTAAAGTCCAAAGGCAACTGGGAGACATTTTTCTAGATTCCTGGACCTCTTAGAAATAACAACAAAACATCCAGGTGGAGTAGGGTTGGAGGATGTCAGAAATGACATGGGACATGGCAAGTGCTGGTTATTTGTGATCTCTTGATAACTCTTCCACCTCCGTTCACATACTCTGTTACCATATGTTTGGGGATGTTGATAAAGGGCACTCGTTTCATGTTTTCAGAAAAACACTTTAATTCATGTTATTTTTTGTTCCTTTCATCAAGACAGCCATTTGTTTACTCATTGTTTTAATTCATTAGTTGACAATTAGTTGAACACCCTCCATGTGTTGGATATAGTTCAAAGCGGTTCACCTATACTGTTGACCATAATTTAATCTCCTTTCTCCCTGTCCAAAATCCTACGCACCCATAAGGTCCAAGTTAAGTAGTACCTTTTCCGTGCCGTCTTCCCTTCTTTGCATTCTGGTCCTTATTAATCTTCATTTTCTCTAACTATCAAGGGCGCACGTTCATTCATTTAAACATATTGAATGAACACTTAAAATGTGCATTCTTTCTTTCTTTTTTTTTTTTTGGCCGTGCCACACGGCATGTGGGATCTTAGTTCCCCGACCAGAGATTGAACCCGCTCCCCCTTGCATTAGAAGCACAGAGTCTTAACGACTGGACTGCCAGGGAAGTCCTAAAATGTGCATTGTGCTAAGAGGAGGGATTACCGTGTTGATTAAGACAATCATGGTTCCTGGCCTTGTAGATCTTAAAGCAGAATGGTGGCAATAGCCAGTTAAACAAATACAATATGGCACAGTAAATCCTGTGTTGTAGGAGGACCGGAGGCTGTGGGAACAGTGGGAGAGGCCCCCATGGGTAAGTGATGTTTGAGCTAAGACTTGAAGGACGGGCAGTGGTCAGCAAGATGGGTGTGTGTGTGTACATATTCCAGGCAGAGAGAGCAGCGTGAGTAGAGAGGCATGCTGGGAAAGGAACAAAGCACAGGGAGTGATGTCTAATCCCCGAATGTTTTGGGAGCCATGCAAACTTCCAGGCACAGATGGAGGGCCGGGGAAGAAGGAGAGTGGTGAGAAACGAGACCTCAAGGGTAAGCAGAGGCCCAATCCTGAATGGCCTTTAAAACCAAGGTGAGGAATATGGACTTCATCTGGAGGAGGAGCTGCTGAAATGCTTTAAACAGGAAGTAACACGGTTAGGCTTATGATTTGGAACAGTGACTGTGCCCGAGATGTGGAGAATGGCTGAGGGGGCAAGCAGTGAAAGTGAAGGTTGTCTTCAATGGAAGTCACCTAATTTTGTGCTCAATCGTGTACCGTTTCTCTCTTTCATTGTTCTGTACTTATTAGCCTTTACTCTTCGGCCCAGTTACAAGCATCTTGATTCCAGGAACCGTATTTTTTCCCTCTGTGCACAGTTGATAGTAGATGCCCAGTAAATCCTTGTGGTCGTTTGGTTTTATTTTTAGGCTGCTTCCTTTCTAGTTTGCCATTTCAACACCTCATGGCAGTGCAATAGCCCTGCAGTGGGCAATAAGCAGAGGGGGAATTCTGGTTGGGTCTCACGAAAGCAATATCGAAACCTCAATTTACCATGACAGAAGCCTATCCTTTCTTAATTCCCAAGAGAGAAGCGTTACGATTTTTTTGTGCCTTGTGCATCTCCCAACATTACAAGTCGGAGTACTTTTGCCAAGAGGCTATAGTGAGTGGTAAATTCCAGTTGAAGGAAAGTGGGACTTGTCCAGTCCGGCCAGAAGAGAGTGTTGGTGTTGTTTGAAAGGCCACGGAGGTATAGGTGGGTGGTGAATCCTTCTGAACTTCCCTGGAAAAGTGGCTCCCCTCCACCACCCACCAGGCGCATTCCTCAACGCCCACCAGGAAATCCGACACCGTTAGCACTGAGTATTTATGACCGACATTTGCCAGTGATTATATTAACAGTCAAATGATTATAACTCTAAATGTGATTGTGTGTGTGTGTGTGTGTGTGTGTGTGTACACGCATCAGGGGGAGGTTGTTTGGGGAAGAGAGAGTATTCTCAAAGCAAATATATTGTCTCTTTTAAACGGTGTCTCCTGATACCAGATTGGAAATGTTGGTCGTGTACTTATGGAAGGACACAGAGCCAGAGGATGGAGGTACTGGCGGGGGTGGGAATGTTTCACAGTTGAAGAAACTGAGGCCCAGAAAGGGGGTCTGCCTTGGCCACACAGTTAGAGACAGCATGGTTGGAACTAAAATAAGTCCTCTTGGTTCCCAGTTCAGTGGTCTTGCGATGGTGCCCTGGGGCTTTTTCCTCTGTGTGTTTATTACCTTCACACTGTGCTTGTCTGAAACTGAGCCCCTGGGTTTTTATACTTCTGGAGACATTCGATCTTTCCCCCACTTTCCTGCCATCTCTTGGGGCACCTGAAGCTCTTGTCTCCCCCGAGGTTTGCAGGTAATGCTCACACTCTGTAGTTGTCCCTCCTGTAATCACTTGACCCAGGAGCCCAGATTTCACCTGCAGGACGTTAGGCAGTTGTTTATGTCACTAATCCTCCAGGCTTCCCTGTCTCTTCCTCCACTCTGCATAGCTCCTTGGGTCACCTGGATTAACATCTTCTGTCTTCACAGGCTGTTGGCTGTGATTCCCCATCTTCATTCATTAATTTGCCACTTTCACATTTTTTCCCCATAGCTATGTACAGCTATATTTTCTTTAAATCAACTAATGTTTTAAACTTAAGTACATTTATTTAAAACCTTTATAGCACTATCGTATATTGGTAACCAGTATCATTGGCCAACATAGAAGGGAACTATTAACAAAAAGAACGTTATTAAATTCTCGCCAGATTCACTTGAGTGCTGAAAGCTCTGAAGTTGAGCCCTGCTGTTTTTTTATTTTATTTATTTTTTGTTAAAAAAAAAGTTGATTAACAAGTGGTGGAGAAGTTGTAAAAGCAGATTTCCCACTTGATTTAATCAGAATTATTAAAAGGCAACCAAGGAGATGCAAATTTTCCTATCATGTGCATCTGTGTTTTTAAACCACTCAGGTACGACCTAAAGTCTACGCAGGGGTAGTCCCACATCTGGGCTACCCTGACCCACAGAGTTAAGTTGGTATTTGGGGGAATCCTGATCTCTGTGGTTATGCTGAAGAGGCTTTGGCCAGTAATGCAACGTGACCTAACCTTCCTGTGTCCCTACCCGCTAGACGTGCTGGCCCACCACTCCACACTACAGTGGGTTGTGTACCTGTGGTCCTGATGTAAAGCTCTCATTTGTACTGGTACCGAGTATTACGACCTAATTAGGTAAGTTTGATGTGAATAAAAATAATTCCATGATCAAGTGTTCCTGATCACTATAGTGTTTGTGTTTGATCACAGGAGGACACATTCAGAGCTTCAACTTATTTTCTGATCTAGAAAATGAGAAGTAGCCAGAAGTTCCTTTTGTGTTTTCTGCAGTACATATTCATCAAGTGTCTTCTGCGTGCAAAGCATTGAGATATAAAAGATGTACGCAACACCACTGCTTACTTCCAGAAATCTAAATGTTCCTGTTTGGTAGCGGGGATGCGTCTGGGCCAGAGGGCACTGAAGAGGGCTTGGGAAGTGGTTCTGGCTTGAAATGGCGAGAGACACATGGCTCCTGGTTCTAGCAGGCTCCTTTGTATTGCAGTCTTTGTGAAGGGCGCCCCCTGGGGTTGTGCAGGGCGCAGCCAGTGTAGTTGTATGCAGTGGTCCTAGATGGTGATTTGTGCGTGCGAAGTCTTTTAGTGGAGGCCTCCGAATGTGCTTTTGGCATTCGATTTTCCAGTCATCTACTCGGCACCTTTTAATTCTCAGAGCTATTGTAGGAAGTATGGGGAAGCAAATTTGGTGGAAGGCGCACCCTTGGTCCTCGAGATGCATGTGCCCTGGGAATATGCACCAGACAAGGATGAAGCGTCTGTGCCCTGGAATCAGACTGTCTGGATTCAAATCTTCGCTGTGTCACTGTTAGCCGTGTGACACTGGACAAGCTGCTTAACGTTTCTGGATCTCGGTCCTTACCCTTGAAATGAGCATAATGATAGCACTGATTTAGAGGATTGCTGTGACAATGAAATGGTAAAATGATGCCTGGCACAGAGTAAGTGCTCAATAAATGGTAACCATTATACTTGTTAAGAGAACGATTTCAAGGTAGAAAGAGAATCATTCCAAGGTGTTGGCTAATTCATTCAGTAATGATGTTGTGCAGATTGTAAACCCAACGCTAAAGGAATTCAAATCAAGGAAGAGATCACCAAAGACTGATATTAGGAAAAGAATTGTCATACGTCCTTGCATTTCCAGCATGCTCTGTTTCCCCCTCAGTTTGTGAGATTATATTCTGTTACTGTTTGGGGAAATGTGAGCAGGATTCGTCACCAGCAGAAGAAAAATTGGAAGACTCTCAACATCTCCATCTTGTTGAATTATTTATCGTTTCTTGCTGAGGAGCAGGCTCATTGCTTCTTGCCCTGCTGTAGGTGGATTGGATTTGATTCTGTCCCCATGCAGTCTGGTAAGCTTATTTTAATAAGAACAACTTAACTTTGTAACTATACAGTGAGGCTTTCATGTCCCTCTAGGACATTCTGCACTGCACGCTCTGAGCTAGCACGGCTCTTCTGATTATTTCGGGTGAGGAAACTGAGTTATCCTCCCTAGGAGGGCTTATGTGAATAATCTTAGAATTGACATTTAAATTCAATCAGCACTTTTTTTTTTTTTTGCATTTGTCAAGTGCCAGATACTGTGCTAGATGCCTTTGTGTCCGTTATTACATTGAATGCTCAAAATAATCTTATGAGGTAGGCATTATTATTATAAAGCTATTTTAAAGAGAAGAAAGCCAAAGAGAAGGTAAGTACCTTGCCCAAGGTCACCGAGGTAGCGTGTATTAGGAAACAAGATTTCCAGCTCTGTTTTCATACTCCACACCCAATCCTAGCATGCTTTGCTGCTCGAGGCTGTACTGGTTGGCAGGTTTCTCCCTCCTTCCCTCCTTCCTTCCTTCCTTCCTTCCTTCCTTCCTTCCTTCCTCCCTCCCTCCCTCCCTCCCTCCCTCCCTCCCTTCCTTCCTTCTTTCCTTCCTTCCATCCTTCCTTTTCTGTAATTTTATTTTTGTAGAATACTGTTTCTTAGCTGTTAACAAGATAAAGTATCAGGGACATTGGATAAAATTAATCATGTTTGAGTTTTCAATGCAAGCTAGAAAATAAAAAGGAACTCTGAGTCCCTGGACTGTGCCGGGCATGTGGTAGCCACTATACACACGCCTTTCAGCCTTTCTTCTATAGGGCGGTTTTCTGTGCTAGGCGTTGTTATCCCCACATGGCAGGCAGGGAAGTGAGTCTTTGAGAGTCCACGTGACTTGCCCTCTAGCTGTATAGCTACAGTGAGTGGTGGAATCAGAAGTTGCAGACAGGTCTGCCTAACTCCAAATCCTGTCTTTTCTTGGTTGCATTCTTCGCCCCCCCTCCACCGCCCCTGCCCAATGAAGCGTTAGCTTTGGCCAGAATTTGGAATATAGGAGATAGGTGTTTAAGAGGAGGCATAGGGGAGTTTGCCCGATGGCAAAAATGAGGAACAGTTAAGGACTTGGGATCTGAGCAACACCTCCCTCGTTGGTACCAGGAGATGACCTGGACAATGGAGATCATGTAAAGATCAGTCAGAGCATCTCAGACCACAGCCCTAGACTGTGCCCTGCAGCCCCATCGGCGAGAGCCCCTGCATTCAGCCCGCCTCACGCTGGCCGGTTCACGACTGCGGTTTCCCTCTCCGCTGACCTCCTGTCTCCCCTTCTGAGGATAAGATGCTGTTTACTTTCCATCCTAAATGATTGTGGTTCTGCCAGCTGTTACAAAGTCAGCATGTTCCAGGCTCCCATGTTAATGGCATGGGGATTAAAACTAAAAGCAAGTGAGCGTTTGACAATAAATGAGTTGATTAGAAGTGAGTAGTGAGTGTGGAAGGGT
Source organism: Delphinus delphis (assembly GCF_949987515.2). Lineage (NCBI taxonomy): Eukaryota > Metazoa > Chordata > Mammalia > Artiodactyla > Delphinidae > Delphinus > Delphinus delphis. Next base: position 102,369,051 of record NC_082688.1, read on the forward strand.
GTGTGCGTCTCTCGCTAGTTTATTGACTCCGATATTTTGGGCAAGTCTTTAAACTGTGGTTTGCCTCTGTTGTGCCTGCTATAAAATGGGAGATAACGGTAGCACGTGTCTCTAAACACTCAAAGGTGCTGAGAGGTTAATGACTTAATGCCTCAAAAATTCTTCAGGCTCCATGGCCAGGACCAGAGATTGGAAAGGTTTTCTTCCTAAACCTTATCAGACTCCTCTCCTGGCTCTGAGGCTCAAATCTTAGAGGGGAATTGGGAGAAGAGTAGAAGAAAAATTGAAAAAGGAGAGGGAAAAAGAAAAAGAATCATGAAGAGAGGAGGAAATCAGCAGGCTGCCTTCAGGAGTGCTTGGCATTCCCTTGGATAAAGAGAAGTTTCCAAGAGAAGAAGCCAGGAGTCTGTTCACACTTATTTTGCAAACCTCTATGCTTGCATTACTGCTGTTTGGTGAGAAGTAGCTAAATTGTGTCAGTTTTCTAACTGAGAGCCCTTCCACGATCTGGGGTGGACAGTGGATTTATTTTAGGAAATCTATGAGTCCTCAGATTAGACCCTGGTGCTTTCCATGTGTCTCGTTCCCTCCCTCTTCTCTCATGTCATTTCTGGCCAGAGCGATGCTTTAGGGCCACAGCTGAGGGTAGAACATCATTCGTCCATGGGGCAGATGTCTAAGGACGACAGGGAGAATTTGACCTTGTTCTGCGGGACAGTTTTTCCCTTTAAGACAAAGTCAGATCTCCTTCCACGGACTCCTGAAGCCCAGGTCCAGCTCTGCCTGGCCACCGCGTTGTCCCCAGATCCCCACCCTGCCTGGCGGCCATAGGGTGAGGCAGAAGAGGGAGCTGAACGCATTATCTTTTCTAATCAGAGGGAAACATTTTCGGCTCTTAAGTTTAACAGTTTTTCACAGGGAATCAACAGCATTTTTATCACAGGACCCTGGGAAGTCCCTTTTATTTTGTTTTATTTTTTTCCCTATGTCAATCTCTTTCACACAAAGGACTCTAATCAATCTTTGCTTTCTAATGGAATACCAGACAGCACAGCAAGGACACTTAGAGACCTTCCCTCCCTGCCATTTTGCCAAGATGCCGAATATCTTAATGGATTAAGGACATTTCCGCAGCATAATTTTGTGTCTCAGTTGTTTGTATCGTATGAAACCTGGGTTCTCCTGTGTCAGATTTTTTCCTCATGACCGGGAGCATTTCTTACACGTCCCTCTGTGCTCCACGGGCCGTGCATGATTGGGGTGAATGAGTATGATGTGTGGGCACCGTGGGAACGTGGGAGTCCCTGGGGCCGACCCAGCATCACATTCCTGGGTCCCCACTGTACGCTTGAAATAGGGCTTCTCTCTGACTGCTGTGAAGCAGAAGGTTTTTCTCCCTGACAGAAGGATAAATAGATTTATGAAGCTGTTTTTTTTTTTTTTTTTTTTTTTAGGTAACATAGAAATCTTCTTAAACCACCCCCCTGTGCAAAGTCAAAGATGGCTGCTCACAGGATCCACCGCAGAAGTCTCCCGCGCACCCAAAGCCTTGTGGGTAAGTGCCGGCCAAGAGCGTCTGTGCGCTGAGGTCGCCAGAGGATGAAGCAATGGACCTCTGGCGTTTGCTTTGCGACTAACAAAGAACTAGGGGGAACTCTTCTGAAATGTTTGCTTCAGGGGACCGCTGTTGGCTTCTCTTAGAAAATCTGTTCAACCTGAGAGCAGAGAAGTACCTCCTTTTGATTATTAAAAAAAAAAAAAGGAAGACTTTCCTAATGTCACATGTAGGCAAGGTCATGTCCTTCTGCTTCCTCACCTGCAGGAGGTGACAGCTCCCCTGGCAGGAAGAGCAGGGCCCATCCTCTCAGGCAAAACTGACTTTCTCCAACAGCTGAGCGGGTAGCGGGGGACCGTGGGTGAGGCAGAGAACGCCTCGGACAGTAGCCATCATGCACCTCGTAGGGCTTTGAGGCCAAATAGCTTGATGCATTTCTTTCCTAGAAATGATTTCATTAGAAGAGAACATTTTAGGGTAAGACAGGAAATAAGCGTTTTAATGGAAACTGAAGATAAGTTAAGATTAGAGTAAATCACCAAGAATGGTTAAGGAAGTGTGAAAAGGAGCTAAATTATACCTGGGGGGTTATCACTTTATGCATTTAAGTCCTTTTAAAGCATCTTATTCCTCAACGTGGCTACACTGGAGAGCTCTAGTAACAGCTGGAAAGTGGGACTCTTGAGTGGACCTGTATGTTCATATTTTCATGTCGGGTGTAACGTGCTTAAAGTAAGTCTGCTATTCAGATTACGGGGTAACAAAAGGAATCCCCACTTACTTGGTGGCATATACCCTAACTGCAGGCAATACATCAAGGAGGAAATACATAGCTTCTTTAATTCCAAATCCAAAGTGATGATTCGGAAGCAATGTCATAGACCCAGAACTTAACCTTATTGCCGTGCTGAATACCAGCAACACGACATCTACAATTAGAGTAATAAGGAGGGAATAAAGGACTTGGGCATTTTCTCAAGGCTGCAGCTGGGACCCTGCCTCTAACCTGTGGAGACGAGAGTGTCGGGGCCTGCTCCGTAGAACTGTCCCAGCCTGGGTAGGTTTAGGACGTGGGGTGGGCAGAGGTGGCCACGCCTCGCTGGAAATGCTTCTTAAGTCGGTGTGTGGTATGAGTGTCCCCACCAAGGAAGGAAGGGTGAAATCATTAGATATGCAGCTTTTTCCCAAATGCTTCCAGGGAGCTTTGCTGTTTTCACCTGGGGACACAGGTTAATGCAGTTTCCAACCAGCTGCTAAGTGCAACCCAAACCCCGGCTTTTTTTAAGTACTCAGTACTCACATAGGCAATAGATATTGGCACCTCGGGAAATACCTCGAGGTAATAGACCTCATTTAGGAAAAAATTGAGAGAACGTCTAACTATCTCTGAAGTGTTGATGTGGAAATCCCAGCGTAATGCTCTATTACCTTTTTTTTTTTTTTCCTCTTGATTCTTATTTGGAGAGACTCCAATGACAGGCAGCAGGAGTGCAGTCCTACTTGATACTCATTAGAGACGTTAGGAGCTCAAAAGACAAATAGTCCCTACTTAGGGACCACGTCTTTTGGGTGGCCCACTGGATTGAGGTCAGCTGTCATGAAGGGGGCCAGGGAGGTAGAGTGGGCTGCTTTGCTTCTTGAAAGTAAAGTGAATCACTCTGTTGCATTGAATGACATGTGTTCTTGTTTCTGGGTCTGTGTGTGTGTGTATTTATACATATCTCTTTAACATAGGAAAATAGCGACTGCAACTTGAGCTAGGAAGTCCCCACATCTTGGGTTCTGTTTCCAGCTCTTTTTGACTTTATAGAAGGACCTCGGGCTGGACATTGACACATGCTGTTCACCGGCTGTTTCAGCCTGTTATGAGGAAAGCTAATAAACTATAATCACAGCGTCCTAAAAATGTCAAGCTGTTGTCCCTCGGGCCTCCCGTAACTATTCTCATCTGCAAAATGGAGCTGGTAACTCTGCGCCCTGCCTTCCTTACACAGATGTTGGGAAGCTAGGCAAAGAACATCTGTAAAGCAGTTTTAGATTTTGGAACATGGGAACCATAAATGATCATAACAGCTATTTATCATGAGAGAGGAGATGACGATCTATTCTATACTTCAAGCCCCACTTCTCTCGTCTACTGGAAAATAGTTTTGAGACCACGAGTTAAGGAGGAATAGTGTATGCAGTGCAGAATGAGGGAGGGGATTATGACCTAAAAGGATGCCATCCTGGGTGAAGAGTAACTCTGAAAGAACGTGGACGTGTGTACCAATGTAAGTATCGGTGTGGCTTATAAAGAGGGAGTGCTGTTGAGTCTGACACAGTATATGCGAGGGATGGCCGGTGCCAGAAATCCAGGGACTGTCTTGCCTGTGACCTGAGGCAGTCTGAGTGGGTTCTGCTTTGATACCTTTACTAGGTCAGGGATGACTTTGCAGGGAAGGTTTTAAAAAAATGAAAATTATGTCCTGGGTAAACACCAGAGAATTCTATGAAGGTTAAATCCTAGAGGATCATGGAAAATGTCAGTGTGGACCAACTAGCTAATATTTTGATTAGACACTTTTTCTTTTGGTGCTCATCCAAGGAGATGCCCAACAGTCACTTTCAAGCAAGTGGGCAAGTTTTGGGAGAGCCCATGCTGAAAATGGTTAAGTAAGTCAGTTGTTTCATCTCTCTGGGGTTCACGGTCTCATTTATTTGGTCTTCAAATACATGCAAAGTAAACATTTTTATTTAATGTACTCAACTCAGTGCCTTGTGGTACCCAAAGCACTGAGATGAAAATGGTGTCTGTCCTCAAGGAGCTTGCAATTTAGTAGGGGACTTAAGACTCTCCCATCATCTGTTAATTTCTCCAATTATATTAAAATTGTCTCTTGCCCTTTCCCTCCATTCCCCACTGACATTCTCCAGTATCATCCTCTGAAGGGTCCCACTGTCCCCTGAAAGCATCGAAAACTACTCCAACGAAGGAGGCCCTCCTGACACCTACTGTAGGTAGCCAAGACCCCCGGGTCTGTTCGTGGTCTGCCACTGTTCCTGCCCCAGCCATGGCTTCTCGCTGCCACATGGTGCCACTGTTGAATGCTGGCAGAGGCGAGAGTGGCTTTTTTCAGGAGGGTCATTCCCAGATGATTCCACTTCTTAAGCGTTATACCTTGTGGCCTCTTCTCCTCATTGGGTTTCTAGCTGACAGGCCTCACTGCCCAGTTCTTTGGGGTTTTTACACGGTCCTCTTCCCCACCTCAGAGGACCTTTGCCAGGAAAGTTCAGGACTCAGATACTGCTGGGCTCATAGACCCTTCCTTTTTCCAGTCCTGGGGACTCACTCCACTTGCTTTTCTTTTCAACCCCCAAAACACTAGAGGTTCTTAATCTCTCCATCCACTCCCCATTGCCCTCTAAGATGACTTGCCTCTAAGATGTTCCTAGACCTCAGAACCACAAAACTACTGCTCCCCTTCCCTTGAGGGAAATGCCTTCTCTATCCCAGGATGAGTCACTCCCCAGAGAATGAGCAGGAATAATCTCTAGGTCCCCTCTTGCTAAAGTAGTGAAAAGCAAAACATAGGTTATATCTTCAGCAGGACGCTCTGCTACACATATTAAAAAATAATAAAAACTAGGCAGAATGCAATAACTCATAAGAGAATTACAGAGAAAGCGCGATGGGAACACAAATTAGGGCATATAATCTGGAGTAATCTGGGAAGACCAGATGGGGGAGGCGATATTTGTGCTGGCCCTTGACTTGCAACAGGATTTTGACAGGTGGATGTGGCGGAGAATGGTGTTACAAGCAGAGAGGGTAGAGTAAGCCGATGCACAGGGGTAGAGAAAACGTCGGCCATATTTGCTGACCAGTGGTGGGTTGGTGCTGGTGGTGGGGTTTGTATGGGGGCCACAACGGAGAGATACGGGAGATTGACGTTTGGGGCTTAGAATGTCCTGCTAAGGAATACAAACCATAAAAAGACGTGGCCAAAGCCCTGTTTTCCTTTCACATTGCCATATCTCTTCTTGATCAGCTCAAGCCACATGCTAATCAAGTCATAAACAAAGAAACCAGACCAGCCAAAAACAAAAGTTGAAATTGGGTTGTCTTGATGTAGCCCAATCCTACATTTTTATTAAAAACAACCACAAAGTTCCCAAAGAAAAAAGTTAAACTTGTAGATTTCGGTAAGGTGAAATAGAATGTTTGAGGCATTTCAGTAAGCCACTGAATTAATAAGTCTACTTTTCTCCATCTTCAAACAATTTTTGAATTGTGTAAACAGTCAATACTTCACTGTTATGTCCTTGAACTGAGTCCTTTCAGTTTCAGAAAGAGACATTTAGAAGAAACTGACACAAAAATTTCTTCCTTAAATCACCTTGTTGAAGTTTCTCCAGGGACCAAAGTCGATGATTTGTCAATTCCTTTACTCTTAAAATAAAAGGCATTTTCATAAAAGAGAAGGTGATGGACACACCAACACCTATTCAGGAGGGAAAATAGTCACAGGTAAAAATGTCATTTATTCTCTTCTTCACGGTGCGACACAGTCTTACATTCAAAAGCATCCTGAGAGGAAGATGACGTCCACAAGGGAAAAAATAATGTTACTGTCTTCTATTTGTACAGCTCTGTAAGCTTTTTTCAGGTGACTCAGAATCTCATTTGCCCCCCGTCACAGTCCCATGAAAGGAGGTAGGGTATAGATTCTCAGTTCTGTTTTACAGCTGACAAAACCAAGGCCTTGAGTGGTAACAGAACTGGACCAGTGTGAGTGGGAGGGGAGGCAGATGTGGAGATGGGGGTCTCTGCAAGCTCATCGGGCCACCCTCTTCCCTCTACGCCCCAGTGGTCCTACCAGACTGTTGCCCTACTGGACCGCAAAATTCCTGGAGGGTGGGGACTGTATCTTAACCATCTTTTGATCCTTCTAGAGTGCCCTCTGCCTAATAGGTGTCCAATAAATGTTAATTAAATAAGTGCTGTAAAGCCTGAAGTCTAAATGGCTCTAAATTAGATTTTCAAAGCTTTCTGTGCCCTCACAGATTTTTATTAAAAAAAAAAAAAGAAAACCCTTCGATTTCTTAATCTGGCAATGAAGAAAGAGACTATTAGTTCATTTTGTTCCCTGGGATATTCAGAAACAAATACTGAGAGCTGCAAAGAGGCTGAGGGTTATTCTTAAGATAAACAGCAATAATGAATGAATCTAGAATACAATTCAGTCTCTTGTTTACATACGCCTGTTCCTTCTGGCTCATGGGTTTTCAAATGACCTTTCCTAGCAAAATCTGGAAATGAATAGTCTTTTCTTCTTTTCAACCAGTTCCTGTATTTCCTGAAGTCAGTTACCATGTGTCCTTTGACAAATGAGTTGCAGGAGTGTTGACCTTACCTTGAAGAACACTTTCTCCTGTATTTTCACTCTCGCCCACATGCCACTTTTTTGTCTTTGCCAAGTTGGATGTAGATAAGACCCATCCCCTCAATAATTGTGAGGCGGACAGTTTTTTTTTGTGGGATATATGTATATTTTTTCTTTAAGTGTTTGTGGGGAAGGGGAAGGGGAAGGGGGGATTTGGTGAGGAAGGAGCTTGTCCCAGTGGATGAGATAAGCTGTGTCTGAGCTGCAAGACACCAGGAGGCTGGTTCTGGGGGGGCAACAGTTGAGGGACATTGCGAGGCTGTCACTGTTTGAGACTCTAATTAGCTGTACCCTTTTATAGCTGCCCTGGACATCCATCTACTGCTATAGCCTAAAACCAAGCATCAATAGGGACTCTACAGTTTTCATATTCCTTCATTTATTCTTTAAAAATAGAATCTATCATGCATATTATCGATAATTTGAGAAAAGCATAAAGAATAAAACATTTATGCCAACCTCACCACCCCAAACAACCATCTGTAAACACTTTTTGTTCTCATTTTTCCCCTAGGCATAAATATTGAAGGGTTTCATCCAAGGTTGTTATCATACTGTGTAAATAATTTAGTTAATTGCTAATAGATGCTTGCATCTGGAGATAGAGTCCCAAACAAAATAAAGTCTTTGCTCTCTCTGCCTGTCTTTGAATAGATTCCTAGGAAGGAAGCGAGGAGGTCAAAGGGTATGTTTTAAAGGAGATGTAAATTTAAGCTGGGGTGTGGAGGAGTGGAGTTTTCTTTGTACCCACCTACCCTACATATTAGTTTATCAATTCATTCATTCCTTTGTGGTGTGGGCAACCAACATGCAGCGAAGTCCTATGGAAAGCCTGGGCGTGTAGCCTGGAGCAGCTCTGGGGAGCAGGGTCGCCTCGGGCCAGAGGAGCCCCAGGCTTGCAGAGCTGGATTGCAGTCAATTCACCTGGAATCTCCCCTCACCCTGGTGAGAGCCACCCAGGAGCCCAGATGGGATGAGAGGCACATGGGCAGCCCTGGGGTTCATGGTCTCATTTACTGATTTGGAGATTGTACATATCTGACCTTGGGAACTCTTCCCCATAAAGAAGCCCAGCGTGATTCCTTTCGTTACTTTGGCTTGGGCAGACGTGGGTCAGCAAGAGAATCGGATTCCTCCAACTGCCTATACCATAGTCGACCGAGGGCTTCCTCTTTTTGTCCCTGTTCTTGAGAGCTTATTTTCTGGAGGGGAAGCCATACGTGAAGCAATCACAAACAAATAAATTGATTTCTCTAAGCTGTTATTACAGTTTAGGTGTTAGGGAGGAAAAGTACAGGGAAGTCCTGAAAACATATCATAAGGAAAATCATTCCGCCGGGGGTGGAGTGGGCTGGAAAAGTTACTTCAAGGAAGTTATTACTGAATTGTATTCCAAAGAATGTGGAGGAACTTGTAGGTGAAGGTGGTGTGGGAAGGAGGGTGTGGAGATGTCCCTGGCAGATTCAGCAGCAGGTGTGAGCGCCAGACCACAAAGAAGCAGGTCTTTACCTCTGCAGGTCACCCAGGAACGGCTGGCTTCGTCAGTGGACGGAGTGTCGGTCAGGAAAGTGGGGGGACCAGCCCATCCCGGTTTCAGTGTTGACAGCCCCGTGTGCTGGGAATCTTCTCAGTCCCCTGTAAACTCGGATGGCTGGTCGCCCTGAAGGTACCCTCTGCCTCAAACTAACAAAGCTTCTGAGTGTCGAAGCCTGTTTGTTCAGCACTGTCCTGGTCTGCATTCCTTTTTTAGGATGGAAATACTTCTGGAAAACGGCAATGCAGTTAGCCACTCACCTTTTAGTATAAATTGGCGTATTTCAATTCTAAATTCTTTCCCAGTTAGTCTCTGGCCAGGGAAGTGACAGTGATACCTGGAAGGGAATGGGAACGTGGAAGAAGAAGTTTTTAACACCCAGAGAAAAAAAAATAAGGGCTTGATGAAGACATGCTTGACCTGCATCATTAGTTTACCTGTGACTAGGTTACCTTAGGCCTATATTCTCTGTGTCTTGACTTTTATCTAAGAAATGGGGATAGCAGTAATTCTTGTTCAGGTAAGAAATCACAAAGATGGTGGGCCCGTGGTACTTTTGGTTGATGGCATGTGGCAGCAAGGACCTTCATTTTCTGTTCTCAATTCCAGGGAACTCTCTCTCAAAGTTGTCTTGGTATCCACTTGCGAGAAGCGAGTCACAGGTGGAACAGTGACAATAAAGGTCTTCCTGCGTTTTCAAGAACCTGAGGACCAATCACATGTTAAGGGCCTGCATTTGTGCAGCGCTCACAAGGCACTTTCACACATATTGTCTTCTTAGAGCTCTACAGAATTTCGAGGAAAAGTAACAATAACCAACATGTGTTTGGCACTTCCTCTGTGACAAGTTCTATCCTAAGTGCTTTAATTGAACCTTGTCATTTAATCCTCACAGTAACCCAACGAGGCAGGTGTTACCATCGTGCATTTTACACACGGCAAAGATAAGGCTGGAAAGCTTGTGCACCTTGTCCAAGGTCAGACACCTAGTCCATGTTGCAGCCAGGAGTTGAATCCAGTCACAGTGGTGCTGGAAGCAGCTCCAGTGCGGGGATGGTGTTGTTACCACTCCCATCTTACAGCAAAGGGATCTGAGGCTCAAGGTACTTGGGTCCTGTGGAAACCCTGGTGTTACAGAGAGGCCAGACCTCTGGAAACTCAGAGGCCCTTATATTAAAAGGGAACTCTGATTCCCCCCCACCCCCACCCCTGGGCCCCAGGCTTTTGTGCAGGATGACGCGTGCATTTTGTTTTATATCAAGCAGCCAGTTGCCTTGTGTAGGGGAAATCAATCCAAAGTTCATTAGAAGAGGAAAAGAGGAGGGGACAGAACAGCTCTTGCATTTGTAGTCAGGACATCATCCACCCCAGAGAGGGTGGGCAAGGTGAGGCTGGTCCACAGCTGCATAGCAGAGGGGAGGTGCCCTGGGATGGGGGACGATGAACTTGAGGAAAAGTGCCGAGGCAGGCTATTTAATCAATGGTTTCACTCCATATCTTGGGTTTAGTTTGAACGGACATAGCTCCCTTTCCTCCCCTTGGTGGATCAGTTGATGAGGGAACGATCTTGGTAGAACATTGAGTTAGAAAGGAGCTGGATTCTGGAACACGGGAGTCCATGAGCACACCTGAGTGATTCCTTTCCTGAGCTTGGCAGGACTGTAACTTGCAAATCTGGTAGGTCAGTTGCAGGGGACCCCCCACCCAGTGAAGTCTCCCCGTTAATTCACAGCCCAGACACAGCCTCCCTGTTACAGTAAAGCTCTCAGTTACCCTTCCAAGCCTCCTAGCCTGAACATTTGGTGGCTGGTTAGATTTGACAGTGTTTAATATTAGCCGACCTACATTTTATTAAGGAGATAAACCTTGAGAAAGAGAAGGAGAAGCTCTTTTGGGATAAATTCTGTAATATGCCAGGTATAATTTGGAGGCTAGCTACTGTCATGAATCATCCAGACCATTTCCATGGAAGATTGACAGTTGGGTGTGTAGCCCTTTAGAGAATCCTGATGGATAAATATTTGGTTCGCTTTCTGTGGCTATCTCCTGGTTTCCGACTTCTGTTAGTAACGAATATGGGAGTGAATGAATGCCTAACCTCTGCTCAGTTTAGTCATGTGTAGACTGGATACTACAGCACTATGTTTTTCAGGTGAATTCAACCCCCCTCCCCCCCCATGGAGTTAACTTGTCCAAAGTAAACTCTCAGAAGCATAATAAAAGGCTGTGTTCCAGGTTTACAGACTCTAGGTCCTAAGGACTTCAGAGAGCGTTTGATTACCGCTGGGAGACGCCTACTAAGAGTCCCCCAAGTGTCCTCTAGGAAGAGATGCCTCATCATTTAGGGAGATGCCCCATTCGACCCTTTGCCCTTTGCTCCTTTCATTAGTTTTTCTTTCTCTCTTTTCTGAAAAGAAGCTAAGTGAAGTTTTTCACATTCCTCCCCAGTGTTGGGTACCTGCATGCGAGTGGAGCAAGGGTAAAGGGGGTAGGTTAAGTGGAAACAAATGTGAAGGTGACTGTTTGCCGGTTCCATGGAATGAAATTCCCAGGAGGCAGGCAGGCAGCCCGTCCAGGGACAGTGGAATCCGCTGAGAACGACGTATCAGCGTCAGCTCGGACGTCCGGTTAAAGAATTGTCAGGACTTGCTCTTCTGTTTTTTACCCCTCTGCCAGCATTGTGTTCGTACTTTTATTCTCCAGTAAGCCCTTCATTTCTAAACACCTATTGTGTACATCACAGGGTGTTCTGGGCCCTGTGGGGGGCACCTTGGCTCTACCCCACAGAAGCTTTAATAGAGTTCAGGGTTTTATTTTCGCTTTTAAAAATAGTGTTGTGTGGTCTTGAGACGGAGTGAATAGTTCAGCTAATAAATTCCTGAGACCCTTCAGCACAGAGGTGAGGGCCCCATCTCTCACACGTGTCTCCGACTCTTGACCTGTGTAGCCCTTTGCCACACTGTGGCAGAGCCTCTTCCTATTAATACCAATTTATCATTATTCCATTTAAATGTTCTTTTTCTTGTCCAAGAGAAAGAGACAGAAAGCATCTGCATATCGAGTACTATTAGCTCCAGTTGGTGTCTCAAGTGCGAATCCGTCTGACAGCCCCATTTATTATATCTGGGTAGGTTTTATTATGGAGACTCTCACATTTGAACTTTCCCTCTGTAAGATATGAAAGAGTCTCTCATGTATGCCTATCTTGCTTTAAAAACAACATTTTGAAATACAGGGGAGATAGCAGCTATAGATAACATTTCAGTTATAATAAGAGAGGCCAAATGTTAGCCAGATTTAAAACAATAACAACAATAAAGACACTTAGAAGTGTTATTCGTTATTAAGCCATATGGTCCATGTTACAGCGCTGTTCTTTGTTCCCTGCCTGTGTTGTCAGCATTCATGTGATTGTTGTGATTTGTCGTGTCCAGTGCATCACACTTTTCTATACATTAGGCTGATAACTCTGGTCCTTTGAAGAGCAGTGTCATGATCTGTTTCCCTCTGGGTGGGGCTGGCCATCGATGTTAAAATGTGTCATTGTTAAAACAAACCGAATTAATACTGCCACTGAAACCACACCCCCCCACACACACACACTCCTCTCTGTCGATTTACAAGTCAGCCATGTGAGGCTAAGTAATACATTGGGGTAATAACTACATCGGGGTAGTTATGGGAAACATTCAAAGAATTGACCTATCAGCTTTGTTCACTGTAAGTGAATGAAGACTTACATGTAGCACATGTTAGTGTGCGTGTTGCATGTGTCTCAAACAGCAGTGATGCTTAGTAACTATTGTTTCTCCATCTCTAGTTCTTTGATGAATAAAAGAATGACTCTGTTCCCTCCTAACTTTACTGGATCAGGTGGCTCAGCAGGTGCTGTCTGTCATCCCGAATCCCGGGACACAAGCCCTCAGCTGAGGCCTGACAGCCAAGCAAGGGTCACACTGGGTATTTTCTCCTTGCCTTCCCTCCTTACTTGCCCTATTTTTTAAATGAGTCCCAGTACTCAACACCAGGAAACAGGAACTAAAACAGGGCTCCCGTTCAGCAGACTGGTGGTCAGCATGCAATTGTTTATGTAAATCTGCACAAATCCAATATGTTTATTTTTTTATGTCAATGTGTCTTAACATTTCCTGTGCGAGAATTTTTTTTAAAGCAAACCATTTGCATGCTATAAACTTGATTCTTAAGATATTCTAAAACTGCAGGCCTCATATTTCTATGTCGATTAAAATAAAAAAGTGTAGAGAACATTTACGAGCATTCCAATACTCATGGGCCTCTGTTAGTTGCAAATTAAGATGGTATTCTTTTCCTGCTCCTTTATGGGCCTCTGTCAGATTTCTCTGGGTCTTCAGTCACCTTCACCTAGCTCCCTCTGACTTAGTCGATCACCATCTCCTTTATTCTTTTGTTTATGGTCTTTGTGTGCCTGGAACACCTACTTTTCCCCAATCCACTACCGTCCTTGACTTTTACTATCTGAAGACCTTTCACACTGTTAATTTCAATTCTTTTTTTTTTTTTTGCCCCCTCAGTTAAAACATACCTACAACACACACACGCACACGCACACACACACAAACACAGAGTTCAGGATACCCCTTAGCCTAGAGGAGAGATTCAACATATGTTGAATCAAAGATAATTATAAAGTAAAATGTGATAAACATTGTGGGAAAGATCAAAGCCCAGTGCATGTAAAGGTGGAGAGATTTAATGGGGAAAGGCTTCTTTTAGAAAATGTATTTTATTCTTCCTATAAAAATAACACACGTTTAGAGTGATGTCAGCAAGAGGGCTGATAAGGAAGCATCAGAGCATTGTTCTCCTACAGAGACACATAGTTAACAATGATATACACACCAGAATATGCTTGCAAGAACTCTAAAGACCAGTTGAGAAGTTTCAACATCTAGACCACCATAAAACCAAGAAGGGATCCCAGTGAAAGAGTTAGGAAATTTCACTGCATTTTACAAACTTGTTCATGTCCCTCCCTCTCTCTGGCCTGGTGTGGTGTCTCACATAACAGGGATCATTCCTTGGGACAAAAACAAAAGAGGGGAATGTGAAGCCAAATTTTGACTAGTCTGGGGGCTGTCTGAGGGACTGGTATCTGTCTCTCCTGAGTCAGAGTGCTGATGGCACCAGTATCCTTGTTTGGAAGCTGTGGAAAACAAACAGAGTCACAGCAATACATTAGTGCTGCAGTTCTGCAGGCAGGTGCCAGGGGGAGCAAGAGATTACAGCTTTCTGAGAAGAACCAGCAACAAACTGTCTAGGGAGGTTGAGAGGACTCTGCACATGCCAGAGAAGATACACC